>NC_092712.1:309171740-309471740 GCF_047496885.1 Scyliorhinus torazame
CCCCACTCACACTCAGTCAGAGAGAGAGAGAATGACCCCCAGAGAGAAAGAGAGAGACCCAGAGACGAGAGAGAGACCCCCAGAGAGAGATGAGAGTGAGAGAGACCCAGAGAGAGAGAGACTGAGAGACACCCCAGAGAGAGAGAGAGAGACCCAGAGAGAGAGAGACGACCCCCAGAGAGAAGAGAGAGACCAGAGACCCAGAAAGAGAGAGAGAGACCCAGAGAGAGAGAGAGAGAGAGACCCCAGAGAGAGAGACCCAGAGAGAGAGAGAGAGAGACCAAGAGAGAGAGAGACCCCCCAGAGAGCAGAGAGAGACCCAGAGAGAGACCAAGAGAGAGAGAGACCCAGAGAGTGAGAGAGACCCTAGAGAGAGAGACCAGAAGAGAGAGAGAGACCCCCAGAGAGAGAGAGAGAGACCAGAGAAGGAGAGAGACCCAGAGAGAGAGAGAGAGACCCCAGAGAGAGACCAGAGAGAGACCCAGAGAGAGAGACCCAGAGAGAGAGAGAGAGACCCAGAGATAGAGACCCCAGAGAGAGAGAGAGAGACCCAGAGAGAGACCCAGAGAGAGAGACCCAGAGAGAGACCCAGAGAGAGAGACCCAGAGAGAGAGAGAGACCCAGGAGAGAGAGAGACCAGAGAGAGAGAGAGACCCAGAGAGAGAGAGAGACTCAGAGAGAGAGAGAGACCCAGAAGAGAGAGAGGACCCAGAGAGAGAGAGAGGACCCAGAGAGAGAGAGAGAGACCAGAGAGAGAGAGACCCAGAGAGAGACGAGAGAGAGACCCAGAGAGAGAAACAGAGAGACCCAGAGAGAGAGAGAGACCCAGAGAGAGAGAGAGAGAGACCCCCAGAGAGAAAGAGAGAGACCCAGAGAGAGAGAGAGACCCCCAGAGAGAGAGAGAGAGAGAGAGAGAGATCCCCAGAGAGAGAGAGAGAGAGAGTCCCTAGAGAGAGAGAGAGAGACCCAGAGAGAGAGATAGAGACCCAGAGAGAGAGAGAGAGAGAGAGACCCCCAGAGAGAGAGAGAGACCCCAGAGAGAGAGAGAGAGAGAGACCCAGAGAGAGAGACCCAGAGAGAGAGACCAGAGAGAGAGAGACCCAGAGAGTGAGAGAGACCCAGAGAGAGAGAGAGAGAGACCCAGAGAGAGAGAGAGACCCCAGAGAGAAGAGAGAGACCAGAGAGAGAGACCCAGAGCGAGAGAGAGAGAGAGAGAGACCCCTAGAGAGAGAGAGAGAGACCCCAGAGAGAGAGAGAGAGAGAGAGATCCCAGAGAGAGAGAGAGAGACCCCCCAGAGAGAGAGAGAGAGAGACAGAGAGAGAGAGACCCAGAGAGAGAGACCCAGAGAGAGAGAGAGAGACCCAGAGAGAGAGACCCAGAGAGAGAGAGAGACCCAGAGAGAGACCCAGAGAGAGAGACCCAGAGAGAGACCCAGAGAGAGAGAGAGACCCAGAGAGAGAGAGAGACCCAGAGAGAGAGAGACCCAGAGAGAGAGAGAGAGAGAGCCAGAGAGAGAGACGCAGAGAGAGAGACCCAGAGAGAGAGAGAGACCCCCAGAGAGAGAGAGAGACCCAGAGAGAGAGAGAGACGCAGAGAGAGAGACCCAGAGAGAGAGAGAGAACCCCAGAGAGAGAGAGACCCAGAGAGAGAGAGAGACCCCCAGAGAGAGAGAGAGAGACCCAGAGAGAGAGAGAGACCCAGAGAGAGAGAGAGAGACCCCCAGAGAGAGAGAGACCCCCAGAGAGAGAGAGAGACCCAGAGAGAGAGAGAGACCCAGAGAGAGAGACCCAGAGAGCGTCTGCTAATAATGTTGTGTCCAACCTCCATGGTGGACACTGGGAGGACCAGACTCTAGTGGCCAAATCAACAAAATGTGGTCTGAAATCACAATCGCCCAGTAACCCGCCCCCTCCACAAAAGGAAGGAGAGACCAATCCGCCACAAAAAAGTCAATACGCGAGTGCACCTGGTGCACAAAGGAGAAAAAAAGAAAATCTTTATCACCCGGGTGTAAAAAGCGCCATGGATCTGCTTATTAATAAAATCTATATCGTCCCAATTTGGAGCATGGATATTAATCAGAACCACTGAGGTGCTCCCCACAAATATTCACAGACAATAACATGTCTACCATTGGGGTCAACCAAGATTTATTGAGCAACATTGCCCCCCACCCCGGGCCCTACCATCAAAGCCCAAATGAAAATCATGCCCCGCCCACCCCTTCCACAACCTTGTCTGGTTCCTGACCCGCAAGTGAAACACATCACGTCGGCATTTAAACTCTGGTTGAGATACGGACAATGGAGACGTCCATTGACCTCGGGCGAGATTCTCCTGTCGCCGGGTGGACGTGGCCGGAGAATCCTGCCCAATGATTCCAGTTCTAGATTCTCTGACAAGGGGAAATACCCTCCCCATGTCCACCCTGCCAATCACCCCTCAGGACCTTAAAAGTTTTGATCACGTCTCCTCTTACTCTTCTAAACTCTAGTCGATAAAAACCTAACCTCCTCAACCTTTCCTCGTAAGACAACTCGTCCAATCATGGAATTAGTCTAATAAATTTTTCAGCCCATGCTGCGCTTTGGAAACAGGTGGTTTATGGCACAATTTCTTCATGCAGCAAGCGTGGACGATGTTTGTGCTGTTGTAATGAGATAATGTGACACCATAAACTGCCATGCACTTTGTTGAAACTTTTAATTTCTCGTTTGCTAAGGAACCTGGCATTCAGGAATCAAACTATTGGGATCACTGTTACCGAGTGTGAAGGGCTTAGCATGATTATTGTTGCCTTTGCTGCGAAGGTTTATGCTCAGGCAGCTCAAAATGATTGCTGCTGCTGGATAGCGCTACAACGCCTGTTTACGATATTGGCTGAGTGTGCGCTCTCGGTATAAGGGATGGAAGTTGACCGTTCATCCATCATCTTCTACCAAGACTGTCATGAAGGAATCTCGATTCAGTGTTGCAACTCACTGAATGTAGAAATGCTAATGCATCTGTGCTTTCTAAATTGTTATCCATTTGGCAGATCGTAGCTGTGTTGTTTCCTCGTGATCTCTGTCAGTGATTCCTCTACATGTTTCTGCAGTCAGCAATTACTGCTGGCCTTGCTCCATTTTTCATTCCCTGCAATTATTTTCCCACTCTCGCCCAATTTGTCTTTTCTGTTTTCCCTGCTGCCTGCTTGTAGCGAATCACAATCGCTCTCTTTTCTTGAATTAGCGACCAGCTCATTCCGTCCTTCCCAGTTACCCAATCGTGAGAGATTTAATTACACCCACTGAATTAATGTTGTCCTGAAACACTGTACAAATGATGTAAGAAAGGAGGTTGAAGGAGAAGGAAGAGTTGTTACAATGACAGCTCTGTCAAAGTCAGCAAAGCAGAAACTGCTAAAGGAAGCATGTCACCCTGTCAAAATCAGACAGGATACCTCGAATGCAAAAGGGAAGCCATCAGCAACAACACTTTAAATTCTCTTGGCTGACGTTAGTCATCTGGCTAAGTGAAACATGCTGTGAATTTCTGCTCTGATCACAACGTGGGTGCCGTTTGATAATGGAGGACTGCAATTTAGGATAAATAATCGCAGATGCTGTTTTCTGTGCAGACCGGGACAATAACAAATTATCTGCCACAACAAATTTGTCTATTTATGGCCAACGGTAATGCTATGTTCTGTGTTATGGCAGTGGTAAAGATCTACACAGAACATCTAGTTCTTTGACTAGTAAGATAGTTTATTAACAAGATGAACACGTGGAAAGCGAACTACCATCTATAATTGAATTCAGTGAATTCTCCTGGAGCTACTTCTAGTGCGACTGTCCTCGGGTGCAACTTACTACCAACTGCCGAATCTCTCGAGTCACTTGGTGGATCTCTACCGCCACCTGCTGTTCAGAGGTTGTATCGATAACTATACATAGATAGCTAACTATATACATTGATGTGTACATGCATATCATCACAGGTATGACAAAGTTATGGAAGTATTATGGAACTCCTAAAGTAGCCCGAACACCATGATTCAGGGTTGCACCCTACGCCTTACACTTTTTATAGAAAGCCAGCTCATTTATATGATATGGTTGCACTCCCAATGCTGGGGGTGTCTTTACGAAGTGCCAGCAGCCTTTGAAGGGTCGTTGGTTGCCCTTAAAGCTGCCTTGTTTATCAGGGTGGACATCAATTAAGGCAAACAAGCAGAGCAGCTGCACCAACAGATCCCGCTTCCAGAGGTCCCAAAGAGAAGGGTTGTTCTTTTGTTTAAGAGATGAGTGCGATTCTCCACTGAAGATCAACGGCAGAACCGGCTGCATTAAAGTGGCTGAAGGTTGCAGGGGAGGAAGAAACTGCCAGATATGTGAGAGATTCACAAGGTAAGTGGGCTTACATTTTGCTTAATTTTGCAACCTTTTGATGCATTTCAATGGAATTTTGCTTCAGAAGGTGAAAATACAGATCTCTTACAGAAGCTGTTGGACAGTTTAGGCGAGTGGGCAAAACAATGGCAAATGAAATGTAAGGCGGAGAGGCGGAAAGAGGTGCATTGTCATTGGGAAGTTAGAGGGCACACATACACCATAAATGGTGTTGCAACAGTCACGGTGAAACAGAAAGAGTCCTGTCGGTCCTTCGGTCGATTCAATTCCAAATAGGTCCACCCAACCCAGAGCCGCCATCACAACATCATCAACGTGACGCTGCAGCTGGTGGCGCAGCAAACAATGTAGGTGAAAGCAGAAAGGTACATTGAGAGAGTGGGCGAAACTGTGGCAGATTAACTTCCATGTCGGGAAATATGAGGTCGCCCACGTGGGATCTTAGAAAGACCAGAGTATTTGAAATGAAAAATGAAATGAAAATCGCTTCTTGTCACGAGTAGGCTTCAAATGAAGTTACTGTGAAAAGCCCCTAGTCGCCACATTCCGGCGCCTGTTCGGGGAGGCTGGTACGGGAATTGAACCTGCGCTGCTGGCCTGCCTTGGTCTGCTTTCAAAGCCAGCGATTTATGCCCTGTGCTAAACCAGCCCCTTTATTTCTAAACGTAAAGCAGCTGGGATCGTGGACGTGGTGGCCACCCCTCCGAGATTGGCCCAGAGTCTTCAGGAATTGAAGGTCAACCTCCAGGACACTGCCCTGGAGACAATTCATCAGCACGTTAAAAGGGATTGTTCTCTAGATAGAAAAATATTGAAAATGGGAAACTCAAAAGGCTGTTTGACTGACAGTCAAGCGACGTCCAGTTGGGTAATGAGTCGCTTTGCTTTCCGCTTGGTGTAGAAAAGCAGTACGTCACAAGGATGGATGGGTTGGCCGAATAACGGCTGGAGCGTGGGGGCAAAGACCTGTGGTGAAACCTCCAGGGAGATATTTAATCAGAGTTGGAAAGGTAATTATAGGTAGATCGCAAACCAGGAGACCAGACAGGAGAGCATTGGAATAGTTGGGTCTGGGGGTAATGCTAGCATTGGATCATGCTCATAGCTTAATCCTTGACCCCTTAGACAACACTTTCCAAACCATCTAGAAGGACAAAGGCAGCAGATACATGGGAACGCCGACACTTGCAAGTTCCCCTCTGTTACATTTTTAAAGATTCTCATCTTCTTTGCAGTAGAGACAAAGGATGAAAAGGTTGCTGCACCGTAGGTTACTTCACCAGTTAGTCAGACGTTATTACAAAGGTGTTGCTTGCTCACAGTCTAAGGTGTAAGAGAGGGAAAATCTCCCATATGCCTCTGATGATGCCACCACATAATCACAGCGATGCATTGGTTTACAATACATACCATCCCTCCCCCTTTACTCCTGTAGTACAACAACTAACATTAGGGTCACTGTCCGTGTGGAGTTTACACATTCTCCCCGTGTCTGCGTGGGTCTCACCCCACAATCCAAAGATGTGCAGCGTAGGTGGATTGGCCACGATAAATTGCCCCATAATTGGAAAAAAAATTATTGGGTCCTCTAAATTTATTAAAAACAACTTTAACTCTTCCTCACTATGCACAGTGATTATTTTACCAAATATTATTACGCACAGTTTTTATGTAATATATATACTCGCACACACACACAATCAGGACGAGAGCCTTTTAGGTGGCTGTCTGTTCCACTTAGGTAGAATCATGTGATTCAGGAGCCTTTGTTTTCACACTCTCGGTAGCCTGTTCACCACTTGGCTCCAGCACATCACCTGATAAAGTTGGTTCTTCTTCAGCTTCTACTGATGCTGTTGGTTCTACTGGTGTCGAATCTAAATTCAGATCAGTCGTAATCATAGGTTCAGGGATTTCCAAACCTTGAATGTCAGGTGTTGGGCGGCATGGTGGCACAGTGGTTAGCACCGCTGCCTCATAGCTCCAGAGAACTTGGTTCAATTCTGGCCTCGGGTGACTGTCTGTGTGGAGTTTGCACGTTCTCACCGTGTCTGCGTGGGTTTCCTCCAGGCGCTCCGGTTTCCTCCCACAGTCCAAAGATGTGCAGGTGGATTGGCCGTGATAAATTGTCCCTTAGTGTCCAAAAGATTAGATTGGGCAGACGCAGCATGGGTTCATAAACGGCAGGTCGTGCCTAACTAATTTAGTGGAATTTTCTGAGGACATTACCAGTGCGGTAGATAAAGGGGAACCAATGGATGTGGTATATCTGGATTTCCAGAAAGCCTTTGACAAGGTGCCACACAAAAGGTTGCTGCATAAGATAAAGATGCATGGCATTAAGGGGAAAGTAGTAGCATGGATAGAGGATTGGTTAATTAATAGAAAGCAAAGAGTGGGAATTAATGGGTTGGCAATCAGTAGCTAGTGGTGTCCCTCAGGGATCAGCGTTGGGCCCACAATTGTTCACAATTTACATAGATGATTTGGAGTTGGGGACCAAGGGCAATGTGTCCAAGTTTGCAGACGACAATAAGATGAGTGGTAAAGCAAAAAGTGCAGAGGATACTGGAAGTCTGCAGAGGGATTTGGATAGGCTAAGTGAATGGGCTAGGGTCTGGCAGATGGAATACAATGTTGACAAATGTGAGGTTATCCATTTTGGTAGGAATAAAAGCAAAAGGGATTATTATTTAAATGATAAAATATTAAAACATGCTGCTGTGCAGAGAGACCTGGGTGGGCTAGTGCATGAGTCGCAAAAAGTTTGTTTACCGGTGCAACAGGTGATTAAGAAGGCAAATGGAATTTTGTCCTTCATTGCTAGAGGGATGGAGTTTAAGACTAGGGAGGTTGTGCTGCAATTGTATAAGGTGTTAGTGAGGCCACACCTGGAGTATTGTGTTCAGTTTTGGTCTCCTTACTTGAGAAAGGAAGTACTGGCACTGGAGGGTGTGCAGAGGAGATTCACTAGGTTAATCCCAGAGCTGAAGGGGTTGGATTACGAGGAGAGGTTGAGTAGACTGGGGCTGTACTCGTTGGAATTTAGAAGGATGAGCGGGGATCTTATAGAAACATAAAATTATGAAGGGAATAGATAGGATAGATGCGGGCAGATTGTTTCCACTGGCGGGTGAAAGCAGAACTAGGGGGCATAGCCTCAAAATAAGGGGAAGTAGAGTTGGGACTGAGTTTAGGAGGAACTTCTTCACCCAAAGGCTTGTGAATCTATGGAATCCCTTGCCCAGTGAAGCAGTAGAGGCTCCTTCATTAAATGTTTTTAAGATAAAGATAGATAATTTTTTGAAGAATAAAGGGATTAAGGGTTATGGTGTTCGGGCCGGAAAGTGGAGCTGAGTCCACAAAAGATCAGCCATGATCTCATTGAATGGCGGAGCAGGCTCGAGGGGCCAGATGGCCTACTCTTGCTCCTAGTTCTTATGTTCTTATATAAGGCTCTGGTCAGACCCCATTTGGAATATTGTGAGCAGTTTTGGGTCCCGTAAGGTAGGGTGTGCTGGCCTTGGAGATGGTTCAGAGGAGGTTCACAAGAATGATCCCAGGAATGAAGGACTTGTCATATGAAGAGCGATTGAGGACTCTGGGTCTGTACTCGGGGGAGTTTAGAAGGATGAGGAGGGATCTCATTCAAACTTACAGAATACTGAGAGGCGTGGATAGAGTGGACATGGAGAGGATGTTTCCATGAATAGGAGAAACTAGAACCCGAGGGCACAGCCTCACACTGAAGGGACGATCCTTTAAAACAGAGATGAGAAGGAATTTCTACAGCCAGAGGGTGGTGAATCTGTGGAACTCTTTGGCGCCAAAGGCTGTGGAGGCCAAATCACTGAGTGTCTTTAAGACAGAGATAGATAGGTGCTTGATTAATAAGGGGATCAGGGGTTATGGGGAGAAGGCAGGCGAATGGGGATGAGAAACATATCAGCCATGATTGAATGGCGGAGCAGACTCGATGGGCCGAATGGCCTAATTCTGCTCTTACGGCTTGTGTCTTATGGTCATCAGTTTGCACCATACATGAAATATTGCGAGTATTGCGACAGTTCCCCACTTCTCACTTGACAAGTTGTTTCTGACTAAAACTCTTTCTTGTGATCAAAACGTCTTGGTTTTGATGCTTGTTTCCGATGAATAACTTGGTTTTGTTGTTGTCAGTCTACACTGGTGCAAGTGTCAGGCAGTAAGAGCAAATCAAACTTGGATCTCAGCTTTCTTTGCCGGTCGTGTTTCTGTAGGATATGAGAAATTTATTTACTCTTTAACTCAATGATCCTTTGTCATTTGAAGCCTTGCTGGCATCCTTCAATGACTGTATCAATCTCTCCGACATTCATTGGGCGAAGAATGATAAGGCACAGTTTTTATTTGCTGCATGCCATAACTTCTAAGTTATCCATTAATTCCTTTGATGGGAACTGGGTTCCGGTATCGCTAATTAATTGTTCCAGTTTGCCAAACTGTGCAAACTCTTTGTCCAGTGGTTCGATTGTCTTTTCTGTCGTCACTGACTTCATTCTCATTATTTCAGACCACTTGGAATGTGTGTCCACCAGGACAAGAAAGATATATCCTTCAATTGGTCCAGCAAAATCGATATTGGATTGGATTGGATTTGTTTATTGTCACGTGTACCGAGGTACAGTGAAAAGTATTTTTCTGCGAGCAGCTCAACAGATCATTAAATACATGGGAAGAAAAGGGAATAAAAGGAAATACATAATAGGGCAACACACCATATACAATTAACTACATAAGCACTGGCATCGGATGAAGCATACAGGGTGTAGTGTTAATAAGGTCAGTCCATAAGAGGGTCATTTAGCAGTCTGGTGACAGTGGGGAAGAAGCTGTTTTTGAGTGTTCGTGCGTGTTCTCAGACTTCTGTATCTCCTGCCCGATGGAAGAAGTTGGAAGAGTGAGTAAGCCGGGTGGGAGGGATCTTTGATTATGCTGCCCGCTTTCCCCAGGCAGCGGGAGGTGTAGACGGAGTCAATGGATGGGAGGCAGGTTTGTGTGATGGACTGGGCGGTGTTCACGACTCTCTGAAGTTTCTTGCGGTCCTGGGCCGAGCAGTTGCCATACCAGGCTGTGATGCAGCCCGATAGGATGCTTTCTATGGTGCATCTGTAAAAGTTGGTAAGGGTTAATGTGGACATGCCGAATTTCCTGAGTTTCCTGAGGAAGTATAGGCGCTGTTGTGCTTTCTTGGTGGTAGCGTCGACGTGGGTGGACCAGGACAGATTTTTGGAGATGTGCACCCCTAGGAATTTGAAACTGCTAACCATCTCCACATGTACCCTCTGCCACAGTTGCTTTGGCCAATCCCAAGGATGAAGTGGTTGAAGAGCTGGAATACCTTGTATCCTAGCACAAGACTGACGCAGACCTACACGTTCTTCAATCTGTGAGTCTGGTCCCGGCCACCAAATTAACTCCTTGCGAGATCTTTCATCTGTACGATTCCTGGATGTCCTTCGGGGACCTTATCCAGTGCAAGCATGGAGGAATGATGACACTGATTCCACATAGAAGTCCTCCTTTTTGTACTATTCAAGTTCCCTTGTTCGGTTGGGCTTACATTTCACATTCCTCCTTTCTTAATCCAGTAGTACACCTTTGAAGATCATGTCCATCGGCGGATCTGACCTCGTGTATCTTTGCACTAGAGATGCAGTAAAAGGTACACTATCAACCTGGGAAAAGTACATATAGTTCTCCTGTGGTTCGGCTTTGTCCTGCATTGGTAAATGTGATAGAGCTATGGCGTTCGCATGTTGCTGAGATCTTCTGTATATAACCCTGTAATTATGCTCTGATAAGATGAGGGACCATCTCTCTTCATAGGAGCTCCAAGCATTCTCATCGAATGGTTCCATTGCGCTACCTTTTCCTGCCATCACAGTTACTTGTTCTTAAGTCGAATTACTCCCTTTAACTTCTCCCCGCTCTAATTTATTTTCTTAGCTGGGCTGTGGCTTTCGAAAAAATGTGTTTTTTTTCAAACACCAATCTGTTTTAAAACGGGATGGTTTCAGCTTTCATTTTGCTTCATCTTGGTCATTATTATTTCTTTCTCCACTGAGCATGTGTTTGTCCAAAAGCAGGTCTCCCTCTCTCACTGAGATTCAGGGTCCGATGTTTCAGCCCCGCCTCAGCCGAAGGCACGCAGCTGGAAAAGACTCCCCAGCTTCAGCAAAAAAAATCATTTATTACACAGCCTACCCCCTTATTTTCTTTCGTTTCTTGTTCTCCAGCAGGTTTTGAGCCCACCGATTGTTTAATCGGCCACTAATACCGTTGATGCGCAGGCTTAGAAAAATGTTTCTTTCCTCCCCTCTGACTCGCCGAGCGCTCCCGGGGGTCATGGTCGAGGAGAAAAATATTAAGGGGATGGTCCGGAGTGTTTTCTGTCAATTTAAAAATTAATGCACACCCTTAGTAAAACCCCCTTCAATCGCTGGTGGAGTAGTCTCCTGAAAATCATTCCTTGCCTCGAGGTCCAGTTCAGAATTGTTTCTTCTGAATATTTAACTGGAAAACCATCTTCGTCGCCAGCTTTGTCTTCAATTTTTATGTTTTTAGGGGTTTTGCTCTTCTTCACAGTAGAGACGAAGGATGAAAAGGTTGCCGCACCGTAGGTTACTTCACCAGTTAGTCAAGACGTTATTACAGAGGCGTTCCTTGCTCACAGTCTGAGGTGAAAGAGAGGGAAAATTCCCAAGTGCCTCTGATAATGTCACCACGTAATCATGTGACACTACACAGAGGTGCATTGGGTTCTGTTTTGGGTTACAATACGTAACACGATCCAAGCCACTCACCATCCTGACTTGGAAATATGTTGCGATGTGGAGATGCCGGCGTTGGACTGGGGTGAGCACAGTAAGAAGTTTTACAACACCAGGTTAAAGTCCAACAGGTTTGTTTCGATGTCACTAGCTTTCGGAGCGCTGCTCCTTCCTCAGGTGAATGAAGAGGTATGTTCCAGAAACATATATATAGACAAATTCAAAGATGCCAGACAATACTTGGAATGCGACCATTAGCTGGAAATAGGTTGGCCGTTCCTTCACTGTCACTGGGTCACGAGCCTGGAACGCCCTCTTTCGTTGACCGCAATTGAGCCCCGATCAAGTAGATTAAAGAACACTTGGTTTATTACAACCGGATCTGAAATGTCAGAATCATGCCTGATACCCCCAGCTGCTCAAGGGCAATTAGTGATGGACAGCAAATGCAGGACCAGCTATCGACGTCCACATCTCATGGATAAAAAACAATATTAAGAAGGATTCATTGCCGTTCCCAATGCTGGGAGCCGCAGCCTGTGAGAACAAATGAGAACTACTTTCACCTTGGATTTCAGACTGTGCTAACACTGCTGGCACCCAACACTCCAAATCTCCCACAGCCGGAACTACCTCGGAGTTCCAGTTATCTGGAGCCTGTCGACTGAGGAGACCTGTTTGTGCTTCTGGCTGTCAGTCATAGGGAATCTGCTAGAATCTTTGGAATTGCTTTTGGCTGCTTGAGATCCATCTGTGTGTGTAAGCAGACGGCAGTGTTACAAATACGAATACAAAAGCAACAGGTGTGTAGCAGTCAGATCAGAGGTAGCAGAGCTCAGTGTAACAGTCAGTGACTGTGCAATATTAGCCCCAAAACATAGAGGTTATATAGACAGTCAAATAGCGCCACCTCTTGTACATCAGCCCATGAACAGATACAGACTGGATTCTAATAATCCGCTGATTAATACAAACTTCATTTTTCAGTAACTACTTGATGCACGATCAATTGCACAAAGACGAGAGTTGAATACAACTGAGGCTTTATTGCTCTAAGATGTGTGGCCTCCCACAGCAGCTGGCGAAATGGCTGCTGCACGGAGGACACACATATTTATACTCTGCCTACTGAACGGAGCCAGCAGGCAGGGACTACCGCCGTACCTGTAGTACAGGTCCGACCATACACCACCTAATATAGGTGCAACAGTGGTTTACCACATTCACCCCCTGTTAAAATTGAGTCCGGCAGGGGTGGTGGAGAATTATATACAATAGTTGAATTTTACATGTACAATTGTTGTGAGAAAAAGAATGTCTTTTGAAGTCCAGTGGACCAATTAGAGATTCAACCGGTCCGGGGCCTTGATGTGCCGCTGGGAGCGACGCAGTGGTGGCGGCGATGCCGATGCTGGTCTGGTCTTCGGTGACTCCGGGAGCGTGCCGAAATCCTCTTCATCCTCGGGTGTGGGCAGGGGGAGGATGGATGGTCCTGGGGGGATTGCTGCTGGGAGCGCCAGGGGAGGGGAGGGTGGCACCGGGCCGGAGGGGTGTGTGTGTGGGGAACCTGCTGGTGCCAGGTTCCTGAGGGAGACAGTATCCTGGCGGCCGTTTTGGCATACTGGGGGTTCACATGGAGCAACTGCACCCTCTCCACCAACGGGTCCGCCTTGTGGATTTGGACGTGCCTACGGAGAAGGACGGGTCCTGGAGCTGCGAGCCACGTCGGGAGCGACACCCCGGATGTGGACGTCCTGGGGAAGGCAAGAAGACGTTCATGGGATGTGTTGTTAGTGGCGGTTGGAGTGTAGTGCATCAGGGAGGACCTCCTGCCAGCGGGAGGCCGGGAGGTTCCTAGACCGTAGGGCCAGTTGGACAGCCCTCCATACCGTCCCGTTCTTGCTCTCTACTTGTCCGTTTCCCCGGGGGTTATAGCTGTCGTCCTGCTGGAAGCGATACCCCTGCTGAGCAGGAACTGACGCAGCTCATCACTCATGGATGAGGATCCCCTGTCAATGTGGATATAGGCGGGGAAACCGAACAGAGCGAAGATTGTGTTGAGGGCTTTGATGACGGTGGCAGACGTCATGTCGGGGCATTGGGATGGCGAAGGGGAACCTGGAGTACTCATCGACCACACTGAGAAAATACGTGTTACGGTCGGTGGAGGGGAGGGGCCCTTTGAAATCCACGCTGAGGCGCTCAAAGGGACGGGAGGCCTTCACCAGGCGCGCACGGTCCAGCTGGTAGAAGTGCGGCTTGCACTCCACACAGGCCTGGCAGTCCCTGGTGATTGTCTGTACTTCCTCGACGGAGTAGGGCAGGTTGCGGGCCTTTATAAAATGGTACAACCGCGTGACTCCCGGGTGACGAAGGCTGTCGTGCAGGGCCCGGAGTCGGTCTATTTGTGCACTGGCACATGTACCTCAGGATAGGGCGTCTGGGGGCTCGTTGAGCTTGCCGGGGCGATACAAAATCTCGTAATTGTAGGTGGAGAGCTCGATCCTCCACCTCAAGATCTTATCATTCTTGATCTTGCCCCGCTGTGTGTTATTGAACATGAAGGCTACCGACTGTTGGTCAGTGAGGAGAGTGAATCTCCTGCCGGCCAGGTAATGCCTCCAATGCCGCACAGTTTCAACGATAGCTTGGGCCTCTTTTTCAACGGATGAGTGCCGAATTTCTGAGGCATGAAGGGTGCAGGAAAAGAATGCCATGGGTCTGCCTGCCTGATTGAGGGTGGAGGCTAGGGCAACGTCTGATGCGTTGCTCTCCACTTGAAAGGGCAGCGCCTCGTCTACTGCGTGCATCCCGACCTTGGCGATATCGGCTCTGATACGGGCGAAGGCCTGTTGAGCCTCAGCAGTCAGTGGAAAATGGGTGGACTGTATGAATGGGTGGGCCTTGTCCGCATAGTTTGGGACCCACTGGGCGTAGTATGAAAAGAACCCCAGGCAGCGTTTGAGGGCCTTGGGGCAGTGGGGGAGGGGGAGTTCCATGAGGGGGCGCATGTGGTCGGGATCGGGCCCCAGAACTCCGTTCTGGACCACATAGCCGAGGATGGCTAAGCGGTTCGTGCTGAATACGCACTTCTCCTTGTTATAGGTGAGGTTTAGGAGAGTAGCGGTGTGGAGGAATTTGCAAGGTTGGCGTCGTGGTCCTGCTGATCGTGGCCGCGGATTGACACTGTCTAGGTATGGGAAGGTGGCCTGCAACCCGTATCGGTCGACCATTCAGTCCATCTCCCTTTGGAAGACCGAGACCCCGTTGGTGACGCCGAAGGGAACCCTGAGGAAGTGATAGAGACGACCATCTGCCTCAAAGGCAGTGTATGGACGGTCCGCCATGGGGACTGGTGGTAGGCGGATTTGAGGTCTACAGTTGAGAAGACCTGGTACTGCGCAATCTGATTGACCATATCAGATATGCGTGGGAGGGGGTACGCGTCGAGCTGCGTGTACCTGGTGATGGTCTGGCTGTAGTCCACGACCATTCTGTGTTTCTCCCCAGTTTTAACTACTACCACTTGGGCTCTCCAGAGGCTGTTGCTGGCCTCGATGATGCCTTCCAGACGCAGCCGCTGGACCTCGGACCTGATGAAGGTCCTGTCCTGGGTGCTGTACCGTCTGCTCCTGGTGGCGACGGGTTTGCAATCCGGGGTTAGATTTGCGAAGAGGGAAGGTGGGTCAACCTTTAGGGTCGCGAGGCTGCACACAGTAAGGGGTGGTAGGGGCCGGCCGAATTTCAAGGTTAGGCTCTGGAGGTTACATTGGAAGTCCAGGCCAAGTAGTAGGGCAGCGCAGAGATTAGGGAGGACGTAGAGGCGGAAGCCGCTGAATTCTACGCCCTGGACCGTGAGTGTGACTGTACAGTACCCCCGGATCGCCACGGAATGGGATCCGGAGGCCAGGGAGATTCTTTGGTTGGCGGGGTGTACCGCAACGGAGCAGCGCCTTACCGTATCCGGGTGGATGAAGCTTTCGGTGCTCCCGGAATCCAGCAGGCAAGAGGTCACGTGTCCATCGATTTTAACGCTGGTCGATGCGGTAGCCAGGTTTTGCGGACGGGACTGGTCGATGGTCACTGAGGTGAGACGCGGTTGGTTGTCGCTGGTGTCGGATGATGGGGTGCCCGGCGGGCACGGGTCCTGGAACGCTGGTGGTGCCCATGTGCCATGCGGGAGACAAGATGCCGGTGCCTGAAGATCTTGGGGAGGACAAAATGGCGGCCCCCATGGGCCGCACGTGCTGGTGGTTGAAAAAGATGGTGGCGCCCATGGGCCGCACGTGTTGCCCGGAGGGGACGATGGCAGCGCCCACTGGCCACACTTGGTCTGAGGGGGAGAAGATGGCGGCACCCACTGGCCGCGCGTGGTCCGGGGAGGTGAAGATGGCGGCGCCCATTGTCCGTAACGAGGGGGGTGGGGGCGATAGCGGTGACTGCGCGGGCCTGGCACACTTACAAAGGGCAGCGTGGGCCGGGCAGCTTTGGCGGGGGCGTTTCTGCTGGCCGCAAAAGTAACATCGGGGACCCCCGGGGTGTGCGGGCTGGCGCGTGGCGCAGGTGTAATGGCTGGGTAAGGCCCCCTCTGGGGCGGCCATTTGTGGGGTCCACGATGCGTAGGAGGGGTGGGCCGCGTGGCTGGGGACGTAGGCCTGAATATTACGCGTGGCGGCCGTCATGGATAGTGCTAGCTTCTTTGTCTCTGTGAGATCGAGCGTGACCCCCTCTAGAGGTCGCTGGGCTATGAGGTCCGACCCAATCCCTGTAACAAAAGTGTCCCACATAAGGAGGTTTGAATGTTCCGTGGCCGTAACGGCCTGACAGTCACAGTCCCGGACGAGTGGGATGAGGGCCCGCCAGAAGTCTTCTATGGACTCACCAGGGAGTTGAGAGTGAGTGTTGAGTACATGCCTGGCGAAGAGCGTGTTCGTCTCCTGGGCGTAATTTTCTTTGAGTAGCATCATGGCTTCGGCGTAGTTTGTCGCGTCCTGGATCAGCGGAAAGACGTTGGAGTTCGACCTCGAGTACAGTATCTGTATTTTCTGAGCCTCCGGAACAGGGCTTGGCGTCGAGTTGATGCACACCTCGAAACAAGCTCGCCAGTGCTGAAAGTCCTTTTTGGTGTCGCTTGATTGCGGATCCAGCTGCAGGCGATCCGGCTTGATGCGGAGGTCCAGCTTCTGAAAATCTTAGAGCAATAAATTGATGCACGATCAATTGCACAAAGACGAGAGTAGAATACAACTGAGGGTTTATTGCTCTAAGATGCGTGGCCTCCCACAGCAGCTGACGAAATGGCTGCTGCACGGAGGACACACATATTTATACTCCTACTGGGCAGAGCCAGCAGGCAGGGACTACCATCGTACCTGTAGTGCAGGTCCTACCATACATCACCTAATAAAGGTGCAACAGTGGTTTACCACACTACTATTTTCTATTTGCACACCTGGCTACTCTCCCACATTCTACCTTTCGAAACATTGAGGTCATCCAAAACCCTGCTGCCCGTGTCTTCACTCGCACCAAGTGAGTCCATCCATCAACACAGACCTACACGGGCTCCCGGCGAAACAATGAAAACATTCTCACCGTTGTTTTCAGACCCCTCCATGGCCTTTCCCCCTCCCTATCTCTGTAACCACCTCCAGCCCCACAAAACTGCGAGGCCTCTGTGCTTCTCCTACTCTGGCCCTCTTTGCATGCCTGATTTTGATCACTTTGCCTTTGGATGCCTGTAGGTCCCAAGCTCTGGAATTCCCTCCCTAAACATCTTCCCCCCCCCCCCCCCCCCCCCCCCCCCCCCACCACCACCACCACCACCACCACCCACCTTCGGATGCTCCTTCAAACCTTGTGCTTTCACAAAGTTTGGGTTATCCTGACCTAGTATCTCTCAGGTGGAACATTGCCGTATTTTGCTTTAATTGTGCTGCTTTGGGCCTTTTACCGCATTAAAGGCGCTGTATAAATATAGGTTGTTGTTGTATTTTCTATCCCTGCTTCCCACTGCCCAGATGCCACAGGCTTTATCACGGGCAGCACGGTAGCACAGTGGTTAGCACCGTTGCTTCACAGCGCCAGGGTCCCAGGTTCGATTCCCGGCTTGGGTCGCCGTCTGTGCGGAGTCTGCACGTTCTCCCCGTGTCTGCGTGCATTTCCTCCGGGCGCTCCGGTTTCCTCACACAAGTCCCGAAAGACGTGCTTGTTAGGCGGATTAGACATTCTGAATTCTCCCTCTGTGTACCCGAACAGGCGCCGGAATGTGGCGACTAGGGGCTTTTCACAGTAACTTCATTGCAGTGTTAATGTAAACCTACTTGTGACAGTAACGATTATTAATATTATTAATCTGAATTAAAAACAAAATGAATCCAGCCAGGCACGCTCTAGTCACCTAAACCTGGCCATCCAGACCAACCCTGTTTCAGCCCCCTCGCTTTGTGTTAAGTTTTATTTTATTTCTTGTTTGAAAGGTTGTCCCTCACATCTGCCATGACCTGACTGGCCAGCAGCGCAGGGTCAGGTCCTGCTACTATTTCTCACATACTCAGTAACTGGCGTCTTTCAACGGTAAATCGAAATAAAACCATTTGTTGCTTTGTTAATTATTAACTTACGACACCATGGGCGGGATTCTCTGATCGGTGACTCCGAAATCGTGTCCAGCGATCGGCCGGAGAAACCCTGTTTACACCAGAATAGTGGGCGACGCCGTTTTAGCGAAGCTCCGCCCCCTCAAAAATAGCAATATATCTGAGGCCCTCCCCCAATGCCCTGCCCCCGATGGGCCGAGTCCTCGACGGCGTCGCTCACGTGTGCTCACACCGTTCGGGGACCTCGCTAGGTGGCTCCGGACTGCGTCCAGCACCGCCACAGTCGGGGGGCTGGTGGGATCCGTTCTACTGGCAGGGGGGGCCTTCATCGGGGTCTGGTGGGGGGTGGTCCCGGGGTGGCAAGGCTGGTCACGGGGGGGCGTTTTTTGGCAGGCCCTGTACGTGTGCGGCCGCCGCCGTGCGCATGCACGCCACGGACCCGGCCATTCTCGGGCCGTATCAGCAGGTGAAGCCGGGGGCTTTTTGCTGAGCGGCTGCTAGCCCCCCCACCGGACGAGGATCAGTGCGTGGGTGGTGCCGGCGACCGATCCTGTGGACGTAGCTGCAGAATGGGAGAATCCAGCCCATGTGCCTCGATTTGGGATACGCTAATGAATAGTGCGTCGTAGCAACCGGCCCCAAATGTGAATTTGCCTTTCCCCTGCCTTTGCCACTGTTTGCTCAGCGCTAAGAGCCGCTTCAGGGAACAGCCAAGAGTCAATGGTGCTGGTGTCGGACTGGAGTCACAAATAGGCCAGACCGTGGTAAGGATGCCTGATTCCGAAACAGTCCAGCGGACTCATCGGTTCTTACTTCTAGATTTTAAAAACTGAATTCTGTACAATGCAACGCGTCTCAATGTTTATTTGAAACATCCTGGGTGCAATTCTCCCCAAAATGTTTTGAAGTGTGGCCTCTGGCTGGAAGTGTGGTGAGATTCCTGCCGGGCGAGTGGGCGGGATCCAGATCGCGATCCACCCACGCTTCGACATTTATTTGGAGATGTGGTAGTCACCACTGTTGTTTATATATTGCATATATGGGTATTACGGTAAGGCTCCTGTACTACAGGTACGGGGGTAGATCCCTGCCTGCTGGCTCCGCCCAGTAGGCGGAGTATAAATGTGTGTGCTCTCCGAGCTGCAGCCATTTCGGCAGCAGCTGTAGGAGGCCACACATCCCTGTGTAATAAAGCCTCGATTACTCTCTACTCTCGTCTCGTCGTAATTGATAGTGCATCAGGAGGATGGGGTGATTTGTGTCATGCAGGACCGAAAGGCGTCGGCAAGCCCAGCTCCTCCTCAGAGATCAGCTCACCGTTTTTAAAGAGCGCTGCGATCTTAGGACAATCCCACAGAAGCACCGCCTCTGGCACAACTGCTGTCACCAGGCACCTCCTCCCCCCTTCCACCCGCCACTCCTCCCCGAGTGAGCGACACCATGCTATGGGGCAGCGAAAGTTCACCCCTTCAGGACCCCCTCTCAGGCCTCCCATCCTAGTAACCCCTTCAGGCCCCGCCCCTTGGTAGTGCCAACTGGGTACTGCCCCTGGCATCCTGGCAGGCTCTCCTTGACCACCCAGGGGCTTCAATGGCCTCTGAGTCATCCGGCACGGAGGGCAGTAGTGATTTCAGGTGGCTTCAACTTGCGTTGGCAGCTGGGAGACTTGAAGGGACCCGGTGAATTTGGCTAAAGGTGAATTTCCATATGTTAATCGAGATTTAAATATTGTAAGAGTCCTTCCTGTTTATTTTCTTTGTGCCTATTTATTTAGTTTTATGGTTCTGGTCCATGAACCCATAATCAGGCTGTCCCTTTAAGCAGAAGACTCCACATTTGAAACAGCCAGTGTGCCAGAACACGGTGTTCCTAGGCTTTGTGTTTGGGAGACGCAAAGCCTTGGGCGGCACGGTAGCACAGTGGTTAGCACTGCTGCTTTACAGCTCCAGGGTCCCAGGTTCGATTCCCGGCTTGGGTCACTGTCTGTGTGGAGTCTGCACGTTCTCCCCGTGTGTGCGTGGGTTTCCTCCGGGTGCTCCGGTTTCCTCCCACAGTCCAAAGATGCGCAGGTTAGGTGGATTGGCCATGATAAATTGCCTTAGTGTCCAAAAAGGTTAGCTGGGGTTATGGGGATAGGGTGGAGGTGTGGGCTTAAGTGGGGTGCTCTTTCCAAGGGCCGGTGCAGACTCGATGGGCCGAATGGCCTCCTTCTGCACTGTACATTCTATGATTTATAACTCTTCGACACTAGGTAGATTTGGAGGGAGTCGGTCTGATTGGTTAATTGGAAACCAGTGGTTTGGCCAGGCATAGTGACCGGGATTCTCCAACCCCACGCCGGGTCGGAGAATCGCCGGGCAGGGGGGGGGGGGCGTGGGAATCGCGCCACGCCGATCCAACGCCGGCCTGACGATTCTCGGCGCCCGCGGGATTGCCGCCGCGCCAGTCAGAACATAGAACAAGAACATAGAAAATACAGCACAGAACAGGCCCTTCGGCCCACGATGTTGTGCCGAACCTTTGTCCTAGATTAATCATAGATTATCATTGAATCTACAGTGCAGAAGGAGGCCATTCGGCCCCCTGAGTCTGCACCAGCTCTTGGAAAGAGCACCCTACCCAAACTCAACACCTCCACCCAACACCAAGGGCAATTTGGACATTAAGGGCAATTTATCATTGGCCAATTCACCTAACCCGCACATCTTTGGACTGTGGGAGGAAACCGGAGCACCCGGAGGAAACCCACGCAGACACGGGGAGGACGTGCAGACTCCGCACAGACAATGACCCAAGCCGAAATCGAACCTGGGACCATGGATCTGTGAAGCAATTGTGCTATCCACAATGCTACCGTGCTGCCCTTAAGAACAAATAAATCTACACTATATCATTTTCCCGTAATCCATGTACCTATCCAACAGCTGCTTGAAGGTCACTAATGTTTCCGACTCAACTACTTCCACAGGCAGTGCATTCCATGCCCCCACTACTCTCTGGGTAAAGAACCTACCTCTGATATCCCTCCTATATCTTCCACCTTTCACCTTAAATTTATGTCCCCTTGTAATGGTGTGTTCCACCTGGGGAAAAAGTCTCTGACTGTCTACTCTATCTATTCCCCTGATCATCTTATAAACCTCTATCAAGTCGCCCCTCATCCTTCTCCGCTCTAATGAGAAAAGGCCTAGCACCCTCAACCTTTCCTCGTAAGACCTACTCTCCATTCCAGGCAACATCCTGGTAAATCTTCTTTGCACCTTTTCCAGAGCTTCCACATCCTTCCTAAAATGAGGCGACCAGAACTGTACACAGTACTCCAAATGTGGCCTTACCAAAGTTTTGTACAGCTGCATCATCACCTCACGGCTCTTAAATTCAATCCCTCTGTTAATGAACGCGAGCACACCATAGGCCTTCTTCACAGCTCTATCCACTTGAGTGGCAACTTTCAAAGATGTATGAACATAGACCCCAAGGTCTCTCTGCTCCTCCACAATGCCAAGAACTCTACCGTAAACCCTGTATTCCGCATTCAGATTTGTCCTTCCAAAATGGACAACCTCACACTTTTCAGGGTTAAACTCCATCTGCCACTTCTCAGCCCAGCTCTGCATCCTATCTATGTCTCTTTGCAGCCGACAACAGCCCTCCTTACTATCCACAACTCCACCAATCTTCGTATCGTCTGCAAATTTACTGACCCACCCTTCAACTCCCTCATCCAAGTCATTAATGAAAATCACAAACAGCAGAGGACCCAGAACTGATCCCTGCGGTACACCACTGGTAACTGGGATCCAGGCTGAATATTTGCCATCCACCACCACTCTCTGACTTCTATCGGTTAGCCAGTTCGTTATCCAACTGGCCAAATTTCCCACTATCCCATGCCTCCTTACTTTGTGCAGAAGCCTACCATGGGGAACTTTATCAAATGCCTTACTAAAATCCATGTACACTACATCCACTGCTTTACCTTCATCCACATGCTTGGTCACCTCCTCAAAGAATTCAATAAGATTTGTAAGGCAAGACCTACCCCTCACAAATCCGTGCTGACTATCCCTAATCAAGCAGTGTCTTTCCAGATGCTCAGAAATCCTATCCTTCAGTACCCTTTCCATTACTTTGCCTACCACCGAAGTAAGACTAACTGGCCTGTAATTCCCAGGGTTATCCCTAGTTCCTTTTTTGAACAGGGGCACGACATTCGCCACTCTCCAATCCCCTGGTACCACCCCTGTTGACAGTGAGGACGAAAAGATAATTGCCAACGGCTCTGCAATTTCATCTCTTGCTTCCCATAGAATCCTTGGATATATCCCGTCAGGCCCGGGGGACTTGTCTATCCTCAAGTTTTTCAAAATGCCCAACACATCTTCCTTCCTAACAAGTATTTCCTCGAGCTTACCAATCTGTTTCACACTGTCCTCTCCAACAATATCGCCCCTCTCATTTGTAAATACAGAAGAAAAGTACTCATTCAAGACCTCGCCTATCTCTTCAGACTCAATACACAATCTCCCGCTACTGTCCTTGATCGGACCTACCCTCGCTCTAGTCATTCTCATATTTCTCACATATGTGTAAAAGGCCTTGGGGTTTTCCTTGATCCTACCCGCCAAAGATTGTTCATGCCCTCTCTTAGCTCTCCTAATCCCTTTCTTCAGTTCCCTCCTGGCTATCTTGTATCCCTCCAATGCCCTGTCTGAACCTTGTTTCCTCAGCCTTACATAAGTCACCTTTTTCCTCTTAACAAGACATTCAACCTCTCTTGTCAACCATGGTTCCCTCACTCGACCATCTCTTCCCTGCCTGACAGGGACATACATATCAAGGACACGTAGCACCTGTTCCTTGAACAAGTTCCACATTTCACTTGTGTCCTTCCCTGCCAGCCTATGTTCCCAACTTATGCACTTCAATTCTTGTCTGACAACATCGTATTTACCCAGCCCCAATTGTAAACCTTGCCCTGTTGCACGTACCTATCCCTCTCCATTACTAAAGTGAAAGTCACAGAATTGTGGTCACTATCTCCAAAATGCTCCCCCACTAACAAATCTATCACTTGCCCTGGTTCATTACCCAGTACTAAATCCAATATTGCCCCTCCTCTGGTTGGACAATCTACATACTGTGTTAGAAAAGCTTCCTGGACACACTGCACAAACACCACCCCATCCAAACTATTTGATCTAAAGAGTTTCCACTCAATATTTGGGAAGTTAAAGTCGCCCATGATTACTACCCTATGACTTCTGCACCTTTCCAAAATCTGTTTCCCAATCTGTTCCTCCACATCTCTGCTACTATTGGGGGGCCTATAGAAAACTCCTAACAAGGTGACTGCTCCTTTCCTATTTCTGACTTCAACCCATACTACCTCAATAGGCTGATACTCCTCGAACTGCCTTTCTGCAGCTGTTATACTATCTCTAATTAATAATGCCACCCCCCCACCTCTTTTACCACCCTCCCTAATCTTATTGAAACATCTATAACCAGGGACCTCCAACAACCATTTCTGCCCCTCTTCTATCCAAGTTTCCGTGATGGCCACCACATCGTAGTCCCAAGTACCGATCCATGCCTTAAGTTCACCCACCTTATTCCTGATGCTTCTTGCGTTGAAGTATACACACTTCAACCCATCTCCGTGCCTGCAAATACTCTCCTTTGTCAGTGTTCCCTTCCCCACTGCCTCATTACATGCTTTGGCGTCCTGAATATCGGCTACCTTAGTTGCTGGACTACAAATCCGGTTCCCATTCCCCTGCCAAATTAGTTTAAACCCTCCCGAAGAGTACTAGCAAACCTCCCTCCCAGGATATTGGTGCCCCTCTGGTTCAGATGCAACCCGTCCTGCTTGTACAGGTCCCACCTTCCCCAGAATGCGCTCCAATTATCCAAATACCTGAAGCCCTCCCTCCTACACCATTCCTGCAGCCACGTGTTCAACTGCACTCTCTCCCTATTCCTAGCCTCGCTATCACGTGGCACCGGCAACAAACCAGAGATGACAACTCTGTCTGTCCTGGCTTTCAACTTCCAGCCTAACTCCCTAAACTTGTTTATTACCTCCACACCCCTTTTCCTACCTATGTCGTTGGTACCAATGTGCACCACGACTTCTGGCTGCTCCCCCTCCCCCTTAAGGATCCTGAAGACACGATCCGAGACATCCCTGGCCCTGGCACCCGGGAGGCAACATACCTTCCGGGAGTCTCGCTCGCGACCACAGAATCTCCTATCTATTCCCCTAACCATTGAATCTCCTACAACTATTGCTTTTCTATTCTCCCCCCTTCCCTTCTGAGCCCCAGAGCCAGACTCAGTGCCAGAGACCTGGCCGCTAGGGCCTTCCCCCGGTAGGTCATCCCCCCCAACAGCATCCAAAACGGTATACTTGTTTTGAAGGGGAACGGCCACGAGGGATCCCTGCACTGTCTGCCTGTTTGTTTTTTTCCCCCTGACTGTAACCCAGCTATTCTTGTCCTGTACCTTGGGTGTGGTTACCTCCCTGTAACTCTTCTCAATCACCCCCTCTGCCTCCCGGATGATCCGAAGTTCATCCAGCTTCAGCTCCAGTTCCCTAACACGGTCTTTGAGGAGCTGGAGTTGGGTGCACTTCCCGCAGGTATAGTCAGTGGGGACACCGGTGGTATCCCTCACCACCCACATCCTACAGGAGGAGCATGTAACTGGCCGAGCCTCCATCCCCTCTTACCTTACAGAATATATCTGCTGTGTGGACTAACTAGATCTCCGCCCTCCGACTCTGCTCCCAGTCAGCTACACTTCCTGTAAACTCCTGGCTCTCTTCGCACTCTTTGCGGAAATGTCGGAAACAAAATGAAAGGAGCACCTTACTCCCTCCTCACCTAACTCCCTCGGTCACCAAACTCTCACTATCGCACTCAAAAAGCACCAAATTCAGCACTCCCTCGGTCACCAAACTCTCACTATCGCACTCAAAAAGCACCAAATTCAGCACTCCCTCGGTCACCAAACTCTCACTATCGCACTCAAAAAGCACCAAATTCAGCACTCAGTGCAAACAAAGTCTGCACTGTAGGGGATCACTTTTATACTGTGAATCTAGCCTCTGAAAACCTGGCCTAATCCAATTAACTAATTAACAAGCTCCAGCTGCAAGTGCCTAGAAGTAGAAGCCTGTTTAAAGCTGATTGAAAATTCACCTTCTTCTAAACCAAACAGCAACTTTTAAGTTAATTAACTAAATAAAAGAAAGACTAAACTTTCGATAAAAATGAAGCCTTATACTCCCTCGGGGTCAGGGGCCATTGATAGCCCCCGCCCCCTCCCCCCAGCGATTCTCGGCGCGTGGACGGGCCGAGTGCCCGCCGAGTTCGGCTGAGTCCCCCCGACGTGGGTTACGTATGTCCCTACCGGTCAGGACCTCGGGGTTCTGGCTGCGGGGGCCGTCCTGTTGGGGGGGGGGCGGGGGATCCGACTCCGGGGGGGGGGGGGGGGGGGGGGTGCCTCCACGGTGGCCTGGCCCGCGATCGGGGCCTACCGATCGATGGGCGGGCTAGTTCCGTGTGGGGCCTATGTTCCTCCGCGCCGGGTCCCTGTAGGGCTCCGCCATATTGCCTGGGGGCCGGCGCGGAGACGGGAACCCACGTGCATGCGCAGATTCGCGCTGGCTGTGGCGTGCATGTGCGGACCCACACCAGCCATGGCTCGCGTGCACGGACCCGCGCCTGCTGTGGCTCGCGTGCACGGACCCGCGCCTGCTGTGGCTCGCGTGCACGGACCCGCGCCTGCTGGAGTTTTGGAGCTCCAGAGCAGCGGACACCACTCCGGCGCCGTACTAGCCCCTTAGGAAGGGCTGAATACCCGGCCCTGGCGGCCCGTTGACGCCAGAGTGGCTCGCGCCGCTTTTGACGGCCTCTGTTCTGCCTGACAATGGTCAGTGATTGGTTCCTGCCGGATGCTGTCTGAGAAAACTTGGCGTTTCTCTCTCGCTCTCTATTTCTCTCACACTCTCCTGCTTGCTGAAGTGAAAGAACTGCTGTATTGTTCTGAACGCAGTGAGTTCCTGGCACATCCTTTACTGTGAACCTGAAATGATGCTGACTCTGCTGAGAAAGTGGACAACCTTGCCGGAGAAAACCATCTCAGACCTAGAAGGAAGAAGCACTAAAACAAAAGCCTGAACTTCAAAGATCCTTATCCTTTGATTTTTATTGGTATTTTCTTTCCGTTTTCACCATTCTTTCCCCTCTGTGTTGTTTGTGTGTGTGTGTGTAGAGAGAGAGGGATGAGTTACGAAGGGGGAGGTTGGGAAGGGATAGTAGATAGTCAGTTGAATTTTCTGTTTAATTATAAGACCATACATAATAAAAACGTTACTTCGCCGGCAGGCGGAAGTCCGCGCATGCGCGGGAGCATCAGTGGCTGCTGACGTCATGCCCGCACATGCGCAGGGGGGGGTGTCTCTTACGCGTCGGCCATGGTGAAGGCTGTGGCCGAGGCAGAGGGAAAAGAGTTCCCCCATGGCTCAGGCCCGCCCACGGATCGGTGGGCCCCGATCGCGGGCCAGGCCATCGTGGGGGCACCCCCCGGGGCCAGATCGCTCCGCACCCCCCCCCCCCCAGGACACCGGAGCCCGCCCGCGCGCCTATTCCCGCCGGTAAGAGAAGTGGTTTGATTCTCGCCGGCGGGACAGGCATTCCAGCAGCGGGACGTCGGCCCATCTCGGGCCGGAGAATCGCCCGGGGGGGGGGGGGGGGGCGCTGACCAGCGCGGCGCGATTTCCACCCCCGCCGAATATCCGGTGGCGGAGAATTCGGCAACCGGCGGGGTGGTCGGAGAATCCCGCCCCTGGTGATTAGTTCAATGGGCTCAACCAAGGATCTCGGCTATTTTCAGGAAAATCTAATTTCACCTGTGTTGCGAAGCTGGGTTAAGTGGGGCTGAAATTGACCGCGTGCTAACTCAGGTTCTCGCGACAATCTACTAATCTGGTTCGCGGCCCTCGCTCGGAGTGAACCAGATCATGTCGCCAGCTGGGGGCGGGGAGAATCTCAAAACGAGATCTCCCGGCTCAAATCGTGGCATGACCCTCTCGCGAGAGTCTCCGGCCATAACGTGATTTGCGGGTGTGCGAGCGAGGCCGGAGCATCGCCCCCCCGCCCCGTCCTTTTCTTTTGATTGCGAATTGAATTTTCTGCGTGGATATTTATTACCTCCACCTTCCCCTCTCTTGCCCTTCCTATTCCCCTCCACTGCCAGTCCATCCGCACAAATGGCTTTTCCTTTAGCTGTGGCAACTGGATTTGTGTTTGGGGGATGTGACCTGATAGCGGTTGCTCAGAACGCCGCTGCTCTCAGCAGTGGCTCACCTCTCTCTGTTTAATTACTTTGGCTACTGGCAGCTCCATTTATTTGGTGCCTAGTAATTCATGCGATAAGAGACTGGCTTGACAGGATTTATAACCAGCCTGCTATCTCGGGGACGATCACCGTGGCTGGATCGAGCTCGCAATGCGAACTCATTACAGTTTAGAACCGTGTGCAATCTCTAACTTCACGAAATCGGCTCTAAATCCATGGATAGGTGTTGTAGCTCTAATTTACCTGCGGTAATGTGTGTGTGAGAAGGCCAAACAGATGGAAATGAGCTGATGATATTTAATACTCACAGCCGATACAAATCTTTGTGATATATCCATACTGAATTCAATATATTATGATGGCAGACGTTTATCAGCTCTGTGGCTGTGACGTCCAGATATGTGTAACCGACAGGTGAAGCCTCAGTGTCGTAGGTAGGCATCGTAAAATTAGGCCTCAGATATAGTGCTATTCTGTAGAGCAGAGCGGTAAGCAATCAGTGCTTATCTTCCCTAAGGAAAAGTGAGCGGTTACGTGTACCATTATGCGCATCAGTGTGGAGTACCGTGGTTCTTCTTTTTCGACTCTGCAGCGAGAGGTTGTCCTCTGATTGCTTTGTGTTGAGAACATCGCAAACACAGAGTTAAGAAATGGTCAGTGTGCACTTCACTTCAGATCGCATTCAGGGTCTCCTGCTCCTTAAGTGTGGGTCTCGTGCAGAAGGAGCGACTCCAAGTTCAACTCGGCAGAATTCTCACGAGTGTGAGCCAAGGGACGTCACCCTGAAAGGAAGTTTGTACAACTTTGCTCGTACAATTGAACGTTTAAGTGAAGGGAAGTCATACATTTTCAGCTTAGATTTAGTGTGGGCCAGAGTCAGAATGGGACTCTCTTTACACCTCCCCACAGAGGCGGACTTACAATGCAATACACAGCGTTGCAGCGACCAATGGCGGTGGCGGGGGGGGGGGGGGGGCCCATACAGAGAGTGGGCGTTGTTGCCAATTTAATGGAATACTATAATAATGTTGCTCTTTAGAGTCGCCAATATGATACTGAGGCTATTTTTATGATACGATGTTATGTCTCAACAGCGTCGCCAATACTGTGGGTGTTTCTATTTCTCTTACTGAACCACAAGGCTTTCCCGCATATCAGTCAAATGACCACACAACCAGTTAGTCAGTTCAAGTTCGAAGATGATTTATTTACACACAGGAGTTACTTTGACATGCAAGCACAATATACTACAAGTTAAACTACACCTATCAGCTACAATAACCTATATTTAACTTCAGGATGACCAGCACTGTGCAAGTGGATAAAGCCTTTGTCTTGATCTCACGTGGCTGGTTTGAAGAAGTGGCTCTGTCTCTGCTGGGCTCATCCGTCAGGTAGTGATCGTTGGTCTTGAACTTGGCTGGCTGTTCCTGCTACAGTTGACCGGCACGGGCCAGATTCAAAGGAGGCAGAACACAGGGCTGTGTCCTCTTTTAGCCCTCTGGAATTTCACGCTCTTTGGGGCGGTCCTTAATCTTGGACCCAATAGTTCGACAGGGCTCTGATCACTCCCTTCGATTTTGGCCAATAAAGGGGCGGGTGCCGTGGTGGCTGGGCGGGTCCTTAGCGGTCATTGACCTTGGCAGTTGGCTCTCTGAGTAAAGGGAGTGGCGCCGATCAATCTGTGGCTGTATCGGTTTCTTGATTGGAGTCCTATTGTTCTGGGGAACGGGCCATTAAAATGCAAACGAGCGGGGGTTTCGATCAGGTCTAGCTACCTGCACTTCAAATAAACAGAAGCTCTATATCTGTCTGAGTCCTGGTTGGCCATAATTCCCATGGTCCTTTGCAGGTGGCCATCTCAGATGGCTACAGTGTGTATGCCCCCAAAAGTGTAAGGCTGCCTATGCTCTGAAGCCCTTAGCGAGGTGAGGAGGAAGCGCTGGCCAATGGCTGTGACGGGAGCAGCGGGGTGACTCTCAACCTCCAGGCCAAGGCTGAGGAGGGTGGGCAGGCAACCAACCAAAAAGAACGTTCTCCCCATGTCCTCCGGTTTCCTCCCACAGTCCAAAGATGTGCAGGTTAGGAGGATTGGCCATGCTAAATTACCCATAGTGTCCAAAAAGGTTAGACTGGGATATACGGGGATAGGGTGGAGGTGTGGGCTTAAGTCGGGAATTCTTTCCAAGGGCCGGTGCAGACTCGATGGGCCGAATGGCTTTCTTCTGCATTGTGAATTCTATGATTGTAATTTCGGCCTTGTCTATATATTGGAGCTCAAGTGAATCCCCCGTGAAAACTCATGACTTGCATACAATCAAGCATAATTAATATACAAAATCAAACATTGAGATACAACCAATTCCTTATATTCTCCTTGAGTTTAGACTGATTTAGTTTCCATGCATGCTACATAAAACTTCCCAGAGTCACCTGGTGATTTCCTGCATAAAATCTGCACCACTTGAGGCAGATCCACCAATCCCACATTCCTGTTTACTCCATTTATCCTTTACCCTTTCCTGTTTTGATGAATTCTCTACTTAACTGGATTCATGGGTTCTGTCTCCACCACTGTTTAATATCGGAGATTTCCACCTTTTATCTGTGAAAAGTGCATGTCTGATCCACCTTACATCCATGTGTAACGGTTTTAAACATGTGTCCTCTTGTTGCCATTTCACTATCATGGGGCGGGATTCTCCGCCCCCCCGCCGGGTCGGAGAATCGCCGGGGGCTGGCGTGAATCCCGCCCCCGCCAGTTGCCGAGTTCTCCGGCACCGTATATTCGGCCGGGGTGGGAATTGCGCCGCGCCGGTTGGCGCCCCCCCCCCCCCCCCCCCGGCGATTCACCGGCCCGGATGCTGGAATGCCTGTCCCGCCGGCGAGAATCAAACCACCTCCCTTACCGGTGGGACAAGGCGGCGAGGGCAGGCTCCGGGGTCCTGGGGGGGGCGCGGGGAGTTCTGGCCCCGGGGGGGGGGTGCAGCCACGGTGGCCTGGCCCGCGATCGGGGCCCACCGATCCGCGGGTGGGCCTGTGCCGTGGGGGCACTCTTTTCCTTCCACCTTCGCCATGGTCTCCACCATGGCGGAGGTGGAAGAGACCCCCTCCACTGCGCATGCGCGGGGATGCTGTGAGCGGCCGCTGACGCACCCGCGCATGCGCCGCTCGGCAAAGTCAGTTTTGCGCCAGCTGGCAGGGCACCAAAGGCCTTTCCCGCCAGCTGGCGGGGCGGGAATCAGGGCTCGGCCCCTCAAGATGCGGAGAATTCCGCACCTTTGGGGTGGCGCGATGCCAGACTGATTCGCGCCGTTTTTGGCGCCAGTCGTCGGACATCGCGCCGATTGCGGAGAATCCCGCCCACAGTCTTCTTTTCATATTTCTCTTCAGGTATTTCCTGTGGAATCACATGGAGGCAGGTAGAGGAAAACTAGGCAAGAATGTTACAGTCTGGGGAGGAACGTTGATGGGTAACAAGCCGGAAACGCCACAATTTGCACCACCTTCGGCACTTTGGAGCAGGAAGTCCTGTTGATGATATTAATGAGCAGACCCACACAAGGCAGATTCCCTGATTTCAGCCAATGCAGCACTCACAAGGATCAGGCAATCGTGGGTCCACAGCTCCTCCATTTCCAAGTGAATTCATTAAAACCGAGGGTCAAACGTATCTGGGTTGAGATTGGAGAGTAGGGCATGAATCCTAGACCAAATATATCTTTCAGCGTGGGAATTCCTGAAGATCGCTGCAAAGAATGGCAATTGCGGGTTAATATCAACCAGCGCTTGTCAGAAATCCTTCGAGAGACCGAGCTATCAACTGCGCAGTGCTGAATTGGTACCAGCAGCTCCTATTGCTTCCAATAACATTGGAGTCACAGTAACATTGGGTGGGGCTTGTGTGAGTTTCATTTAAACCTAAAGGAGAGGAACTGTAATGAATTGATTTTAAATTGCCCCACTCCTTAATGGCTTCTACTTTGTCAGTGTTGATGGGGGGGGGGGGGGGGGGGGGGTTGATTTAACCAAAATGTAAGATTACAGAATTGCATCAAAAGAAAAGAAAGATGACAACAAGTGGCACTCAGCTTTTGATAGAATGTACTCTGACATACTTCAGGCCACGTCAAGTAGGATAAATACTAGAAGAATAAGGTCACTCGTTTATACAGTACCTTTAACTTGGCTCAATGTTTCAAGGCATTTCACTCGAGGCTCGTCAAATAACATTTGACACGTTCTGGCCTTTGCTTCCCCGATAGCCTGGCGGCGGATACTGCTGGCATGGAGGAACTCAAAACCCCTGAAGACCGAACTATGGCTTTCGGACATGTCAAGTTTTCTGGATATGGAAAAAATCAAGTTCGCCTTGAGGGGATCTGTACTGGGGTTCGCCCGAAGGTGGCAACCATTCATCGACTTCTTCGCGGGAGAATGAATGTCAGCAGGGGGGGGTGGGGGGAGATTAGAGTAGAGTAGGAGGGATAAATAGGCGGGTAGTGTCTATGGAAGAGGAGCGGGTATGTGCATTATGGTTTGGTTGAAGTGTTGGTTTTCCGTTGATGTTTGCATATTTCTGTAATCTGTAACTGTTTACAATGCCAAAAAATACCTAAAAAAAAGGTTAAAAAAAAACATGTGACACCGAGCCACTGGGGGAACGGGTTGGGGGGGGGGAGGAGGAGGAGGAGGAGGGAGAAGGGGCGGGGTGGGGGGGCGTGGAAGCAGTGTTGGTGGCAGGGAAGGGGTTAACACTTTATCGGTTCAGTCAAAAGTAGACAAAAGCGTCTAATGCAGTCCTGCAATTTTACCTTTCAATTAAGTCATGCTCCCCCCATCAACATTTACAAAATACACGCCTCGTTCTTTCAAGTCTAAATGTAGAATTAAGTGAATCTCAATTCTTCATAGAATCATAGAATCCGTACAGTGCAGAAGGAGGCCATTCGGCCCATCAAGTCTGCACAGACCCTCCAAAAGAGCAGCCCACCCAGGCCCACTCCCCCGTTCAATCTCCGTAACCCCACCTAACATTTTGGACTCTAGGGGGCAATTTAGCATTGCCAATCCACACATCTATGGATTGTGGGAGGAAACCCACGCAGACACGGGGAGAATGTTAAAAACTCCACACAGTCAGTCACTCGAGGTAGAAGCAAACCTGGGTCCCTAGTGCTATGAGGCAGCAGTGCTAACCACTGTGTCACCGCGCCACCCATGTTTAAATGTTTTTAATATGTCATGGTGTGTCAGCGTTGCTGGCTAGGCCCTTGGGAATGTGAGGTGAGCTGCCTCTTGTAGCCCTGCCAGTTATCTTTCGGGAGTTCCTGCATTTTGATTTAGCGACAGCGAAGGAACGATGATATGGTTCCAAGTCAGGATGGTGTGTGGCTTCGAGGGGGACTTGCAGGCGGTGAAGTTCCCATGAGTCTGCTGCCCTTGTTCTTCGAGGTAGTAGAGGTTCCAGGTCTGGAGGGTGCTGTCAAGGAGCTTTGGTGAAATGTTGCGACGCTTCTTGTAGATGGTACACACAGCTGCCACCGTGCGTCGGAGGTGGAGGGAGTGAATGTTTAAGGTGGTGCAGCAATCAAGCGGGCTCCTTTATAGTGGATGGTATTGAGCTTCTTGAGTGTTGTTGGTCCTACACTAATCCAGCCAAGTGGAGAATATTTCATCAAACTCCTGAATTGCTTGGATGAGTGTGGAACCAACACTCGATGAATCTCAATTATCGTTTTAAATCTTCAGCTTCTGGTTAAGAGCAAACCATTCATGTGTGCATCCCCTTTTTAAAAAAATAGTTCTCAAATTACCTTGTGCAAACAACTTATTGAAATCAATATAAAGGTTCTTAGCAGGCTCTTTGTTTCTAACTGATTAGGATGTGGCTTTTTATTTTGCAAAAGAATGCTCAGTTCCAGTTTCATTTAATTGATGGGACATGTTTCTTTCTCTGATTGTGGCCAGACCGGAATATTGGATTTAGTAGCGACTCCAGGTAATGAGGCAGATCCACACAGTGTTTCTGGCTACCCTTTGGGCTACAGGGGAAGAAGTGATTCATGGCAGAAGGGATTAAACAGCTTGTTCGTGCCGCAGAGCTACCAGAGGCAGCAAGAAAGCAAATAACCACAAAAGATCATGAAGGGGGACCCTGATCCGTCAATGAAGCTGCACCATGTCATGTCGGAGGAGGTGCAGGATGGGCAAGGAATACAATGGCAAAGGAAGCTCTAGGACTCATCATTATCCCACTCTTTGGATCTGTTGCAGTTGTGGGGTTTGTGGAGTCATTTTCTCCCTCAGCAAATAATCGAAGGTTGTGCTTCAGATGCATGGGTGTGTGCTTCACATGCATGAGTGTGCTTCACATGCATGAGTGCATGCTTCCAATGCACGAGTGTGTGCTTCACCTGCATGAGTGTGTGCTTCACCTGCATGAGTGTGTGCTTCACATGCATGAGTGTGTGCTTCACCTGCATGAGTGTGTGCTTCACCTGCATGAGTGTGTGCTTCACATGCATGAGTGTGTGCTTCACATGCACGAGTGTGTGCTTCACATGCATGAGTGTGTGCTTCACATGCACGAGTGTGTGCTTCACATGCACGAGTGTGTGCTTCACCTGCATGAGTTTGTGCTTCACCTGCATGAGATTCCAGGTTCCATCTCCAACTTTAGAGATTGCCCTCTAACAGGAGCTCGAGTAGGATAGATTTCCACTTCATAAGGTCCTGGTAAATTCTTTTTGGAAATGAGTTTTGGAGTCTCTCAAAGCATGCCAGTTGCAGAAGGCCCAAAGACGGAAGCCGTGTAACACGTGGATAGCCATTTAGCCGAATGTGGCAGCAGAAGACATTCTGAGTTAGGTTGAACTATTGCTGCTAAGGAAATTTTCTCAGACGTTTACGTATGTTTCTATTGAACAAATGTATTTTGTTTTATGTTCATCCATGGGATATTAACATCACTAGCAAGGTCAGCATTTATTTCCCAACCCTGATTGTCCGTGAGGAGGTTTGGGTTTGGCATCCAAATGTTGGTGAAAATTTGAAAAGCATGAGGAGTTAATCGAGACATTTTTAATCTCAACCATCCCAAATTCTGCTCACGGACAGATTGAGGTGTAACCTGAAGATCAATGTGGCTTAACATGAGCAGAGAAATCATTAATCATGTGATCAACATACAGTCCCTTCCTGGCCTTTCTTTTAATCAGTTTTACATCGTGCTTGAGCTTGGGAAGTTGGTCAAAGAGGAACTCTCAAATCTCCCAGTTTTATATGGGATTGATGTCAGGAGGCATATTGGCACGATGGTGGATAAACTTGAAAACAGGTCAGTCGAACCATAAAAAAGTTGCAGAAAGAGTCCAGTCAGCGCATCGTGCGAGCTTTGACAAAGAATCAGCCAGGCTCGAAACATCATCTCCCTTCTCTTTCTCCACAGACGCTGTCAGACCTGCTGAGATTGTCCAGCATTTTCTGTTTTGGTTTCAAATTCCAGCATCCGCAGTAATTTGCTTTTACCTTAAGAGAAAAAAAAACCCCAGCCTGCTGTTTTAATCCCACTTTCCAGCACTTGAGTCGCAGCCTCGCAGGTTACAGCACTTCAGATGCAGATCCAGGTACCTTTTAAATATTTTGAGCATTTCGGCCTCAACCACCAACTTAGGCCTGGAATTCCAGACTCACACATTTTCCTCATGTTCCCCTCTCCTGGTCCTTCTTAATCTGCCTAAATCTGGCTCAGGGAAACAAGTCTTTCCCGTCTGCCACGTCTAGTCCCCTCATAGTTTTGTACACCTCAGTTAGGCCACCCCCTTAGCCTCATACGAATGAGGAGCAAGAGTAGGCCACACGGCCCCTCGAGCCAGCTAAGCCCTTCAATAAAATCAATGCCGATCTAATTGTAACCGCAACCCCACATTCCTCATGACCCCCAGATAACCTTTCACTCCCTTATTAATCAGCCTCCTCTGTCCCAAGGTAAACAACCCTAGCCTATCCAATCTCTCCCCATGGCTGTTATCTGTTTGAAACATAAATCTCCAGGGGTTTCGGAGATAGTCACTGCCCCTCTGACATCGAGAAGCTATTTTCTGAGCATGTTGGGCAAGTAAATCCTATTTGTTACACCACTGCTGGAGTTAAATATGATTTTATCACCACTTAGCTAACACCTGTGCTATGAAGCTGTCCTTTCCATGTCTGTGAATAACATCACAAAGCGGCTGTTTGAATAAATAGAACAATTAAAGCAAATTAGCACTCAACCAGGATAAACTCTCAAACTCATAACAGGGTTTCCATTGCACAGTGTGCTGTTGGACCTCTTCCAACGAATTAAAGGGTTGTCTTCACTGATCTAGTTTGGTCATCTGTTTTCTCTAGTTCAGAAAGTCCTCACTGAGTCAATAACCAGGCTGCCCTTCAGGATTTTGTATTTGTAAGAATTGAGGAAGAAATCTTTCACTGGGAGGTACGCTTGACGAAGACTTGAACAGTGCTGTCACCAATGACACTGCAGGCCCTTTTCTATCAGTTTGATTGCAAATGTTGACTAGGACAGAGATGAGGAGGATCTTCTTCTCTCAGAGGGTCGTGAATCTGTGGAATTCTTTACCGCAGAGGGTTGTAGAGGCAGGGTCGTTAAACAGGGGCTGGTTTAGCACAGGGCTAAATCGCTGGCTTTGAAAGCAGACCAAGGCAGGCCAGCAGCACGGTTCGATTCCCGTACCAGCCTCCCCGAACAGGTGCCGGAATGTGGTGACTAGGGGCTTTTCACAGTAACTTCATTTGAAGCCTACTTGTGACAATAAACAGTTTTTGAGTATAAGAATTGGCAAGTCATGTTGCAGCTGTATAGAACCTTAGTTAGGCCACACTTGGAGTATAGTGTTCAATTCTGGTCGCCACACTACCAGAAGGATGTGGAGGCTTTAGAGAGGGTGCAGAAGAGATTTACCAGAATGTTGCCTGGTATGGAGGGCATAAGCTATGAGGAGCGATTGAATAAACTCGGTTTGTTCTCACTGGAACGAAGGAGGTTGAGGGGCGACCTGATAGAGGTATACAAAATTATGAGGGGCATAGACAGAGTGGATAGTCAGAGGCTTTTCCCCAGGGTAGAGGGGTCAATTACTAGGGGGCATAGGTTTAAGGTGAGAGGGGCAAGGTTTAGAGTAGATGTACGAGGCAAGTTTTTTACGCAGAGGGTAGTGGGTGCCTGGAACTCACTACCGGAGGAGGTAGTGGAAGCAGGGACGATAGGGACATTTAAGGGGCATCTTGACAAATATATGAATAGGATGGGAATAGAAGGATACGGACCCAGGAAGTGTAGAAGATTGTAGTTTAGTCGGGCAGTATGGTCGGCACGGGCTTGGAGGGCCGAAGGGCCTGTTCCTGTGCTGTACATTTCTTTGTTCTTTGTTTGTTTGTTAAGTATGTTCAAGGCGGAGACAGACAGATTTTTAATCAGTAAGGGAATCAAGGGTTATGGGGATAAGGTGGGAAAGTGGAGTTGTATCAGATCAGTCATGGTTAATGGCGGAGCAGGCTCGATGGGCCGAATGTCCTACTCCTGCTCCCACGTCTTATGGTCCTTATGGTCAATAGTTCCAACGGTTTAACAAAAAAAGAGAGGCTTGCATTTCTACAGTGTCTTTCGCAACCGCAGGATGTCTCAAAGTGCTTTGCAACCAACGGATGACTGTTTGAAGTGCAGTCACTGTTGTAAGGGGTGGCCACTATGTTTTGCACAGCAAGCTCCCGCAAACAGCAAAGTGACAATGACCGGGTAATCTGTTTTTTTGTGACGTTGATTGATGGATAAATTTTGGCCAGGACGCCAGGGAGAACTTCCCTGCTCTCTTTTGAAATAGTGCCATCTACCTGCGAGGGCAGATGGTGCCTCAGTTTAACATCTCAATCGAGAGGCCAGGGGTCATAATTTCTCAACATGGCAGAAATATCCTTCCAGCAGAAATCATAATTTTTCTTTCTGTGGCGTAATCATTGCTTTGAAGATTCAGCTACAGATCCTCTTATAGGGTTTCTCAGTCACATCCTGACAACAGGCCATTGGCGGGTGAGAGAGTGGATGCCATCTGGACACTTGCTCCTACCTTCTGACTTAGCTGGCAAGATCCTGACTATTTGCTCTTGAGTCCCGTAACTAGGTTGCTCGTGATAAGCCGAAGCTACATGGGGTCTTTGAGGAGGCAAAGAACCTGCTTAGTGAATGAGAGGAAGGAAGGAAGGTGCTGCAACACAGCAGAGGATAGGGTCAGATTCAGTACAACTGTGTTTTGTGCCTTGAGATACACTTGCCTGGAATCGATGACACTGTGCCTGGTTTTTCAGATACTTCGGCATTCAAATGTGATGGGCGGGGCACAAGCATTCATACACACATACACCGCCATCTTGGTGAAAGCAGAGAAAGAGACGTCCAGCCCTGTGCCTGCGAGGCACGATCAATTGGACAAAGACTAAGAGTTGGATACAACTGAGGCTTTATTGCTCTAAGATGTGTGGCCTCCCACAGCAGCTGGTGAAATGGCTGCTGAATGGAGGACACGCATATTTATACTCCGCCTACTGGGCGGAAACAGCAGGCAGGGACTACCGGCGAACCTGTAGTACAGGTCCTACCTTACATCACCTAATACAGGTGCAACAGTGGTTTACCACATTCACCTCCTGTTAAAATTGAGTCCGTCGGGGGTGGTGGAGAACTATATACAGCAATGAATTTATATTTACAGTATTTGATCAGAAGAAAAATGTCTTTTAAAGTCCGGTGCCAGTTAGAGATTTAACCGGTCCGGGGCCTTGATGTGCTGCTGGGAGCGACGTAGCGATGGTGGCGATGTCAATGCTGGCCCGATGTCCGGAGCCTCCGGGAGCGTGCCAAAATCCTCTTCATCCTCGGCCATGGGCAGGGGAAGGACGGATGGTCCTGGTGGGGTTAATGCTGGGAGCGCCGGGGGAGGGGAGGGTGGCGCCGGGCTGGAGGGGTGTGTGTGTGGGGAACCTGCTGGTGCCAGGTCCCAGAGGGACACAGTATCTTGGCGGCTGTCGGGGTATGCCACGTAGGCATACTGGGGGTTGGCATGGAGCAATTGCACCCTTTCCACCAATTGGTCCGCCTTGTGGAGGTGGTCGTGCCTACGGAGCAGGACTGGTCCTGGAGCTGCGAGCCAAGCCGGGAGCGACACCCCGGATGTGGACTTCCTGGGGAAGGCAAAAAGACGTCCATGGGGTGTGTTGTTAGTAGCGGTGCACAGCAGTGACCGAATGGAGTGAAGTGCATCAGGGACGACCTCCTGCCAGTGAGAGGCTGGGAGGTACCTGGACCGTAGGGCCAGTTGGACGGCCCTCCATACCGTCCCGTTCTCCCTCTCTACCTGCCCGTTTCCCCGGAAGTTATAGCTGGCCATCCTGCTGGAAGCGATACCCCTGCTGAGCAGGAACTGACGCAGCTCATCACTCATGAATGAGGATCCCCTATCACTGTGGATATAGGCGGGGAAACCGAACAGAGCGAAGATAGTGTTTAGGGCTTTGATGGCGGTGGCAGACGTCATGTCGGGGCATGGGAAGGCGAAGGGGAACCTGGAGTACTCATCAACCACACTGGGAATGTACGTGTTTCGGTCGGTGGAGGGGAGGGGCCCTTTGAAATCCACGCTGAGACGCTCAAAGGGCGGGAGGCCCTCACCAGGCACGCACGGTCCGGCCGGTAGAAGTGCGGCTTGCACTCTGCACAGACCTGGCAGTCCCTGGTAATTGTTCGTACTTCCACAATGGAGATGGGCAAGTTGCGGGCCTTTATGAAATGGTACAACCGTGTGACTCCCGGTGACAAAGGCTGTCGTGCAGGGTCCGGAGTCGGTCTACTTGTGCGCTGGCATGTGTACCTCGGGTTAGGGTGTCTGGGGGCTCGTTGAGTTTGCCGGGGTGATACAAAATCTCGTAATTATAGGTGGAGAGCTCGATCCTCCACCGCAAGATTTTATCGTTTTTGATCTTGCCCCGCTGTGTGTTATTGAACATGAAGGATACCGACCGTTGGTCAGTGAGGAGAGTGAATCTCCTGCCGGCCAAGTAATGCCTCCAATGCCGCACAGCTTCAACGATAGCTTGGGCCTCTTTTGCGACGGATGAGTGCCGAATTTCTGAGGCGTGAAGGGTGCGGGAAAAGAATGCCACGGGTCTGCCTGCCTGATTGAGGGTGGCGGCTAGGGCGATGACTGATGTGTCGCTCTCTACTTAAAAGGGCAGTGTCTCGTTTACTGCATGCATCCCGGCCTTGGCGATATCGGCTCTGATACGGGCAAAGGCCTGCTGTGCCTCGGCTCTCAGGGGAAAATGGGTGGACTGAATGAGTGGGCGGGCCTTCTCCGCATAGTTTGGGACCCACTGGGCGTAGTACGAGAAGAACCCCAGGCAGCGTTTGAGGGCCTTGGGGCATTGGGGGGGGGGGGGGGGAGCTCCATGAGGGGGCGCATGCGGTCGGGAACGGGCCCCAGAACTCCGTTCTGGACCACATAGCCAAGTATGGCTAAGTGGGTTGTGCTAAACATGCACTTCTCCTTGTTGTAGGTGAGGTTGAGGAGAGTTGGAGAAATTTGGCAAAGTTGGCATCGTGGTCCTGCTGGTCATGGCCTCAGATGGTGACGTTGTCTAGGTATGGGAAAGTGGCCCGCAAACCGTATCGGTCGACCATTCAGTCCATCTCCCTTTGAAAGACCGAGACCCCGTTAGTGACGCCGAAGGGAACCCTGAGGAAGTGATAGAGACAACCGTCCGCCTCGAAAGCAGTGTATGGACGGTCTGATTTACGAATGGGGAGCTGGTGGTAGGCGGATTTGAGGTCTACCGTTGAGCAGACCCGGTACTGTGCAATCTGATTGACCATATCAGATATGCGTGGGAGGGGGTACGTTTCAAGCTGCGTGTATCGATTGATGGTCTGGTTGTAGTCCACAACCATTCTGTGTTTCTCCCCAGTTTTAATGACTAACACATGGGGCTGTTGCTGGCCTCGATAATGCCCTCCCGAAGCAGCCGCTGGACCTCGGACCTGATGAAGGTCCTGTCCTGGGTGCTGTACCGTCTGCTCCTGGTGGCGATGGGTTTGCAATCCGGGGTTAGATTGGCGAAGAGGGAAGGCGGATCGACCTTTAGGGTCGCGAGGCTGCACACAGTGAGGGGTGGTAGGGGCCCGCCGAATTTGAGGGTTAGGATCTGGAGGTTACAGTGGAAGTCCAGGCCGAGTAGTAGGGCAGCGCAGAGGTTAGGGAGGACATAGAGGTGGAAGCCGCTGAATTCTACGCCCTGGACCGTGAGTGTGACCGTGCAGAACCCCCGGATCATGACGGAATGGGATCCGGAGGCCAGGGAAATTCTTTGATTGGCGGGGTGTACCACGAGGGAGCAGCGCCTTACCGTATCCGGATGTATGAAGCTTTCGGTGCTCCCGGAGTCCAGCTGGCAAGAGGTCACGTGGCCGTTGATTTTCACACTGGTCGATGCGGTGGCCAGGTTGTGCGGGCGAGACTGGTCGATCGTCACTGAGGCGAGTCGTGGTCGGTCGTCGCTGACGTCGGATGATGGGGAGCCCAGGTCCTGGAATGTTGTCGATGTTCATGTCCCGTGGGGGAGACAAGATGGAGGCGCCTGAAGATCCTGCGGGGGACAAAATGGCGGCGGCCATGGGCCGCACGTTGCGGGGGACAAGATGGCGGCGCCCATGGACCGCACATGTACTGAGGGGGAGAAGATGGCGGCGCCCACTGGCCACGCATGGCCCCGGGAGGTGAAGATGGCAGCGCCCACTGGCCGCACGTGGTCTGGGGGGGTGAAGATGGCGGCGCCCACTGGCCACGCGTGGTCCGGGGAGATGAAGATGGCAGCGCCCATTGTGTGTAGGCTAGGGGGGGTGGGGGCGATAGCGGCGACTGCGTGGGCCTGGCACACCGCGGCAAAGTGCCCCTTTTTGCCGCAAGCCTTGCAAAAGGCAGCGCGGGCCGGGCAGCGTTGGCGAGGGTGCTTCTGCTGGCTGCAGAAGTAACACCAGGGACCCCCGGGGTGTGCGGGCTGGCGTGTGGCGCAGGCGTACTGGCTGGGTAAGGCCCCCGCTGGGGCGGCCGTCTGTGGGGTCCACGAGGGATAGGAGGGGTGGGCCACGCGGCTGGTGGGGTAGGCCTGAATGTTACGTGAGGCAACCGTCATGGAGAGCGCTAGCTTCTTTGTTTCAGCTAGGTTACGAGCGTGGCCCCTTCTAACAGTCTTTGGCGTGCGAGGTCCGACCCAATCACCGTTACGAACGCGTCCCACATAAGAAGGCTGGAATGTTCGGTGGCCGTATCAGCCTGACAGTCACAGTCCCGGACGAGTGGGATTAGGGCCCGCCAGAAGTCTTCTATGGACTCACCAGGAGGTTGAGAGCGAGTGGCGAGTATGTGCCCGGCGAAGAGCGTGTTTGTCTTCTGTGCGTAGTTTTCTTTGAGAAGCGCCATGGCGTCGGCGTAGTTCGGGGCATCCTGGATCAGCGGAAACACGTTGGAGCTCAACCTTGAGTACAGGATCTGTATCTTCTGAGCCTCCGGAACAGGGGTGGTCACTGAGTTGATGTACGCCTCGAAGCAAGCTAGCCAGTGATTAAAGTCCTTTTTGGCGTCGCTTGATTGCGGATCCAGCTGCAGGCGATCTGGTTTGATTCGGAGGTCCATCTTTTAGAAAATCTTAGAGCAATAAATTGATGCACGATCAATTGAACAAAGACTAGAGTTGGATACAACTGAGGCTTTATTGCTCGAAGATGTGTGGCCTCCCACAGCAGCTGGTGAAATGGCTGCTGAATGGAGGACACGCATATTTATACTCCGCCTACTGGGCGGAGCCAGCAGGCAGGGACTACCGGAGAACCTGTAGTACAGGTCCTACCTTACATCACCTAATACAGATGCAACAGTGGTTTAGCACAGCCTGAATAACCCCTTAGTTTTTGCAGATCCCTTTGCCTGTTTGAAGCCCCCCTTTGCCTAATTGGGCTGCATTGAAGAAAATGGGGTTTATTTTAAAGTGTTCTTTGGAGGCTATCCCATAAAGGTAAGCTTTTGTTTAAAACGTTCCTGAATGTGGAAATGGGAGGAGCAGGCCTGGTCTGCCTGCAGGCCCACTGTAATGCCGAAGACCCAACTTGGAGTCCTTACAGTTGCCTGATCTTCTCGTCTTACAATTGGGTCCCCACTGGTCTCATGGACACGAGGCACGGGGCCTATCAAATAAAAGCAAAATACCGCCGATGCTGGAAATCTGAAATAAAAACAGAAAGTGTTGGATAAACTCAGCAGGTCAGGCAGCCTCTGTGGAGAGGGACAGAATTGAGCAATGGGCATTGATTTGGTCATTCCTGGTACCCAGCAGGCACATACAAATTTGTCAGCAAACACTCTCCCTGCTGCATTGAAAACCTGGTCACCTCAGTCAGCGACTGACAAAGATAAAGCTTGATGAATTTATTAAAGGTTAAACATGAAAATGTTATTTTATAATATATAATATATGTATAATATAATTGGATGTAATATTATAAATATTGTATATACTATTATAAATATTGTATATACTATTATAAATTATATATTCTAAAGTATTAAACATACTATATATTATATATATATTGTGTGTGATATATAACATTACAGCCCAAGGATGTGCAGATTAGGTGGATTGGCCATGCTAAAATTGTCCCTTAGTGTCCAAAGATGTGCAGGTCAGGTGGGGTTACGGGTATGGGGTGGGGAAGTGGGCCTAGTCAGAGGGGCGGCGCAGAATCGATGGGCTGAATGGCCTCTTTCTGCCCTGTAGGGATTCTCCGGTTCTTATCTACTGAACGCTGTTCAAACTCTTATGTCATTCAGGTATCTATTCTGCACCATTGCATCTTATTATTATTGATTTCAATTTCCCCGATGATTTTTAAACACAATGGAATCAGCAACTGTGCTCTGATCAGACGTATGCTCATTGTTTTGAACCATAATGACACTTATATTGTGATATAAGTTCATTAGCATTAAGAAAACATTCTGGTTAATGTGATAAATAAATTGATGGTTTCTTGCTTGTTCTGATAGGTGTAACTAACCATTACCGTTAAATTCTAAATGCAATGACTGCAAATTTCCTCACAGCAGCTCGGGTTTTGGTGGTAATGTGGCATTGCACCATTAATAATAATAATAGTCTTCATTAGTGTCACAAGTAGGCTTACATTAACACTGCAATGAAGTTACTGTGAAAAGCTCCTAGTCGCCACACTCTGGCGCCTGTTCGGGTACACGGAGGGAGAATTCAGAATGTCCATACACACCGAGGGTGTGATTTTTCTGCCCTAAGTGAACGGACCGTTAGCCGGTCCATGGGATTCTACGACCCCCGGCCGGGTCAGAGAATCGCCGGGGGCGGCGTGAATCCCGCTCCGACGCCGGCTGCCGAATTCTCCGGCGCCGGTTTTCGGGCATGGACGGGGATCGCGTCGGTCGGGGGCCGTTGGCAGCGCCCCCCCCCCCCCCCGGCAATTCTCCGGGCCCCGATGGGCCGAGCGGTTTTCGGCCAGTCCTACCGGCGTGGATTAGACATGGTCCATACCGGCGGGACCTGGCTTGGAGGGCGGTTAGCAGGGTCCTCGGGGGTGGGGGCGCAGGGGGATCCGGCCCTGGGGGGTGGGCCCCCATGGTGGCCTGGCCCGCGATCGGGGCCCATTGATCTGCGGGCGGGCCTGTGCCGTGTGGGCACTCTTTCCCTCCAGCGCCGGCCTCTATAAGGCTCCGCCATGGCCGGCGCGGAGAAGAAACCCCCTGCGCATGCGCAGGAAACACGCTGGCGGTCCTGCGCATGCGCCAACTCGTGCCGGCCGGCAGAGGCCCTTCGGCGCCGGTTTGCGCGGAGCCGGTTTGCGCGGAGCCGGTTGGCGCGGCGCCAACCCCTCCAGCCTCCAGCCCCCATCCTCCAGGAGCATTCCGCAACTGCCGGGCGGCCCGATGCCGGAATACTTCACGCTGCTCTTTGGCACCGGTACAGGCCGCCCCGCCAATTCCGGGAGAATCCCGGCCCCGGGTTTCCTTCCCTCCTGCGATGATTCGTGGCACTGGAAAATCCCCATATTTCCGGATCTCGTCGGGGGTGGTACCAGAAGTTGGAGGGCGTGAAAATTGGCACCGGAAAGCGGTTTGTCAGTTTGCTGGCATCTTCCTGCCCTCTGGCCCATTTTAATAGAGGTGGGCACAGGGGGTGGCGGATTGTGACTGGTGGATACCCGCCCAGAAGTGGTAGGTAACCTATTACGGCAACTCAAAGGCCATATTGAGGCCAAAGCTATGAGGCCGACTTGGGGGGGGCGTTTGGGTGCAGTGGAGAAACGAGAGCAACTCTCCAGCAATGTTTTGAACTCATCCTCCTGCACCAAAGATTGTCAGAACCATGCCGCAGGCTGCCCTGCGGAGGGCCTCCCTCTCAACGCGCGCAATCCGGCGGACATGGGCGCTTTTTTCTTTTGAGAAATGATGAGATCCGCTCAGGACACATCCAGCTTGAGATGCCCTCCCCTACCCACACTGGCAGTGCCCACCCCTCACAATGTGAATGCCTCTCTATCAGTGCTGGATGGTCGGAACACCCTCTGGCCAGCTAACTCCTTCAAATTCGCGCCAGGCTCCAGATAGCGTCACGGCGGTGGGGTTGGGATCTGGATTCACTCCCCATGTCAGGGTGCCGACTAAGTTATGGTGGTGGAGCAGGAGCTGTTTCAGGTACATTCACCCTCAACTTCCACCCCCTTCCCCCTATTTCCTTGGGCACATCAGGAAATTACGTTTGCAATGGTAACAATTTTGTGAAGGGAAAAGAGGAAATAACTTTCGAACTACTGCTGAAATTGGCCATCCATTTTCGGAATGGCCTGGCTTCCCCTGATATCAAAAGGACATTTGAAAATTATCTCTTTGATCACAGAATCACAGAATTGTTACACTGCAGAAGGAAGCCATTCGGCGCATCCTGTCTGCACCGGCTCTCCAGACGAATATCATGACTTAGCGCCGTTCCCCTGCCTTTTCCCTGTACCCCTGCACAGTGTTTCAATTCAAATAATCACCTAATGCGCTCTTGAATGCTTCAATTGAACCTGCCCCCACCATATTTCCAGGCCGTGCATTCCAGATCCCAACCACTCGCTGTGTCAAAGGTTTTTCTCACATCACAGTTGCTTCTTTTGTAACTCACTTTAAATCTGTCTCCTCTCATTTTTCATCCTTTTATGAGTGGGAACAGTTTCTCCCCGTCTACTCTGTCCAGTCCCCTTCATGGCTGGGAACCTCTCCATCAAATCTCCCCTCAACGTTCTTCTGTCCAAGGACAACAGTCCCAACCTCTCCAATCTATCCTCATAACTGAAGTTTCTCAGCCCAGGAACCAGTCTTGTAATCCTCTTCTGTGGTCTCTCCGAAGTGTTCACATCCTTCCAATAGTGTGGCGCCCAGAACGGTGCACAATATTCCAGCTGAGATCTAACTAGAGCCCTGTATAAGTTCAGCATTACCTCCTTGCTCTTGTAATCTCTGCCCCTACTAATAAAGCCCAGAATACTATATGTTTTATTAACTGCTCTCTCCACCCGACCTGCTACCTTCGATGCACATAAACACTCAGGTGCCTCTGCTCCTGCACCCTCTTAAGAATTTCACCCCTTATTTTGTTTTCCCTCTCCATGTACATTTTACCAAAATGCATCACCTCACACTCCTTGGCATTGAACTTCATCTGCCACCTACCTGCCCACTCCACCAACTTGTCTATGTTCTTTTGCCGATAGGAATTGATGTCAGATCAATTGCTAAAAAAAACTGAGATTGACAAGGTTTTTGTTAGTCAAAAGTATTAAATGATATGAGGCAAAAGTGGGTCTGTGGAGTTAGCCATAATCTGATTGAATGTTGGAACTGACTCAAGAAGCTAAATGATATATTATTTTAAGAGATAAAAGAATTGGCTGGGATCTTGTGCTTAGCGGCAAGAGACATTATCACTAACCTTGAAGAGAGCTGCTCGTTATGATCTAATATCCTCTCTGGTACAGATTTCCTCTTTCCGAAAGGCAGCTTAAATCTGGCGTCAGGTCAAAAATGACATCTTAATCTTCTGTTCATCTTCCTACTATGTGCCATATCCCAAGAGGGCATTCGCAGCCATTGGATTGGTCGCTGACTATTCTGCAGTGGTTGGCTATTGCATTCAGTGGTCCGGCGTACAGGAAACTCTCCCATCCTACCGCCTGCCATATTATTGGGATTCACAGACTGATAACCAACCTGAAGGCAGGAGATTGGGGATGAGAAAAACATCAGCCATGATTGAATGGCGGAGCAGACTCGATGGGCCGAGTGGCCTAATTCTGTTCCTCTGTCTTATGGTCTTATGTTTGGCCACATTATAAACATGCCTTCCATGACTCTCAGGTGTATGGTGGAAGACAGTGATGTAGTGGTAATATCACTAGAGCAGTAGTCCAAAGGCCCAGGCTAATGTTCAGGTAGCATGAGTTCAAATCCCGCCACGGCAGTTCAATTAATAAATCTGGGATTGAAAGTTAGTTTCAAAAACAGCAATTATGAAACTGCGATTGTCATCAAAAACCCACTCGTATGGTTTGGGGGGGGAAACGATTGCTCATGAGGGTCCACTAACCTCGCAGGGTTATTCCCTTCTGCAGCTTGTTCCTGGATCAACGATGGGGCCTCCTCGAGAATTCTTGGTCCCCTTTGTTCCGGCTCCACCACAGCAGCAACGGTGCTATCGCCGTCTCCAACTGCTCCGAGATTGGGGTCGTGGTCTCCTGGCTTCTCCCATGGTCCAATTGTTTCCTTACTGTCTTACCACCCACTGCATATCAAACTGGCCCTGGCTTGGGCACGATCTGGCTTGGTAACCATAGTGGGCCTGAGGCAAATGTTCTGACAATGGCCAGGTCACCTCCTCAGAAAGGTCTGTCCTCATTTCGCGAAGCGGATGATTTTACCGTTCCTCCATCCTCCCCGCCAAATTAGGGAAGATCAAATCCAACTGGGTTCTTAAACAACAGCCCATCAGTAATTCTGCTAGTGTGCTGCCCGTAGTAGCATGGGGGGGGGTCACAATGTAGGACAAAAGAAAGTTGGCCAACCTAAGATGTAGTGGTCATCTAGATTGATTCTTTATAGCTGCCATGAATGTTTGTGCATCTCTCTTTGCTAACCCCGTTTGAGGCCAGGTGATAGGGGGCTGTCCTGGTGTGGTGAATGCCATTCATTCTAACAAAATGCTGAAAGTCCTCACCAGTGAAAGGGGTACCAGTGTCCAACTCAACTCATTCTGGAACAAGCCTTTCTATCTGTTCAAGACTTTCTGAAAGATGCTGACCGAGGATTAAAAAATTTCAACCGGTTCAACTTGATTTTGTGTAACCAACCTCGCCACATCCGGCTTGGTCAATGTCCCTTGACAATGATGGTTGTGTTATGTACTCTGGGATAACACAGGCTGCAACTCGATGCAGCTTTGACCAAAAGATACTCCAGACTTTGAAGTAAGTTCAATGTGATTTATTGAACCATTAACACAGTTATCTATGAGTTCGACTCTCCTGCTAATCTTGCGATAGCAACTCAGTCTAACTAACCAGTCTGCTCTAAGCCACGTGGTGGGTGTGATGCTTCTGATCTGCCCCTGTCCTACTCTCTATGTGTCACCTGTGGAAAGAGACAGAGCATGTGTGCCCTGTCCTTATATATGGGTTGTGTAATGCCCCCTTGTGGTAGTGTCACTTCTGGGTGTCTTGACTGCCCATTGGTCGTGTCCTATTCTATGTGTTCATTAGCTGTATGTCTGCATGTCATGACGCCTCTGGTGCTCCCTCTAGTGTTTACTTAGTCGTAGTGTATTTACATTAACCCCTTGTGTATTTACAGTTATGCATATCACCACAATGATCATTGGTAACTGGGCATTTTGTTGCTGATATGACATTGGGGTCATGGTTATTCCCCAAATCTTCAGGGTCTCCCCATAAATGTCGCCAACTTGGCTGTAGTCTCACTGAAGTCCAAAGACTGAACACCTCCTCAAAGATATTTAAACGATTGTTCACCCACAACTGTAGCCAATGCCCCGGTCTCAACCTCCATCTTGTAGTCTTCCATTTACTGTGAGGACTATCTCAATAGAGGATGTTCTGCTCACTCTCACCACATTTAATCTGTATGTTTCAGGCTTGATATCTGAATTCACATGCACTTTGTCATCGGTGCTGTGGTTTGCTGCTTTTATTTCAGTATTGGCACGTTCTGATGGGCAAAGCAGCATGCCTGGCTATGGCTCTTCCTACTGCACCCAAAGCCAATACACTCTGTACAGTGGCACGATTCCTGGGGATGATCCCCCCTGCACTGATAACAGTCATCCCGACTCCTGGGCTGAAGGCACAATTTATTTCCTGGTCACTGACTACAATCTTGTTCCTGGGACCTTGGCTGAACCTCCACTGTGCCTGCCGACCTGGCTGCGCGCCTTTCAGCCATACCGACCCACAGCTGGTTCACCTCGCCCTCTTGCATGCTTTGAAGCTCTGATGCGCCCCTCTCAGCGCACTCGGTCACCTGGGTGATCCCAATTGCCCTGTCCGGAGTAATCTCCATTTCAGGCAGAAGTTTCTTTTGCACAGTGATGTTGCTAATACCGCATACTAAACGATCACGAAGCATGTCGTCCAGTGCTGCACCGAACTAGCAGTGCTCAGCCATTTTCCTGAATCTGCCATCGAAGGCGGAGATAGTCTCTCCTGGGTCCCTGAGAGGTATCACTGTAGTATGATTAAAGGTCTGGGGTTGAAATGCTCTCTGACCAGCTTCACCAATTGGTCAAATGATTCTGTGCCAGGAGCCTCGGCGAGGGTCAAATTTCTTACCAGGTTGTGGGTTGTTGCAAACAAACTGTTAATAGGATAACTTTCTCTTTCCCCTCCCCCATGATTTAATTTGCTGCGAGGAAGCAACGGAGTCGCTGAATATACTGGCTCCAGCCTTCGACCCCCTGATCAAATGGGTCTAACTACCCAATCGTGGGCATTTTTCACTCACTGTTCTCAACACTTTCTGACTCTGTGTTCATCTTGGAGGCTTTTCCTTCCTCTCTTGAATTTGATGACCGCGGGTTTGCAATCGATCCGGTTCATACTCTCGTCGATGTGGCGGCTGGAGGCAATACCAGGTTGATGGTAGTCATGGAGAACTATTTATCGGCAACTAACAAGGGGAACTTATGTACAAGCCCAGAGTCTCTAATGTAGGTGTTAACACTCTGGCTCCCAGGTTCACTCTGACTCAGACCCCACTCCCGGGCCCCGCGCTTTTCCCTCATTGGGCGGGGTTTGCGAGCGCCCGCACAATAGGCCCCGAGGCAATCGCATGACTGTGAGGGCTCGCCCCTTAAAGGGGCCACGCTACCACAATATCCTTAACTCTTCCTTTAAACTTTCAGATAGGAAAATAAATGATTCAGTGGATTAAGATAGGAAGGTAAAATAAAGATATACAAAGTTTAAAAGAATATATTGGAAATACGTCACAACTGAGAATTCTGATATTTCATTAAAAAATAAAATGGACTTTTCAGGGTCAGTGAGGCTATTTTGCAGCAATGATGAATATTGCTGAAAAAATACATTTCGTCAAAGCTTTTCGTCTTGCACTCATCAGGACAATCACGAAACCACCAATGTGAAGGGAAACAACAACTTTGTACAGCATGTGAAGAGAGTGCTGATTGACAGAGCTGGTGCCATGGAGAATGCACCAGTTAGTGATTACTGCCAGTTAACTGCCAAGCATTGTTTGAAAATTTTAGCCAGGCAACGGGATTTGTTTGGTCAAGGCATTGCCCTGAGGAATGAACCAGCAAATGGCTATCACTTATTTTGTTTATCTAAAGCAGGCACAATGTGTACATGTAGAAAGAGCAATGTCTTGACCAATTAGAGTCCACTTGCCAACTAATCAGCACTCTCTTATCACACAGATTACCATTGTTATACTCCTGACAGTGGTATTCTTGTGGTTGTCTTGATAAGTGCAAGCTGAAAAACTTTGACAAAATGGCTTTCTTCAGCAATCCCAGGCTCTAGTACAATCAAATGAGTTAACGATGATGCTAATTCATCATTAACATCCCACAACACCTCAGGAAACAGGGTAAAACTTTTTCAGGCTCTTTTTACAGTGAGATGAACAGCATAAGAAGACATAAGACCTGTATTTATAAACCACTGCTCACAACCACCTGGAGTCTCAAAGTGCTTTATGGCCAATGAACTACTTTTTGAAGTGTGGTCACTTGTAATTACATAGTAACATAGTACATACAGTGCAGAAGGAGGCCATTCGGCCCATCGAGTCTGCACCGACCCACATTAATCCCTCACTTCCACCCAATAACCCCTCCCAACCCTTATGGACACTACGGGTAATTTAGCATGGCCAATCCACCTAACCTGCACGTCTTTGGACTGTGGGAGGAAACCAGAGCACCCGGAGGAAACCCACGCAGACACGGGGAGAACGTGCAAACTCCGCACAGACAGTGACCCAGCGGGGAATCGAACCTGGGACCCTGGCGCTGTGAAGCCACAGTGCTAATCACTTGTGCTACCGTGCTGCCCACACGTAATGTACCACACCACAATGTAACAAATGTGGCAGCCAATTTGTGCACAGCAAGCGCTGGCAAACAGTAAGTGTGACAATGACCAGATACCCTGTTTTTGTGATGTTGGTTGAAGGGTGAGTATTGGCCAGCAGACTGGTGACATCACTCTTCCTCTTCATCAAAATGCTGCCCGCGATCATATGGGCTGGATTTACCGACCAACCCGCTGCGGGGATTTTGGCGGCGGAGTCGGCCTGCCAGCGGGATTTGCCGACCCCGTCGTTGTCAATGGGATTTCCCGGTGACTTCACCCCGTCACTGGGAAATCCGTGCACCGGTGTGGGACCGGAATATCTCACCAGCGTGAACTGCCGGTATATCCACCTGAGTAAGCAGATGGGGCCTCAGTTTACCATCGCATTCAAAAAAAGGTGGCACCTCTAACAATGCAGCACTCTCTCTCACTGGAGTGTCAGCCTCGATTTCTGTGCTCAAGTCCTGGAGTGGGATTTGAACCTGGAAACTTGCAGCCCAGAGGTAAGAATGCTACCAGCTGAGCGGCAACTGACACACAACTGGAGGCTCCCTTCAACAGATTCCCATTTATTGCACTCTGGGTGGTGCCTCAACGGCGCCCCCTCTGGAGAAGTGTAGAATCACTTCTGGATTTCTGTGTTATCCTGCACCTGTGCGGACTCCGGTTGTTGCTGCTATTTGTTTCAGAGAAATAATGATGGCGAATGCTGACAGGTTCGCCGTCTTTGTATCCTCAAAACCCCAAACAGTGTGCTGTCCTTGGGATAGGGAAAGGGAAGAGGGAAGCAGGAGAGGGAAAGAAGATGATTACAGTGTAGAGAATTCCCATCACAGACCAAACTCAGTACGACAAGCGTTCAGAAAAAAACAGTTGCTGAAAGAAATATATTCCAACATATTCCTGGCTTTGAAATCACCGAAGGGTAAATACTTCAGCATTATTAATAATCTGCGCAAGAATAGCTGCAATAAACTATTGCGAAAATAGCATTTAATCACAGACTCAGCACATTTTATAATGAATTCTTCTGAATGCATAATTTGGAGAACACAAATTCAATCATAAAATCTAAAATGATGGAGATTTGCTTTATTAAGCAAAAATCTAAGACATGTACAAGACTAAGCATGGCAATGAACTATTGTAGCGTCAAGGCAGAGATTTGATCCATATTCATTCGCATGTGCATATCTCCACATGTTGGAATGGCAGAATATCAATCATGGAATTACAAATAAGCAGCGTTTTGTAATCAAACAGCACATAGAGGACACGATCAATAAAAGCCAAGGGGGCATATTTATGCTACGCGGGAGCTGTACACCTGATGAATCGCCGAGGAAAGACTGCATCACGAAGCAATATTGACTCACTACTGCGCAGGAACATCAGCCTCGAATATCCTCTGGGATACTCTCTTTCTACTTTGGCGAATGTGTTTTTTTGCGTAAACTGAGCTTCTGCACCCCCCCCCCCCCCCCCCCGGCAGAGTTACGGTGGTGGAGTGGGGAAAGCGCCGAGAAAATTCCCTGTCTGAAAAGGAGGATTTGGGGAGATGGTCGGAGGTTCACCGGAGTCGCCACCCAGAGTTCCCAAGAAGAGTCACGTTGGCCTCGAAACGTTAACTCTCCTTCTCCCTCAGGGCAGCACGGTGGTGCAGTGGGTTAGCATTGCTGCCTCACGGCGCCGAGGTCCCGGGTTCGATCCCGACCCTGGGTCACTGTCCGTGTGAAGTTTGCACATTCTGCCCGTGTTTGCGTGGGTTTCGCCCCCACAGCCCAAGGATGTGCAGGGTAGGTGGAGTGGCCGCGCTCAATTGCCCCTAAATTGGAAAAAGTGAATTGGGTCCTCTAAATTTAAAATAAAAACTCCCCTTCTCTCTCCACAGATGCTGCCAGACCTGTTGAGTTTCTCCAGCACTGTCTGTTTTTTAGTCCATGACCCGCAGTATTTTGCTTTTGTTAAAGTTACCCAGAGATCATGCTGATATGAAATAGAAAGTGCTGATGGAAAAAAAGCAGCAGGTCTGGCAGCATCAATGGGGAGAGAAACAGAGTTAACCTACTGAGCCGAAACTTACTCTTCCTCAGCTTTGATTGTTGTGCTGATTGTCATGATATTCAGGTAAACATCATAGCACATACATACTGATGGACAGATCAACGGACCAATCAACACACACACAACACCACAGCCAATCACAGGCAAGAGCATACACAGTACAAAACAGGGAACACGACACTTCCTGAGCATTCCAGCAGGAGACAGCTCAGGGCACAGAGTTCACAGCAAGCCACTCAGACATCCACCATGTGCTGAGTGCAACTACAAGATAGTGTTGGGGCTAGGTCCACAGATTCTAGGGTTATGATCGAACCTCAGTAACCAGTTTACCACTGTAAATAAATGTTAGTAATAAAACTGAGTTGTACCATTCGCAACCGTGTTGGTTCATCTGTGTGGCAGAGTACCCAACACATCACTGATGTCTAGGAGGGATTAAGACTTGAACCTTCTAACTCAGAGGCAAGAGAGTGCCACCCCCCCCCCCCTCCCCCCGCCACCCCCCCCCGGGCCACAGATTCCTGAGAGGTGACAGTGCTCCCTATTGATTCAGATCCTGCCTGGGTTGGTGAGACACCCCCCCCCCACCCCCCCCTCCCCAGTTTACTGACTGTTGAGAACTCTTTGAGAAATAGGGTTAGGCCATCCACTTCCTAGTAGACATAGGCTCCCAACACAAAAGGGCTAATTTAGCACCAACTAGCTGTTTCGTTCAGAGAGTCCACAGGATTATGGGTACTGGGAGACATTGGCACTCGCCTGAGTCAGGCCATTGAGTCAACTCTTCTGCTAATTACTGTAACCACAAATAAGAATGGGAATCTATTCAATATGGCAGCTCCATAACTACCTGCACCAGCGTCTTACCACTTCATATTTATTTGCCCTCTGATTTTCTTCCTCTCCGCAAGTGAAGGCACAGTCTTCAGAAGAATCTTTGAACTTGGCAGGGGTGTGGGGCAGGGATGTTATAATCTGCATGAGACCTGGTGTTGGAGCAATCAGTCTCCCCCAGAATCCAGCCGAATACAAGCTCCGGAGAACCCAAGATCATTCTCAGTTAAGTTCAGTGTAAAATCGGCCAAGTCTGGAACTAACAGGACAGACCCGGCTGGGGTCTGATGTATATTGTAATTAGCTTTGCCTTGCAATAGACCAAGCTTTATTTTCTACTCGACTCGGACTCATTTGCAGTCTACAAAATACAGAAAACCGGCTGAATTTACACTGTAACACTGCACCTGGGAGATTTCAGGACATTGAGTAACAGTTTTTCCCAGTAACGTAGATAACTTAACAGCACGTTGTCCACGTTTTGGGAGTTAGTCAGCTGTGCCAATTTCACAGTGGGCCATTAACAGAGTGGAAGAGCATCAAAATATGATGGCCATTTGGTTAAGGTCCACCATTGGCGTCCCTGGTGCTGCCTGAAATTAAACCTTGGTTCTCATTAAATTATGTAAATGGGGGTCCTGAACTTGCATTTGGACCCTTTTAGGGAACTGGTGCTCATTTTCAAACCCACCCAGCAAAACAGGGCAAGAGACCTCAGGACACAGATGGCAGCAGCTCCATTTAACGGGATTATCACCCTAACTTCCATTTCTCAATAGTGGTTTTAAGCAGCTGGGAATTTTGCGCTATGTTTTGACTTTTGGTGGAATTTGGGCATTTTCTAATGCTGCAGGTCTCAGCTGCATTGTTTCGACTTCATGGACTGCAGGTGTGCTGGAACAAAACTGGGATGTTTTTGAGATTGCCATTGAGGCTGTAGTGATCTGTACATCTGTACATACATCTGCACATACACCAGGGACTACAGACAGATCTAACAGCCACAGCATCACTAGAGGGCAGCATCAGAGACGGGTATAAAGGGTCCAGCCCAAGGGAGGATCCGCCTCTTTCAGACGCACAGGGCTAGTGAGCAGCAGCAGACAGACAGCTCAGCATAGGCAGTTTACCTTAGCTTCACTGGTCATACCTCTTGACTGTATTATATCTAGTTAAGCTCTGGAAACAGAACAAACCCATTCAATGAAGTATTTGTGTTAACTGGAAGTCTACAATCTTTATTCCGACTTAGAGAATAACATAGAGGCCTCGACACCAGGGGGAGCAACGGCAACACAATGCATTCCAGCTCAGGCCTGCGGAGGCTCGAAGAAGAGGATACAATGGCTTTTACCAGTGCTGGCTCGGCCACATCGTAATATAATAGAGGAACAGTGCATGAGGAGATTCTGCTCCATCAGGTTGGCTGTCTTTGACCTGTGTCAACTCTTAGAAATCGGAACTAAACATTATGGTGCCCGCAGCATTGGCGCTCGCTGGGAAAGTGAAGGTGGCTCTCAATTCGGATGCTACAGATGCATTCCAGGCGATCCCCACAACATCAGTCAGTTTGTTGCCCAAACAGCCATCAAGCAGGTGGCAGATACTCTCTAAAGAGGGGGAGCCTCCCTTCTCCTTCCTGACGCAGGGCTGTTAGGGAGAGAACACTCGCATTTGCCCACTTCACTGGCTTTTCCTCAAGGGCACGGCATCATTGGCAGTCCTGTCTTCTCCCCATCGAGAACGCCAACAGGAAGTCTCCCTGAATGTGTGGCTGATGCTGACCACAGAGAGCAGTGCAGGCTGGGTCATTCAATATAATCAAGGCTGAGAGAGACAGACGTTTGATCGACAAGGGAGTCAAGTGTTATGGGGCTGGGCAGTGTTATATTACCTTACGTAATACATATATTACTCTTTGAAACAATGAGTTGATTAAATAGACAATAGTCTTCTTTTAAAGATGAGCTAATTTAATGAGTAATATAAATAATATTTTGTGTGTCCTTTGTACTTAATACACAACTAGTAAAGGAAATGAAATACAGTAAAGATAACCAACTAACTATACCATGTAATAATGAAATAACATAACTTTTCTCTCTCTCTCTCGCTATTCTATGTCTTGTCTGTTCACTCTCTCAGAAAGAGCGGGAAAGTCTTCTTATACCATCTGATAGTGAGACACCTAGTGTTGAATTGACTGTACTACATTTACATACATTGATCATGTATATTAATATACAGAGATCACTACAGGCAGGAAAGTGTTGAGGTCTCAATCAGACCAGCCATGATCTTATTGCAGAGAGGTGCAGGCTGGAGGGGCTCAATGTCCTTCTCCTGCTCTTAGTTCTTATGTTCTTATGTTTGTGAGTTGGAGGGTTGTAGGTGGGGACGTTCCCATGTGTTCTTCTAGGTGGTAGAGTGCACAGGATTGGAAGGTCTTTGACGTTGGCTCATGAAAGGCTCATAAACAGCCCAGGCAAATTTCTACCCCTATATCTAAAGATTCCTTTTACTATCATTATCTCTCTCTCTCTCTGCCTCTCTTTTCACACATACATTCCAGTAACTCCCTTTCTTTCCCGATCATTATAAGCGTCTGGTTGCTGTTATTTATCCTGGAAATTCAATCGCAGGTCTCTGTAACTTCACAGCTAAGTGACAAAATGAATAATTGTCTCCCTGTAAAACTGGGCCACCGGTACTGGGGGATGTTCAGGGAGTGCAGCTTCTATTGGGCTGTCGCACAACCAGCTGCTGCTGCTGTTGACCTTGTTACTACAATAGTATTCCAGATCGGAGGTACACTGCCATTTCGGCAGATTTCAAACAAAATAAATTGCCAAATCAGATTGAAGCTACAGAAATGTGGAAAATAACTGGAAGCAGGAGGTGTAATTAATGCCCTCAATGTGGCAAATGGTTTTGTTGTAATGGCAGCAAAATGCAACATTATCGGGCAGCACGGTGGCGCAGTGGGTTAGCACTGCTGCCTCACAGCGCCGAGGTCCCAGGTTAGATTCCGGCTCTGGGTCACTGTCCGTGTGGAGTTTGCACATTCTCCCCGTGTCTGCATGGGTTTCACCCCCACAACCCAAAGATGTGCAGGGTAGGTGGATATGCCACGCTAAATTGCCCCTGAATTGGAAAAAATGAATTGGGTACTCTTAATTTATTTTTTTAAAAGCACCATTATTTGTCAGAAAGTGTCACAATCTCGCAATCCGAAGATCGATAAAGTAGAGCAGCTGTGCTGGTTCATTTGTTAATTGCTGCCTTTCCATTAACCTCATCGGAGCCTCTTGGTTCTGTGCAGCCTGTAATTTGACAACACCGATTAGACTGCAGATCGATGCAAAAAAGTCGTTTACCAATTGATGAGACGCAGCCTTGTCGAATAAACTGAGGGTCCAGAGCTTTACTCAGAGCTCTGGGTGTCATTTCCGGTGCCAAATAGCGGCTATGTCGAGTGTGTATGCTACCATTGCAGACGCACTCAACTCCATTTTTCATAGGTCGTTATATAACTGGGGTGTTGGGGCTGTGCACTGCACGTCTGCAGAGTGGGCAGATCATGATGGCCGTCAGTGTGTAAGATTGGTTTGGTTTTACACGTGCTGTTTCTGACCTTTCAGGTTACCTACAGGGTGGCACGGTGGCAAAATGGGTAGCATTGCTGCCTCACAGCTCCAGGGTCCCGGGTTCAATTCTGGCCTCGGATGACTGTCTGTGTGGATTCTGCACGTTCTCCCTGTGTCTGCGTGGGTTTTCTCCGGGTGCTCCGGTTTCCTCCCACAATCCAAAAAGACGTGCAGATTTGGTGGATTGGCCATGCTAAATTGTCCTTAGTGTCCAAAAGGTAGGTGGGGTTATGGGGATGGGGTGGAGGCCTGGGCTTAAGTAGGGTGCTCTTTCCAAGGGCCGGTGCATACTCGATGGGCTGAATGGCCTCCTGCTGCACTGTAAATTCTAAGACTGCTGATTTGTTAATTTCTCCAAGATGTTCCTGACTTAGTAGTGGTGTTTGGAGGGTTCCACAGACACTCAGAGTTGTTGGAGTCTCCATGGAGAGGTGTGGCTGGTTGCTGCTCAGATCACTTGCTCCCAGTCATGGATGCTGTAGTTTCCATCTCCCCAGCCCACTGCAGGTCAGGGGGAAATGAGCAGAGGCAACTCAAAGAAGGACAAGCTGCTCAAAGAGGAAGTAGGAGGGTGCGGCGAAGGGCAAGAGGCCATATCCACTCAGGATCGTCAGGCAGCAATTTTCCGAACTCAATCCCAGTGAGCAACAGTGTGGGCAACGTCTCTATTTTCCTAAGGAGGCACTCACTGAAATCTGTTACGTACCGCAGGCAGATCTGTAGCCTATCAGCACAGGGGAAGCACAGCATTCCAAGTAAAGGCACTGAACCATTTCATGCCAACTCCTTTCAGGCTGGAGAAGATAATACCTCCAACCTTCCACAGTTTGACAACCACCATTGTATAAGGAAGATCGCTCAGCCTCAATATTCAAGAACAGCTGAATGCATTTTGCTATTTCATTCTCAGTTTCCAGAGAGAAATAGACAGAATAAGCGCTTGGCTTTGTCAGGATAGGGGACATCCCCATGGTGCAGAATGGCACTGACGGCACACATTTACCAATCGCCCCCCCCCTCCCGCAATCCACTGGCTGACATGTTGTACCCTCCCAACATCCGATCTTCAAGCTTGTTCTTCAGAACCTGCTTGTACCCACAAGCACAACATCTTAATGTCCACACATGCCACCTGCTACAGATCCCCCTGATCCATCAAGCACGTGGCTCACAATGGCCTCTCTTTGGCCCCGCAGGAGAAGATAGCCGTTAATAAGAGGGAAAGGGTGAAGGGGGGGGGGCGGTGCCAGAGATCAAAGTCCTCATTCCCCATGAGGAAAGGGCGCTGGAGATCGCGGAGCTGCCCGAGGGGACAGCAGTGACCACAGCGAGGTTGACCTGCACCAGAGAGGTGAGGATCCACTTCATCCAGGTGACATGTATCAGGTGAGTTGGTGATGTGCGCCAAAATTACCCTTCCCTCTCACTGACCACATGTCCAATGTCTCGCAGGATAACCATCTGATGAGAGCGGACGATCTGGTGGCCCAATCAAGGAACCTCGACTCTGTATATAACAGGGAGTGTTAGATCCTCTGCACTCCCAGTGTACACAGCAAGCTGAATGCACATGGTCATACTGCTGATGGTTTTGTTAATAAAGGGAATGAAGGGGCTTCTGCCTCCGTGGACGTATTACAGTGGCGACGAGGAAAACGGAACGATCTGAAGGAACCTTCTCATTATCAGCCGCCACATATTGAGGGTAAGCCACTGACAGGCAAAATGCCATTATTTGGGAAGTTGGATTCTTTTGGCCCTGCAGTGGAAGACTGCGCCCAATATGTAGAGAGGATGAAGTACTTTTTCAGAGCGAACGATATAGCTCCAGATGAAAAGCAACGGGTCATTCGGCTGACCGTGTGTGGGCCAGCAGCCTTTTCCATTATGAGCAATCTCACGTTTCCGGAGGCACCGGACATGAAAACTTTCCAGGAATTAGTAAAAGAGTACTATGGCCCTAAGCCACCCCTGATCCTGCGAAGGTACGGGTTTTACTCAGCATTCCGAGACACAGGGGAGTCAGTTACCAATTTTTTAACAAGATTAAGGCGATTAGCAGAGGCTTGCAAATTTGGCCTGATGCTAAATGAGATGCTCTGAGACCAGTTGGTGTGCGGAATAAATAATTTAGCAATACAAAAGCGTCTGCTAGCAAAGGCCGAGCTGGATTTCAAACGAGCATTGCTGCTGGCTTTGTCCTTAGAAAAAGCGGCGAGCGAAGCACATAAGTCACAGGGTACTCCAGTGCAACTGAGTTAAGGGATGACCACTGGAGGATAGGCAACTGCATAGCCAACCTCAGGAACGACTCAGATACTAAGGAACCCAGTCCCACTCGCAGAGCCACTCCCAAGCAAGGGAAAATTAGGACCAGACAGGCTGCAGCCTTTCGACCAGCAAGATATTTGATTTGATTTGATTTATTGTCACATGTACCAAAGTACAGTGAAAAGTATTTTTCTGCGGCCGAGGGAACGTACACAGTACGTACATAGTAGACACAAGAATAATCAACAGAGAACATTGACAAATGGTACATCGACAAAACAGTGATTGGTTACAGTGCGGAACAAGGGGCCAAACAAAGCAAATACATGAGCAAGAGCAGCATAGGGCATCGTGAATAGTGTTCTTACAGGGAACAGATCAGTCCAAGGGGGAGTCGTTGAGGAGTCTTGTGGCTATGGGGAAGAAGCTGTTCCTATGTCTGGATGTGTGAGTCTTCAGACTTCTGTACCTTTTGCCTGATGGAAGGATCTGGAAGAGGGCAATGCCTGGGTGGGAGGGGTCTCTGATGTTGTGTGCCTTCCTGAAGCAATGAGAGGCGTATACAAAATAAATGTGGGGGTGGCAATTTTGTGTGATGCGTTGGGCTGAGTTCACCACATTCTGCAGTTTCTTGCAGTCCTGGACCGAGCAGTTGCCATACCAGGCTGTGATGCAGCCGGATAGGATGCTCTCAATCGCACATCTGTAGAGGATTGTGAGAGTCGGTGCAGACATGCCAAATTTCTTTAGCTTCCGTAGGAAGTAGAGACGGTGTTGGGCTTTCTTGACTGTTGCATCAACATGAGTGGACCAGGTCAGACTGTTGTTGATGGTGACCCCCAGGAACTTAAAGTTATCGACCATCTCCACTTCGGAGCCATTGATGCAGACGGGAGTGTGTGTCGTGCTGCGCTTCCTGAAGTCGATGATCAGTTCCTTGGTCTTTCCGACATTTAGAGAGAGGTTGTTTTAGGTACACCATGAAACCAAGTGATTTATCTCCCTCCTGTAGTCTGATTCGTCGTTGTTTGAGATACTGCCCACCACAGTCGTATCATCCGCAAACTTATAGATTGAGTTGGAGTTGAATCTTGCCACACAGTCATATATGTATAGGGAGTACAGTCGAGGACTGAGGACACATCCTTGCAGGGCCCCAGTGTTGAGGACTATTGTGGAGGAGGTGCTGTTGCCTATCCTGACAGATTGCGGTCTGTTGGTGAGGAAGTCAAGGATCCAGCTGCACAGGGAGGGGTCAAGTCCAAGATTGCGGAGTTTGGTTATTGGTCTTGTTGGGATAATGATGTTGAAGGCGGAGCTGTAGTCTATGAACAGCAGTCTTACATAGGTGTCCTTGTTGTCTAGGTGTTCGAGTGTTGATTGCAGAGCGAGTGAGATAGTGTCTGCTGTGGACCGGTTGCAGTGATAGGCAAACTGCAATGGATCGAGACCGTCTGGGAGGCTGGCAGTGATCCGTCTCATGACTAGCCGGTCGAAGCACTTCATGATAACAGACGTCAGGGCCACCAGTCGGTAGGCGTTGAGGCAGGCTACCTTGTTCTTCTTTAGTACTGGTATTATGGTGGTCTTCTTGAAGAAGGTGGGGATCTCAGAGCGGAGGGGTTAGGTGGTGAAGATATCTGCGAATACACTCGCCAGCTGGTCTGCGCAGGCTCTGAGTGCTCGCCCCGGGACCCGGTCGGGGCCCATCGCTTTCCGCAGATTCACTTTCAAGAAGGCAGCTCTTAACTCTGAGGCTGTAATAGTGGGTATGGGTGTGTCCAGGGTTATTGGGGCGGGTGGCACTGATACATTGGCTGACTGCTCAAAGTGGGCATTGAACTTGTTCAGATCATCGGGTAGGGATGCTCGAGCCACAGATATTCCACCTGGCCTTGCTTTGTAGCCTGTGATCTTGTGTAGGCCCTGACTCAGTCGTCGTGGGTTAGTGTTGTTGGCCTGGGACTCTAGTTTGATGGGGTATCGTCTTTTTGCACCCTGATGGCTTTCCGTACATCGTACCTGGATTTCTTATATAGGTCAGGGTCATCAAATTTGAATGCTGCCCTCCGGAACTTCAGCAGGGTGTAAACCTTGTCATTGTTGCCAGAGTTCGGAGCTAGAGAGGAGAAATAGAAATCCAAAATCAACATTTCAGAGAGGGACACGTAGGTCAGGGTACAGGAGAATGCACACCCTGTAAGCCCCACCAAATATCGAGGTAAAACAGAAACCAAATATAGAGGAAATCAGAACCCAAATATAGAGATATAACAGAACCCAAATATAGAGGCAAAACAGAACCGAAATAAAAAGGAAATCAGAACCCAAATATAGAGGCAAAACAGAACCAAATATAGAGGGAAGACAGAACCAAATATAGAGGTAAAGCAGAACCGAATATAGAGGGAAGAAAGAACCAAACATAAATGCAAAACAGAACCAAATATAGAGGGAAGACAGAACCAACTATAGAGGAAACGCAGAACCGAATATAGAGGTAAAACAGAACCAAATATTGAGGTAAAACAGAACCAAATATTGAGGTAAAACAGAAACAAATATAGGGGTAAAACAACCAAATATAGAGGTAAAACAGAACCAAATATTGAGGTAAAACAGAAACAAATATTGAGGTAAAACAGTAACCAAATATATAGAGGTAAAACAACCAAATATCGAGGTAAAACAGAACCAAATATTGAGGTAAAACAGAGACAAATATTGAGGTAAAACAGAACTAAATATTCAGGTAAAACAGAACCAAATATTGAGGTAAAACAGAACCAAATACAGAGGTAAAACAGAACCAAATATTGAGGTAATACAACAAAATATGGAGGTAAAACAGAACAACATATAGAGGTAAAAGCAAAGCAAATGTAGAGGGAAAACAAAACCAAACATAGAGGTAAAACAGAACCAAACATAGAGGCAAAACAACCAAATATAGCGGAAAAACAGAATCAAATATAGAGGAAAAACAGAATCAAATATAGAGGTAAAACAGAATCAAATATAGAGGTAAAACAGACTCAAATGTAGAGCTAAAACAGAATCAAATATAGAGCTAAAACAGAACCCAAATATAGAGGTAAAACTGAACCCAAATAGAGGTAAAAAAAGAACCAAATATAGAGGTTAAAGGAAACTCAAATATAGAGGTCAAACAGAACCAAATATAGAGGTAAAAGAGAACCAAATATAGAGGCAAAACAGAACGAAATATAAAGGTTAAACCGAAACAAATATAGAGGTAAAAGAGATCCAGATATCGAGGTAAAACAGAACCAAACAAAGAGGTAAAACAGAACTAAAAAAAGGGGTAAAACCAAACAAAGAGGTAAAACAGAACCAAACAGAGGTAAAACAGAACTAAACAAAGGGGTGAAACCAAACCAAACAAAGAGGTAAAACAGAACTAACCAAAGAGGGAAAACAGAACTAAACATAGAGGTATAACAGACCCCAAACATAGAGGCAAACAGAACCAAATATAGAGGCAAAACAGAACCAAAATAGAGGCAGAACAGTACCAAATATAGAGGTAAAAGAGATCCAAATATAGAGTTCAACAAAACCAATTATAGAGGTAACGCAGAACCAAATATTGTTTTGCCTCAGTATGTGGTTCTGTTTTACCCCTATATTTGGTTCTGATTTACCTCTATATTTAGTTCTGTTTTACCTCTATATTTTGTTCTGTTTTACCTCTATATTTGGTTCTGTTTTACCCCTATATTTGGTTCTGATTTACCTCTATATTTAGTTCTGTTTTACCTCTATATTTTGTTCTGTTTTACCTCTATATTTTGTTCTGTTTTGCCTCTATATTTGCTTCTGTTTTACCTCTATAATTGGCTCTGTTTCACCTCTACAAACATAGAGGTAAAACAAAACCAACTACAGAGGCAAAAGAGAATCAAATAAAGAGGAAAATAGAACTAAATATAGAGGTAAAACAGAACCAAATATAGAGGTCAAACTGAACAAAATATAGAGGTAAAAGAGAACAAAATATAGAGGTAAAACATAACCAAATATAGAGGTAAAGCAAAACCCAAATATAGAGGTAAAACAGAACCCAAATATCGAGGTTAAACCGAAACAAATACAGAGGTAAATGAGATCCAGGTATCGAGGTAAAACAGAACCAAACAAAGAGGTAAAACAGAACTAAATGTAGAGCTAAAACAGTAACAAACATAGAGGTGTAACCGACCCCAAATATAGAGGTACAACAGAACCAAAATAGAGGTAAAACAGAAGCAAATATAGAGGTAAAACAGAACCCAAATATAGAAGCAACACAGAACCAAATGTAGAGGGAAGACAGAACCAAACATAGAGGTAAAACAGAACCAAATACAGAGGTGAAACAGAACCAGACATAGAGGTAAAACAAAACCAAACATAGTGGGAAGACAGAACCAAATATAGAGGTGAAACAGAACCAAATATAGAGGGAAGACAGAACCAAACATAGAGGAAAAACAAAACCAAATACAGAGGTGAAACAGAACCAAATATTGAGGCAAAACAGAACCAAATATACAGGTAAAACAAAACCAAACATAGAGGGAACACAGAACCAAATATTGAGGTAAAACAGAACCAAATATTGAGGTAAAACAGACCAAATATTGAGGTAAAACAGAACCAAATATTAAGGTAAAACAGAACCAAATATTGAGGTAAAACAGAACCAAATATTGAGGTAAAACAGAACCAAATATTGAGGTAAAATAGAACCAAATATTGAGGTAAAACAGAACCAAATATTGAGGTAAAACAGATCCAAATATTGAGGTAAAGCAGAACCAAATATTGACGTAAAACAGAACCAAATATTGAGGTAAAACAGATCCAAATATTGAGGTAAAACAGAAACAAATATTGAGGTAAAACAGAACCAAATATTGAGGTAAAACAGATCCAAATATTGAGGTAAAGCAGAACCAAATATTGAGGTAAAACAGAACCAAATATTGAGGTAAAACAGATCCAAATATTGAGGTAAAACAGAACCAAATTTTGAGGTAAAACAGAAACAAATATTGAGGTAAAACAGACCAAATATTGAGATAAAACAGAACCAAATATTGAGGTTAAACAGAACCAAATATTGAGGTAAAACAGAGACAAATATAGAGGTAAAACAGATCCAAATATTGAGGTAAAACAGAACCAAATTTTGAGGTAAAACAGAACCAAATATTGAGGTAAAACAGACCAAATATTGAGATAAAACAGAACCAAATATTGAGGTTAAACAGAACCAAATATTGAGGTAAAACAGAAACAAATATAGAGGTAAAACAACCAAATGGAGAGGTAAAACATAACCAAATACAGAGGTAAAACAGAACCAAATAGAGAGGTAAAACAGAACCAAACATAGAGGTAAAAGAGTACCAAATATAGAGGAAATCAGAACCAAATATCGAGGTAAAATGGAATCAAACAAGGCAGCAACAAGCAGAGGTTAGAAGGGTCTTGCACACATTCAGGAACGGGTACAGATTAGGAGCTATCTCCCTGCTTAGGTTTGTACCGTACCTGTTCAACACTGCACTGAATCCTGAATCTGGGTAAAATGCCTTCTTACATCCTGTGTGGGTCGTACTGTACTCAGTCCCATTTAACCATCTATGTCCCTGACCCTTCTACAGCAGAAACAATGGGCGCAATTTAGTGGATTCCAGTTAATGTCCGCTGAATCGCATGTTTAGCAGGATGTTCCTCGGCGGCTGCAGCGCCCACAAACACAAACTGCCCAATGACACTGTGCCAGTATGTTTTGGCCTCGAGGAGTTTCTCCGAATCGAGACCACCTTTCAAGGGATTTTCCTGCTCGCGAGCTGAAGCTACTCACAGATCGGGCGCCATTTTGGATGGTTGCCCCCAGCCCCCCCACTTTCAGGCCCCTGCCCACTTGCTTGACACCCCCCTCATCCCCCCCCCCCCCCGACCTTTGGAGTGGTCCCCAGGAAGCCTGCCCTCACACATCCCCACCCCTCCTCTACCTGGCAAACACCACTCTTCCCGGGCCGGCCCCTGGCAGAGTTAACCTGGCACCTAGGCACAATGGCATGTAAGAATGGCACCCTGACAGTGCCCATGGCATCCTGGCAGTGTTCCCCACCCAGGCAGTGCCCTTCCCGGACAACCTGGTGCCATACGACTGGTTGACATTTGTGAATACCATTACGAAATTCCACCCCAGCTCATTTAAATATTCTGATTTGGATCTTGCCCACTGAGGATGAGATGCAGATCTCGCCTGATTTGGAACCTGTGGCCGATTCACCCTCTCGTAGGGTCGCTGAATCGTGCCCAATATTAACATTCATTGGGATGGGATTGTAGTGGATGGGACAGGAAATCCTAGAGACCCATAAAGCCGACTGCTGCCCAAACATTGCCATCCCGTCCTTCCTGCAATTATGCCAGTCGGTGTCAGGGCTGGGTAGTCCTGACTTCCGGTGTGGGGGCCTTGGTGGGAGTGGTCACACACACAGGGCAGCTCCTGCTTGAAGGCACAGAAAAGAGCTCTTTTTTTACCCGATATTGGGCGCAAATTTGATGAGAAGTTTTAGGTGAAGGTTGGAGGAGTAGTTTCCCCCGGGAGTGGTATGTCTGAAGGTTACCAAATCCGGCAGAAGATGGTGAGAGACCTGGCTAAAGAGTTGGAGGAAACCTGTGCTGGAGCAGTCAGTGTAAGGATGGCCTGTGCAAGGTGGAAAGCCCCAGATGGAGCAGTTGATGACTTTTATTAAGGAGGAATTCCGATCAACAGAGGAAGGAAATGTGGGACAAATACTCGAAGGCCATTGAAGGAGCTGTGGCACCCCTGAGTTCGATGGAATGGGTGGAAAAGTGTTTGGAGGTGCAGGGTTGATGCACTATCAATTACAACGAGGCGAGAGTAGAGAGTAATTGAGGCTTTATTAAGCAGGGATGTGTTGCCTCCTGCAGCTGTCGCCGAAATGGCCGCAGCTCAGTGAGCACACACATTTATACTCCGCCTACTGGGCGGAGCCAGCAGGCAAGGATCTACCCCCGTACCTGTAGTACAGGAGCCTTACCGTATTACATCTTGGTGACTACCACACAGGGGTCGCAGATTTGGGAGATCGCAGGTGTGATCTCAGACCACAGCGATCGTGTGGTGGCTCTGGAGGTGGAGGTGGGGCTCCTGTGTAAAACATTGAAGGCAAAGGTGGAGGAGCAGGAGAATGCCTCGAGAAGGCAGAACCTGTGACTAGTTGGCCTGCCTGAAGGAGTGGAAGATGCGAGTGCCATGAGGTACGTCTCAAAGATGCTGGGGGGTAGTGGTGGGAGGGGTGTTAGATAAGGCACCTGAAGTGGACCGAGCGCGTAGGTCCCTGAGGCAGAGGCTGAGAGCTGGGGAGCTGCCGCGAGCGGTGATCGTGAAACTCCACAAATTTGTGGAGAAAGAGAAGGTTTTGCGTTGGGCCAGGGAGAAGCGTAGCTACGACTGGGAGGTGAACAAGGTCCGAATTTATCAGGGCATCTACGCTGAGTTGGCAAAGCAGTGGGCAAGGTTCAACAAGGCCAAGGCAGTGCTGTACCGGCGGCAGATCAAGTTAGGGGTGCTCTATCCAGCGAAAATATGGGTGACATTCAGAGGCCGGGAGTATTATTTTGAGACCCCAGAAGCGGCTGAAGACTTCATTAAGGAGCATAAACTGGGGGAGAACTGAGTGGACAATGCTTGGGATCCGGAGTGCTGGCACTTCGTAATAGTTGGGAGCATATTTGAAGTGGGGGTAAGGGCTAGGGGATTTTCGTCGCCTCCGGTTTGGAGAGGTCCTTTTTTTTGGGGGGTGGGGGAGGTTTGCTGTTTACTGTTGGGATTGTAAGGGGTGGTAGGACTGAAATACTTATGTGGGGATGGATGTTCCCACCCCCCCACTTCAATGGCCGCAGCCATTGCTGTCTCATTTATGTTAAGTATCCATTAATTGACACTGATATGTAAAGGGGCTTCAGGTGGCCTCTGTCAGGTGGTGTGTAGTTAAGAGTTTTGTGCAGAGGCTGTGGAAGTGAAATAAATGGAGTTTGGTGAAGAGGAAAAATAACTTTAGACTCTTCATTTCACAGCAACTAAAACGTCTAACAATGGTAGCAGAGGATGGTTGCTGTGCAAATGTGAAGGTTTGAAAGATACAACTTTTCCTGATCAAACCAAGGAGTGAGTGAGAAGGAAAAAAAAAAAAGATATATGGCTGAACCCAGAATAAAGATGGCTGGATATGACTATCCTCCCTTATTTTCTGAAAGGGAATTGTACGACCAATGGAGAAGTGCAGTAGTTATGTGGACTAAAGTAACTGCTTTGGGAAAGAGAAAACAAGGTATGGAATTGGCTCTTTCTCTACCATATGGCAGTAAAATCCGAAACAAAGTGCTTTCTGTGCTGGAATTGGAAGAGTTAGACTCAGAACAAGGTCTGGAGAGTTTATTCCATTATATGGATAAGATTTATAAGAAAGATGACTTGTTAAGTGCGTATGAAGCATGGTCGGATTTTGATAAGTTTTGGAAAATAGAGGAATTCTCAATGGAAGACTATATAATGGAATTTGGCAGACTATATAAAAGGCTGCAGAAACACAACCTGGAATTTCTACAGTCTGTGTTGGCCTTTAAATTGCTTGACTGTGCTAGAGTGAGCAACATGGATAGGCTCCTGGTTTTGACAGGAGTTCAGTTTACTGATAAGGATACCTTATTTGACCAGATGACAAAAGCTTTACAAAAGTTTCTGGGGAAACATTCGATTCTGATGGCTCTGATGACCCAAATAGGTCAGCCTGCAATAAGGCAGAATATGGAAGATACACTAGTAACAGGATGGCGAAATCGTATGGCTACGAACAGGGCTCAAGACTATAGACGGAGACCGAGACAAGGAAATTATGAAGACAGAAACCCAGTTCGAACCTACAATAGGACGATGAACCCCAGAAATGCACGGGGCATGATAAATCGATGTTTTCGATGTGACTCTCAATACCATTATGCTTTCAACTGTCCAACTCGTTATGATAGAGTGTTTGAAGTGACACATGACATGGAAGAGTCAGAAGAGGAAAATGATAGTGACCAGAAAAAAGGCATTGTCCTATTGACAAAGTTTTACGCCGGTAATGAGGGTGTTGGTTGCAGAATCCTTCAACTGTGCTGTATTGGACAGTGGCTGCACATCTACTGTGTGTGGAATTGACTGGTTAAAATGTTACCTGGACTCTTTGAATGCTGAAAATCATAACAAGGTTAAGGAATTTGAAAGTTCCACAAGTTTCAGGTTTGGGGATGATAATACTCTGAAGTCGCTGAAAAGAGTGGTGATCCCTTGCAATATTGCCGGAGTGAATCATTTCATTAGCACGGATGTTGTATCAAGTGAGATACCTTTGCTTCTGAGCAGACCGTCGATGAAGAAAGCACACATGAAACTGGATATGGAACAGGATAAGGCAACAGTTTTTGGAAAGATGGTGGACTTACAATTTACACAGTCGGGACACTATTGTATTCCATTACTGACAAATAATTTTTCAAGTAGAGTGGTTAAGGATGTGTTAATGGCAGTTGAAAATGGGACTTTAGCTGATAGAGGTTTTTGTGATAAGGCGCAGGCAGCGATTAAAGAGTGGAGTTGAATCAGAATGGGGAGGTGTCGGCGGCCATTTTTTGGGAAGCACTGAAGGCAGTGGTTCGGGGAAAATTATTTCATTTAAGGCTCGTGCGGATAGGGAAAGGAGGGAGGAACATGACCATCTAGTGAGCGAGATAGTGGAGATGGACAGGGAGTATACGAGGATGCCCACTGCGGAGAGATTGGCGAGGAGGAAAACGTTGCAGGGGCAATTTGACAGGCTGACAACAGAGATGGCGGTAGGGCAACTGCGTAGGGCAAGAGGGGTGCAATACGAGTATGGGGAGAAGGCGAGCCGCATTCTGGCGCACCAGCTGCGGAGGCAGGCTGCGTCCAGGGAAATATTGGAAGATACGGACTGGGGCTGGGGATGTGGTGTCAGAGCCAGGGAAGATAAATAAGGCATTTATGGACGACTACCAGGGACTTTACGAGGCAGACCGAGGAGGAGAGGAGGGGGACATGGGGCGGTTTCTGGACGAGCTGGAATTTCCCAGGTGGAGGAAACAAAGAGGCAGGCGTTGGAAGAGCCCCTGGGACTGAGGGAGGTGCTGGATAATATCAGGGATATGAAGCCAGGGAAGGCCCCGGGCCTGATGGGCACCCGGCGGAATTTTATAAGGAATGTGCGACGGGCCTGTTGGGGACGTTTAATGGAGCACTGGTGAAGGGGGAATTGCCGGAGACGATGACGCAGGCAGTAATCACACTAATCCTGAAAAAGGGGAAGCACCCGGTGGAATGTGGGTCGTATAGGCCCATATCACTATTGAACACGATGTGAAAGTATTGGCTAAGTTGTTGGTGGGGAGGATGGAGGATTGTGTCCCGGGGTTGCAGAAGATCAAACAGGCTTCGTGAAGGGCAGGCAGCTTGCGAGTAATACAAGATGGCTGTTGAATGTAGTGATGAATCCGTCGGGGGCTCTGGTACCGGAGGTGGCGGTGTCCATGGACGCGGAGAAGGCATTTGATCGGGTGGAGTGGTGGTACATGTCCGAGATTTTGGGAAGGTTTGGGTTTGGGCCGTGATTTGTGGCAAGGGTGCAGTTGCTGTATGTGGCACCAAGGGTGAGTGTGAGGACAAATGATATGAGTTTGCGAAGTTTTGACTTACACAGAGGTACGAGGCAGCGGTGCCCGCTGTCACCGCAGGCTCAGACTTCGCAGGCAGGAAGGGAATGGGTGACCACCAGACAGAGCAAGAGAGCGAGGCAGGTACTGCAGGAATCTCCTGTGGCCACTCCCCTGCAGAACAGATATACCGCTTTGGATACTGTTGAGGGGAATGGCCTCTCAGGGGAAAACAGCAACAGCCAAACTCGTGGCACTACGGTTAGTTCTGCTGCAGAGGGGAGGGGTGATAAGTCTGACAGTGCAATAGTTATAGGGGATTCAATTGTAAGGGGAATAGACAGGCGTTTCTGTGGCCGCAAGCGAGACTCCAGGATGGTATGTTGCCTCCCTGGTGCTAGGGTCAAGGATGTCTCGGAGCGGGTACAGGACATTCTGGAGGGGGAGGGTGAACAGCCAGTGGACGTGGTACACATCGGTACAAACGACATAGGTAAAAAAAGGGATGAGGTCCTAAAAGCAGAATACAGGAAGCTAGGAAGGAAGTTAAGAAATCGGACCTCGAAGGTAGTGATCTCAGGATTACTACCGGTGCCACGTGCTTGTCAGAGTAGAAATGACAGGATATATAGGATGAATACGTGGCTGAAGGGATGGTGTCAGGGGGTGGGTTTCAAATTCCTGGGGTATTGGGACCGGTTCTGGGGGAGGTGGGACCTGTACAAACTGGACGGATTACACCTGGGCAGAACTGAAACTGATGTCCCAGGGGGGCTATTTTCTAGAGCAGTTGGGGAGTGTTTAAACTAATGTGGCAGGGGGATGGGAAACGTTGCAGGAAGTCGGAAGGTAGTAAAACAAGGGCAGAAACAAAAGGCAGTAAGGGGGAAAGTGTAAGGCAGAGAAGCCATAGTCAAAAATCAACAAGGGCAACAGTACAAGGTACAGTGACTGAGGGGAGCTCAGTGAATAGGCCCAATAATACTAAAAGGAATAAAACGGGAAGTAAAAACATACATGGCAACGACGCAGCAGGTTGTTACATGAAGATATGGGTTCAACGAAAAGGAAAATTAGGAGAAAGGTTAAGAGGAAATATAACTTAGGAGAGGTTACTGATCAAGGTGTTAAGATTCAAAACAGAGGTATAAAAGCCAACAGAAGTGTACTTTACCTGAATACTCATCGTATTCGGAATAAGGTAAATGCATTGATGGCGCAAATCATCGTGAATGACTATGATTTAGTGGCCATTACTGAAACATTGTTAAAGTATGGTCACGTCTGGGAGTTAAATATCCAAGGGTATCAAACTATTCGGAAGGACAGAGTGGATGGTAAGGGAGGTGGTGTAGCTCTGTTATTTAAGGATGACATCCGGGCAATAGTAAGGGATGACATCGGTGCTATGGAGGATAAGGTTGAATCCATTTGGGTGGAAATCAGGAATAGTAAGGCGAAAAAGTCACTGATAGGAGTAGTCTATAGGCCACCAAATAGTAACATTATGGTGGGGCAGGCAATAAACAAAGAAATAACGGATGCATGTAGAAATTGTACAGCAGTTATCATGGGGGATTTTAATCTACATGTCAATTGGTTTAACCAGGTCGGTCAAGGCAGCCTTGAGGAGGAGTTTATAGAATGTATCCGCGACAGTTTCCTAGAGCAGTATGTAATGGAACCTACGAGGGAACAAGCGGTCCTAGATCTGGTCCTGTGTAATGAGACAGGATTGATTAATTATCTCATAGTTAGGGATCCTCTCGGAAGGAGCGACCACAATATGGTGGAATTTAAAATACAGATGGAAGGTGAGAAGGTAAAATCAAACATTAGTGTTTTGTGCTTAAACAAAGGAGATTACAATGGGATGAGAGAACAGCTAGCTAAGGTAGACTGGGAGAAAAGGCTTTATGGTGAAACAGTTGAGGAACAGTGGAGAACCTTCCAAGCGATTTTTCACAGTGCTCAGCAAAGGTTTATACCAACAAAAAGGAAGGATGGTAGAAAGAGGGAAAATTAACTGTGGCTATCTAAGGAAATAAGGGAGAGTATCAAATTGAAGGAAAAAGCATACAAAGTGGCAAAGATTAGTGGGAGACGAGAGGACTGGGAAATCTTTAGGGGGCAACAGAAAGTTACTAAAAAAGCTATAAAGAGGGTAAACGTGCTCAGAATATAACAATAGATAGTAAAAGTTTCTACAAATGTATAAAACAAAAAGGAGTGGCTAAGGTAAATATTGGTCCTTCAGAGGATGAGAAGGGAGATTTAATAATGGAAGATGAGGAAATGGCTGAGGATCTGAACAGGTTTTTTGGGTCGGTCTTCACAGTGGAAGACACAAATAACATGCCAGTGACTGATGGAAATGAGGCTATGACAGGTGAGGACCTTGAGAAGGTTGTTATCACTAAGGAGGTAGTGATGGGCAAGCTGATGGGGCTAAAGGTAGACAAGTCTCCTGGCCCTGATGGGATGCATCCCAGAGTGTTAAAAGAGATGGCTAGGGAAATTGCAAATGCACTAGTGATAATTTACCAAAATTCGCTCGACTCTGGGGTGATCCCGGCGGATTGGAAATTAGCAAACGTGACACCACTGTTTAAAAAAGGAGGTAGGCAGAAAGCGGTAATTATAGGCCAGTGAGCTTAACTTCGGTAGTAGGGAAGATGCTGGAATCTATCATCAAGGAAGAAATAGCGAGGCATCTGGATGGAAATTGTCCCATTGGGCAGTCGCAGCATGGGTTCATAAAGGGCAGGTCGTGCCTAACTAATTTAATGGAATTTTTTGAGGACATTACCAGTGCGGTAGATAACTGGGAGCCAATGGATGTGGTATATCTGGATTTCCAGAAAGCCTTTGACAAGGTGCCACACAAAAGGTTGCTGCATAAGATAAAGATGCATGGCATTGAGGGTAAAGTAGTACCATGGATAGAGGATTGGTTAATTAATAGAAAACAAAGAGTGGGGATTAATGGGTGTTTCTCTGGTTGGCAATCAGTAGCTAGTGGTGTCCCTCAAGGATCAGTGTTGGGCCCACAATTGTTCACAATTTACATAGATGATTTGGAGTTGGGGACCAAGTGCAATGTGTCCAAGTTTGCAGACAACACTAAGATGAGTGGTAAAGCTAAAAGTGCAGAGGATACCAGAAGTCTGCAGAGGGATTTGGATAGGTTAATTGAATGGGCTAGGGTCTGGCAGAAGAAATACAATGTTGACAAATGTGAGGTTATCCATTTTCGTAGGAATAACGGCAAAAGGGATTATTATTTCAATTATAAAATATTAAAACATGCTGCTGTGCAGAGAGACCTGGGTGGGCTAGTGCATGAGTCGCAAAAAGTTGGTTTACCGGTGCAACAGGTGATTAAGAAGGCGAATGGAATTTTGTCCTTCGTTGCTAGAGGGTTGGAGTTTAAGACTAGGGAGGTTATGCTGCAATTGTATAAGGTGTTAGTGAGGCCACACCTGGAGTATTGTGTTCAGTTTTGGTCTCCTTACTTGAGAAAGGACGTACTGGCGCTGGAGGGTGTGCAGAGGAGATTCACTAGGTTAATCCCAGAGCTGAAGGGTTGGATTACGAGGAGAGGTTGAGTAGACAGGGACTGTACTCCTTGGAATTTAGAAGGATGCGGGGGAATCTTATAGAAACATAAAATTATGAAGGGAATAGAAAGGATAGATGCGGGCAGGTTGTTTCCACTGGCAGGTGAAAGCAGAACTAGGGGGCATAGCCTCAAAATAAGGGGAAGTAGATTTAGGACTGAGTTTAGGAGGAACTTCTTCACCCAAAGGGTTGTGAATCTATGGAATTCCTTGCCCAGTGAAGCAGTTGAGGCTCCTTTAATAAATGTTTTTAAGATAAAGATAGATAGTTTTTTGAAGAATGAAGGGATTAAGGGTTATGGTGTTCGGGCTGGAAAGTGGAGCTGAGTCCACAAAAGAACAGCCATGATCTCATTGAATGGCGGAGCAGGCTCGAGGGGCCAGATGGCCTACTCCTGCTCCTAGTTCTTATGTTCTTCTGTTTGCGCTGGCCATAGAGCCATTGGCAATGGCTCTCAGGGGGTCGGCGGAGTGGCGAGGGATTATGAGGGGACAGAAACATCGGATGTCGCTCTATACTGATCACCTCTTGCTGTATGTTTCAGATCCGTTGGAGGGTATGGCAAGGATTATGGACCTGTTGGAGAGGTTTGGAGGGCTGTTGGGATACAAGCTGAATGTAGGGAAAAGCAAGGTTTTCCTAGTGAATGAGCTGGGACAGCGGGCTAATTTAGGGGGGATGCCATTTACGGTAGCATGGGGTAGGTTTTGGTATGTGGGGATTTAGGTAGCGAGGGAAAGCACGGGCCTCCATAAGTGGAACTTAATGAAATTGGTGGAGGAGGCCAGGGAGGATCTTAAGAGGTGGGATACACTGCACTTAACGCCGGCGGGGAGGGTCCAAGTGGTGAAAATGAACTTTGTATGGGCGGGGAAGATGCCGAGGGTGGGGAGGACCCTGCTACAGAGGCAGAGACAGCAGGAGGGGTTGATGTTGCCAAACCTGCTTCATTATTATTGGGCAGCGAATGTGGACAAGGTGCAGCGATGGTGGGAAGGAGAAGGGGTAGGGTGGGTTAGGATGGAAGAGGAATCTTGTAAGGGGTCTAGTTTGAGGGCTATGGTGACGGCAGCATTGCCAATGGCTCTGAGTAGGTATTCAGGGAGCCCAGTGGTGCAGTCCACAGTGAAGATATGGAATCAGTTGAGGAGGCATTTTAGGGGGACGGGATTTCAGTGCTAACGCACTACGTGAGAGTCATGGGTTTAAGCCGGTGGGGGCGGGGGGGGGGGGGGAGTGGGGGGGAGCTCAAGGAGAAATGGGAAGTGAGTTGGGACGGGAGATCAATTGGGGAGTATGGAGTGAGGCACTGCGTAGGGTAAAAGGGACCTCCTCTTGTGCAAGGATGAGTGTGATACAGTTTAAGGTGGTGCACAGGGTGCATATGACTCGGGCGAGAATGAGTGGGTTCTTTCAGGGGGTAGCAAATGAGTGTGAGAGGTGTGGGCGGGGCCAGCGAATCATGCGCACATGTTTTGGGGTTGTGTAAAATTGGGAAGATTCTGGGCGGGAGTGTTCGCGGTCTTAGCCAGGATAGTGGAGGAGGGAGTGGACCCGGACCCTTTGGTGGCCATATTTGGGGTTTCAGAGAAGCCGGAGCTCATGGAGAGGAGGAAGGCCGATGTCTTGGCCTTCGCCTCTCTGATTGCACGGCGGCAAGTTTGACTGGAGTAGCGGTCGGCATCGCCACCGGGGGTAGCGGCTTGGTTGGATGACCTGTACGACCTCCTGCGGTCAGAGAAAATTAAATATGAGTTAAAGGGCACTGCAGAGGAGTTTGAGAAAAGGTGAGGGATGTTTGTGACCGTGTTTGAGGAGCTGTTTGTCGCGGGATGTGGGGGGTGGGGGGGGTGTAAGGGGAAAAAGAATTGTACAGACTGTATAGTTAATTGCTGGGAAGTATGTTTTCCAGGGTTTTTATGTGTTGTAACCTGTTTTGACACATGTTTGTAATAAAACGCATTTTTTAAAAAAAGGGCTGGATAGTCCTGGCTACTGTCTTCATTACAGACATCACAATGACTGCCCCATGGTGCTCTGCTCCACTCTCTGCAATAGTACAAAAAAAGAGATCAGAACCGAAGATGACCTGTATTTTAATTCATCTCGCCCCACTCCACCAAAAGGTTAAACCCTTAAAGGTGGCAGGGCAAGTTAATAAGCTGGCAAAGTTTATAAATAGAAGATAGAACATCAATGGAAAGAGATTATGCTGGAGCTTTATGGGCGGGATTCTCCCGCAATTGGCGAGATGGCCCGACGCGGCACCAAGAACGGTGCGAACCACTCCGGCGTCAGGCCAACTGGAAGTTGTGGAATCCTCCGCACTTCCGGGGGCCAGACCGGCGGCGGAGGGGTTGGTGCCACGCCAACCGGTGCCGAAGGGCCGGCGTGAGTTGGCGCATGCGCAGAACCACCGGCGCAGATCGCGGGCCAGGCCACCGTGCCCCCCCCCGCCCCGCCCCCCCCCCCCCCCCCCCCCCCGGGCCAGATCCCCCCGCGCCCCCCAAGGACTCCACTAGACGGCCTACCAGCCAGGTCCCGCCATGTGGGACCATGTCCATTTCACGCCGACGGGACTGGCCAGGAACCGACGGCCGCACGGCCCATGGGGGCCCGGAGAGTGGCCGGGGGGCCGCTGCCAACGGACCCCGACCGGCGTGGCGTAAACCCCGCCCCTGCCCGAAAACCGGCGCCGGAGAATACGGCAGCCGGTGTCGGAGCGACGGGGTGGGATTCAGGCCGCCCCCGGGGATTCTCCGACCAATAAATCTGTGGTTAGGCATCAGTCGGAGTATTCTGGACTATTCTGGGTCCCACCCTTTGGGAAAGATGTAAAGGCCTGAGAGAGGGTACAGAGGAGGCTTGTCAAGAGGGCATCAGGGATGAAGGACTTCAATTAAAGAGCAAGTATCTACTGTCACACTCTAGCCTTAACATTGACTTTCATATCGTAAGACGTTCGCTACAACTTTTTCTACTTGACAAAAAAAACCAAAGTAATAATTGGTTTTCGTGTAAAGTTATTTTCCTGATGATGCTGTCTCTGCACATCCGCGCACTCCCTACCTGATTTCCAGCAACTACCTCCTCATAGAATTTACAGTGCAGAAGGAGGCCATTCAGCCCATCGAGTCTGCACCGGCCCTTGGAAAGAGCACCCCACTAAACCCATTCCCCTGCCCTATCTCCCGTAACCCAGTAACCCCACATAACCTTTTGGACACTAAGGGCAATTTATCACGGCCAATCCACCTAACCTGCACATCTTTGGACTGTGGGAGGAAACCGGAGCACCCGGAGGAAACCCACGCAGACACGGCGAGAACGTGCAGACTCCGCGCAGTCACCCAAGCCGGGAATCGAACCTGGGACCCTGGAGCTGTGAATCAACTGTGCTAACCACTGTGCTACCGTGCTTCCTGTTCTATGCTGGTGCTTCGTGTTGTGCACCTTGCTGTTATGTGGTGTTGGGGGGGGGGGGGAGGATGATGCTTGAATGTTGAACTCATATGGGACCACTGTGCCCATGGGGCAATGCCGGCCTCCTTTTTACTTTTGCTCATGCTGATCCATCTACTCTGCCAGCTTCTCCAGGTGCCACTTCAGAGCTGCCTTATCTCTCACTGCCTCAGCTAGTCACACGTCTGCCAGAGACACACTTGCTACAGCATAACCTCTGACTCAGGTCTCCACAGGAGATCTGCTTGTTCCTTGTACCTTCTCAGCTGCGGCCCAGTTTTAGCGCTCAGTCTGAGTCGGAAAGTCATGGGTTCCATCCCAATTGCAGAGACTTGAGCACAAATATCCAGGCTGACACTCCAGAGCGGTACTGAGGGAGTGCTGCGCTGCTGGAGGTGTTCTTGTCTTTTGGATGGGACACCAAACCGAGGACTTGCCCGCCTGCTCAGGAGGATGTGAAAGACCCCATGGCAGGGGAGTTACGCCTGTGTCCTGGACAATATCTATCCCTCAATATTGGGCGGCATAGCAGGTGTGGCGGGCGAGGCGACCTGCCATTGCCTGGCGGCCGGATCCTATGGTCCCGCCGTTGTCAATGGGGTTTCCCGTTTAATGCACTAAAGCACGCGATGGCTGTGTGCCATCGGCGATACCGGAAGATCCCATCGTCGGGACTGGAAGATTCCATCAGCAGGATCAGCTGGGTAATTCCGGCTATTATCTTGTCATATTGCTGTTTTCCGGGAACTCACTGTACACAAATTGGTCGCCACGTTTTCCCGCATTACAACAGAGGCCACATGTACAAAAACATCATTAACCGGCTGCAAAGTACTTTGGGATGTACCGAGGACAGGAAGGGTGCTATATAAATGCAAGACTTTCTTTTAATTATAGGTTTTGAGATGCGCCCGCAACACGTCAGATGTTACATTTTACAACACATTCAAATGAGTCGAAAATCAAACTCCAATCAGCGGAAAAACTAATCCGAGAAATGCAAAGCATCCTGAATTATTGCCTTCAGAACTCCGGGCGGGATTTCCTGCTCGGGTTACACTGACTTCCCAATATAACTTCTGGAGCTAATCTGCCCAGCCCCCAACCAGGCTCCTGCCATTCCGAGCATTTTGTGCCAGACTTGATTGTGTTTCTTTAATATGTTGTCCCAAAAGATGTGCAGGAGTAATTGTGTTCAAATGTCAGGAGTCTGAGGCACGATTGGCATTGGGGAAGGGGGTTCAAATTCTCCAGAAGGGAGTGTTGGGTTGATTCAACTCCGCCCGTGCCAAAACCATTCTCCTTCGCTCTAGGAACCAAGGGCGCGATTCTCCAAAATGGAGACTAAGTGTTCGCGCCGTCGTGAACGTCGTCGCGTTTCACGACGGCGCAAAAAGGGCGCGGGGACAACCGATTCTTGCCCCCACATGGCGCTAGAGTGGTTCACACCGCTCCAGCCTTACATCCTGGCGTGGAATGGGGGTGGCGCCAACCCACGCCTGCACAGTGTCGAAGCGCCAACCGACACATGCGCGGTACACTCGCGGAACGCTCCGGCTGCGCCGCAACATGGCGCGGGGGTTTTGGGGCCGGAAGCGGAACAAAGTAGGCCCGGGGGAGGAGAGGCCGGCCCGCCGATCGGTGAGCCCCGATCGCAGGCCAGACCCCATCGGAGGACCCCCCCTGGTTAAGGAGCGCTTTTCCCCGCCCCGCAGGCCGCACCCCCCGTCGGCAGCGACCAGGGGTGGACGGCGCTGGCGGGACTCTTCCGTTTCCACGCGGCCGCTCGGTCCATCCGGGCCGGAGAATCGGCGGCCCAGCCGCGGACAGCAGCCCGCGACCAGCGCTGCACCAAACACGCCGGCGCAAATGACGCCGATTCTCCGCACCTCGGAGAATTCGCGCCGGCGTCGGGGCGGCGTGGCACGGTTGCGCCGATTCTCCGGCTCGGCGCGGGGCTCGGAGAATCGCGCCCCAAGAGCCACAATATGGTGCGTTAAGGCCCGGCGATCACTCACAGCCATTCTCCACACTCTCCTGCTTGAGATTTAGGAAGTCGAATTGGGGAGATTGGCATCACCAATCGGAAGCACTGGGCACTGGGCACTGGGCACTGGGCACTAACAGGAAGGGGCAGCTCCGAATTCTTCCTCAGCCACCAAACCGAGAGACTGGTGTCTTCTGAAATCTACAGATAGACGATGATCCATGTTGGCATTTGAAAATGTGCAAAAATAACCCCCCAAAACTTTCATTCATATAACGCTTTACACACCCAGTGGAAATCTCAAAATGCTACACAACTAATGAAGTACTTTTAAGGTGTAGTGTAGTCACTGCGGTAATTTTGAAAAGTTCTTGGATGGGGTGTAGGCGTCGTGGGCTCAGAGTAGAGTTAGCCTCCTTCTATGCAGGGGAAAGAACCCCACCACCAGGCCACCCACCAGCCTAGGTTTCCCTTCTCTGCTCAAGTAGCGATCCAGACACCTCTGCTCCGATGACACGGGTTCAAATTCCACCATGGCAATTGGTGAAATTCAAATTCAATGACTAAAATCTGGAATATAAAGCCAATCACAGTAATGGTGACCAGGAAATTATAATTGTAGATTCCCTGCAGTGCAGAAGGAGGCCATTGGGCCCATCAAGTCTGCACCAACCCTCCGAAAGAGCACTCTATCTAGGTTGACTCCCTGCTCTATCCGCAGAAGCCTGCACATCGATCATGGCCACCTAACCTGCACATCCTTACACATTAAGGGACAATTTAGCATGGCCATCCACCTAATCTGCACCTCTTTGGACGGTGGGAGGAAAATGGAGCACCCGGAGTGTGGTGATATGCATCACTGTATATACACAAGGGGTTAATGTAAATACACTGCAACTAAGTAACCACCAGAGGGAGCACCAGAGATGTCTTGACATGCAGACATACAACCAATGGGTCATTACAACAGGACACAACCAATGGGTAATCAGGAGACCCAGAGGTGGCATTACCACAAGGGGGCACTTCACAACCCATATAAAAGGACAGGGCACACATGCTCTGCCTCTTTCCACAGACAGGCATCTAGAGAGTACATCAGGGTTGATCAACAGCATCACACCCAGCACATGGCTTAGAACAGGCTGGTAAAGATAGACTGAGTTACTACAGCTAGATTAGCAGAGAGTCGAACTCATTTAAGAACTGTGTTAATAGTTCAATAAACAAGTTGAACTAATTTCATAGTCTGGTGCTTCCTTTGTCAAAGCAGACATCAAGGAAGCAGCGTATGCTACACGAAGCAGCATAAGACACCATGGAGGAAACCCACGCAGACACAGGGAAGCAGAACGTAAAACGATGGCTAAAATATTAAATAAAATGTTAGCTTGATTGACATTTAAAATGTGAAGCCCGCTCAAGCTTTACAATGCACATCATTTACAGGGCATTAAGCAGGCATTGGGTTCTAAACCCACTCTCTCATGGGAGAGATCAGTGTTCAAGTGATACCAGGGAGAGTGAACGTTTGTTATGTCCGCAGTGTGTTTAACTGATGATGGAGAACAGGTGCTGAGAACAATCTTCTGAGTTCCGCTCTATGTTTATTATTTCACATTTCCTTGCGAGCAATGAAACAAAATTAAAATCACTTATTGTCACAAGTAGGCTTCAAATGAAGTTACTGTGAAAAGCCCCTAGTCGCCACATTCCGGCGCCTGTTCGGGGAGGCTGGTACGGGAATTGAACCATGCTGCTGGCCTGCCTTGGTCTACTTTCAAAGCCAGCAAATTAGCCCTGTGCTAAACCAGCCCCCAGGACGGAGCACAAGGTTCAGAAGTAGTAAATTCAAAAGGGTGGAGGCAAGAGAGTTCCAGGCCACACATCATGCTTGAAAGCAAATTCTAATACGGAGCTTGAGTTACTATGGAACTGGTGTTGAATGAACTGTTATAATCAATGCCTGGGCATCACACTTTAGGAAGGCCTGATGGGGGGGGGGGGGGGGGGGATTATTTGAGCGGTGTCATTTTTGGTCCTGGTCGCTGCTGATTCCATCGCTCGCAACATAATTGGGTGCGCATGGCCGTATTGGCAATGGTGTCGGCAGCAAATGCCGCCTTTCGTTATACTCATTTAATATCAATCAGTTAAACAAAATTGAAAGGAGGTGACAGCCCCTGCTGGAGCACTCCAACTAAAAGAAAACTTCAAAGGAAATTTAGCTAAATGAACCAAAATAAGTGATGTTGCATCTCAGCCCCTGCAGTGACCAATGGTCATGGAAGCCCTGAAATGTAGCAGAGGACACCGCATGCTCCCTCGCCAAGGCCACCCAGCTGTGAGCATAGCCGTGGCAAAGGGGCAGACAGTCAGGTCGGATGAAACCTTTCCTTATATGTGCTCAGGAAAGTTAATCAATCAATATCCTTTCTCTTTATGGACTTAGCCTTTATTATAGAATTGTCAAACAGCAGCATAGTGGTTAGCACTATGGCTTCACAACACCAGGGTCCCAGGTTCGATCCCGGGCTTGGGTCACTGTCTGTGCGGAGTCTGCACGTCCTCCCCGTGTCTGCGTGGTTTTCCTCCGGGTGCTCCGGTTTCCTCCCACAGTCCTGAAAGACGTGCTCGTTAGGTGAATTGGACATTCTGAATTCTCCCTCTGTGTACCCGAACAGGCGCCGGAGTGTGGCGACTAGGGGCTTTTCACAGTAACTGCGTGTAATGTAAGTCTACTGTGACAATAAAGATTATTATTATTACATACCATTATCACCTCACATTCCTCTTCATTTAACACCGGTGTGTCCTTCCAGCAGGTCATCTCAACACCTTCTACCTTGAGTCATCTCATGGCTGTCTGACTGCCGAATATTAAATCCTGACTCCGATCTGGACTTCCTGCCCCTGTCCCTTCCCCCATCCACATTTGGGACTTTATCTGTTCTGAGCTTGAGCCCTTCTTCCTTGGACTTTAGCTGCGGGACCTGGTCCTTGGACAGACTGTAGACACACTCTGGTATCTGTTCAGCATTTCTTTATTCGTACAACATCTAAACAGGTGACGGAGTAGGCATGTACCTCCTAGGCATGATCCCAACTTCTCTCTCTCTAGTAACTCATGTCTGACTGCTGTCGGTGATCAATCATCATCTACGTAATACATCAGCGTGTCTCATCGGTTAACCCTTCATGCTACACTATCCAATTTCTGATTAATATGTAAATATGCTAACACTTCAACACAGATCAGAGTCACCAAGGAGCAGATGGAAGTGGTCGTTTCAGCAGACCAAAAACTGAGCAGAAAGTGGGAAAAAGATTGGATCGCCTGGTGTGGAGGAATCTGAGGGGGAGTTTTAATTAAGGTGTACAAAATTATGAGGGGCTCAGATGGAGCAGGTAGGAAGCACTTATTTCCCTTAAAGGGTTGCGGATTAAGGGTTATGGTGTTCGGGCCGGAAAGTGGAGCTGAGTCCACAAAAGATCTCATTGAATGGCGGAGCAGGCTCGAGGGGCCAGATGGCCTACTCATGCTCCTAGTTCTTATGTTCTTAAAGCGGCCAGTGACTTGGCAAAATAGATTTAACGTCATTGGTAGAACGATTAGAGGGGAGATGAGGACAGTTTTTCACTCTCAGGGTTGGGGGGGGGGATCCAACAATCTCTGCCTGACCTGACAGCGATAGAAGTCCTCATCACATTTAAAAAGAATACTTTGATATACACTTTGAAGTAATCGACAGGGGCTATGGACAAGGGGCTGGAAACCTGGATTAGAACACGGATATTGACTGGTCAATACGATGGGCTGAATGGCCTACCAGTCTGCTGTAAATTATGTGTCTATGTGTCTGTGTGGAACCTAATTCTGATTTGTCATCACTGCTCCTGGGTGCCATCCCGTGTTATTAATGGATTGATATGAACGTATCCATGGAAACGGTCGGGGCTGCGCGAGAAATCCAGTTCTGTCAAAACAAATTGTTGCGCATCAGGTCACTCCCAGCTTAGGAACCGTGCAGGGTTCAGAAGTATCACTGTGGCAATTGTCACATTTGATTTCTTCACCGTTATTTTTAAAAATCTATTACTGTGCTGGCGTGTCTGCAGGAATCCAAAGGCCTTTTCTTTCTTTATCGGTTATTGTGCGCAACAGCAAGAAATGATGGAAAATTGCTATGTCAATGTTTTGGCTTTGTAGAATCAACACAGGAAACTGATATCCTGAAGGCCAAGCATCGGCAAAAGAAATCCCGATCTCAACCATTGTGTCTGACTCGCTGTGTTGCAAGCCGGCATTTGTACAAATGTATCCCTTTTTAAAACTAAAGCAGGATATAAAATGATTCTTTTAGCTGCTCCCCGGTTTCGGGCCTGGGCCGAAGCGACCTTTGCGCCCTGTCCATTTCTGGGGGCTTTGGCACGTCCTCCCTCCCCACTAGTTTGCCCAGCATTTGGGCGATGTAGCCTGTTGGATCGCTTCCCTCTATCCCCTCCGGCATACCCACTATTCGGACGTTTTGCCGCCTGGGCCTGTTTTCCTGGTCCTCCACTTTCCCTTTTAGGCTCCCATGGGCCGCCACCAACCTCCTCCCTTCAGTTTCCAGAGCTACAATCCTGTCGCTCTAGTCCGTAGCTGCTTTCTCCAGACCCAGGATGGTTCATTCCTGGGCTTCCACCTACCATCCCAGCCCTTCTCTAATGCGCTGCATGGTGTTTGCCGCCTCCGACATCACTTCCTTCATCATCGCGTCGAGCTCCATCTTGATCGCTTCTTTCATGGCGTTCAGCTTCTTTTTTTAGCACATTCCTCCATTCGTCCCTCTGTGCGGGGTGGGGGTGGGGGTGGGGGTGGGGGGGGGAGACCGTCACGTCCTGCTCCTGCTCCGCTGTTCGGTTCGCCGACCTTTCCCCCTCCTGGTTCGCCTGAGTCTCCACCTCGCCTTGTGTGGCCACCTGTTTGCTCGCCCGCAGTTCTTGCCCCTTTCCTTTGCTGCTGTCCCTAATATCTCGCCGTCCACTCGGTCTATTGTTGCCAGGCATGTCCTTCTCCTGTGTCCTTTATATTCGGGTGGGTTTTGGCAGGCTTTTTTAGGCTGAAATTTCCAATAAATTGACTATGTTGGTCCGATTGGATGGGGAGCCACCTGATGTGCGTCCGCTCAGCACGTTGCCATCACCAGAAGGTGATGAGCTGCCTTCTTGAGCCGCTGCAGTCCATGTGGTGCAGGCACGGGATGGCACCCAGGAAACAATGAGTTTGGTTCCACACATACATAGACACAAAGAGAATTTACAGCAGACTGGAAGGCCATTCAGCCCATCATAGCTGCCAGTCAATATCCATGTTCTAATCCACGCGTCCGCTGGCTGGAGCCATACCTGGCACAAAGGAAGATGGGTCCGATGCCACACAAAGGCCAAACAGGGTAAGATTTCCTTCTTTCACGGACTTGTGAGGAACTGTTGCGATTTTGTGACAACCAAGTCGTTTCATGGTCGCCAAACTCAGGTTTTTTTAATTCCAGGTTTTATTTATTTATTTGTTTTATTTGTTTATAGGCTGTGGGCGTCGCAGGCTGTGCCAGCAATTATTGCCCATCCCTAATTGCCCTTGAGGGGGCAATTAAGAGTCACCCACATTGCTGTGGGTCTGGAGTCGCATGTAGGCCAGACCGGGTAAGGGAGGCAGATTTCCTTCTCTAAAGGACATTAGTGAACCAGATGGGTTTTTAACGACAATCGACAGTGGTTTCATGGTCATCATTAGACTTTAATTCCAGATTTTTTTTATTGAATTCAAATTTCACCATTTGCAGTGGCGGGATTAGAACCAAGGTCTCTGGAGCATTACTCTGGGTCTCTGGAGCATTACTTTGGGTCTCTGGAGCATTACTCTGGGTCTCTGGAGCATTACTCTGGGTCTCTGGAGCATTATTCTGGGTCTCTGGAGCATTACTCTGGGTCTCTGGAGCATTACTCTGGGTCTCTGGAGCATTATTCTGGGTCTCTGGAGCATTATTCTGGGTCTCTGGAGCATTACTCTGGGTCTCTGGAGCATTACTCTGGGTCTCTGGAGCATTATTCTGGGTCTCTGGAGCATTACTCTGGGTCTCTGGAGCATTACTCTGGGTCTCTGGAGCATTACTCTGGGTCTCTGGAGCATTACTCTGGGTCTCTGGAGCATTAGAACATAGAACATAGAACATAGAAAATACAGCACAGAACAGGCCCTTCGGCCCACGATGTTGTGCCGAACCTTTGTCCTAGATTAATCATAGATTATCATTGAATTTACAGTGCATAAAGAGGCCATTCGGCCCTTTGAGTCTGCACCGGCTCTTGGAAAGAGCACCCTACCCAAACTCAACACCTCCACCCAACACCAAGGGCAATTTGGACATTAAGGGCAATTTATCATTGGCCAATTCACCTAACCCGCACATCTTTGGACTGTGGGAGGAAACCGGAGCACCCGGAGGAAACCCACGCAGACACGGGGAGGACGTGCAGACTCCGCACAGACAATGACCTAAGCCGGAATCGAACCTGGGACCATGGAGCTGTGAAGCAATTGTGCTATCCACAATGCTACCGTGCTGCCCTTAAGAACAAATAAATCTACACTATATCATTTTACCGTCATCCATGTACCTATCCAATAGCTGCTTGAAGGTCCCTAATGTTTCCGACTCAACTACTTCCACAGGCAGTGCATTCCATGCCCCCACTACTCTCTGGGTAAAGAACCTACCTCTGGGTCTCTGGAGCTTTACTCTGGGTCTCTGGAGCATTACTCTGGGTCTCTGGAGCATTACTCTGGGTCTCTGGAGCATTACTCTGGGTCTCTGGTTTACTAGTCCAGCGACAAGCCCACTAGGTCGCTGCCTCCCCATAAATTTAATTCATTGAACTTAAATTCAAACTTTTTGTTCTGCATAAATACAATATAATTTCTAATTAATTCAGGGGAACAAACCAGTTTTATTTTTTAAAAGGATAAACTGGGTAATCCAAAGTCTGCCAGTGGTGCCTCACAAAGCAGTGAAATCAATTCAGCAGCTCTGGTAAAACTCAAGGTCAAAACTCAAGCAATTTGTGAATGTCAGCAGCAATCACAGGATTGTCAATGCAATGTGCTTTGCACAATAGAGGCACAATTTGAAGAAGTTATTTTAAAAACCTTTTGTTTTTCTGAAGGTTGTTCAGACAAGTTTGCGGCCAATCGGAAAATATTTGGGGAAATGGAAGTACTGATCAAGTCTGGGGACATGCAACCGAGACTCTTTTTTAAAATATAAATTTAGAGTACCCAATTCATTTTTTTCCAATTAAGAAGCAATTTAGCGTGGCCAATCCACCTATCGTGGGAGGCGAAACCCACGCAAACACGGGGAGAATGTGCAAACTCCACATGGACAGAGACCCAGAGCCGGGATCGAACCTGGGACCTCGGCGTTGTGAGGCAACAGGGCTAACCACTGCGTCACCGTGCTGCCTAACTGAGACTCTCTTAAATGGCAATAGCCATTCAAACCCCAACCCGTACCTGACGGGATCCAAGCGGCTTTCCAGCGGATGAGTAAGGGGGGGGAACTTTAATGGACGGGCAGGTTTAAAAGCTACAGGTGATTGGGGCAGTTGTAACAGAGAGCAGCGGGGAAATGTGACACGGTTCCCATTGTTTTGACCGTTCGATAGCCGATGGTGGACTGCAGCAAAAGCTGAAAATTAGAATTCCTCATCAGTGGGCAACATACAAGAGGTTCAATAAAATTCTGAGCAGGGAAATTATTTTCGGACCCAAGCTGTGGCTGCATTAATAGCAGGGTGATTTCAGTATTGCTGTATGAGTCACAGACACAGCAACTTTCAAATGTGTCACCTGAGAGTACCTTAAGAAATGGGTGTTTTTTGACTTCTGGTTGCGGCGATGCGGAGCTAAGCCGCACATTTCGGCAGCTCCCGCTATCACGGACTTTTGGGCTCTCCAGAGGAGCCCCAATGGAAATCTTTTGATTGAATCCCGTGTGGGAAGGTGAAGTAAGGTCCCCCTTACGTTGTATGGCAGGGATTAGCGGTGGAGCGTCAGAAAAAGGCTTTGGAGCAGCGGCAAAAACGAGGGGTAAAAACAAGATGGCGGAGAGCGGTGATCGAGCAGCATGGAGGCCGGACCAGCAGGAATTCCTCAGGCGCTGTGTGGAGGAGCTTAAAAAGGAGGTGCTGCCGCCAATGCTGTTGGCGATCGAGGGGCTGAAGGAGACCCAGAAGGCCCAGGCGGTGGAGCTCCGTGAGGTGAGGGATAAAACTAATGAGAACGAGGACGAGATCCTGGGCCTGGCGGTAAAGGTGGAGGCGCACGAGGCGGTGCACAGGACGTGGGCCGAGAGACTCGAGGTCCTGGAGAACAGGTCGAGGAGGAAGAATCTCCGGATTCTGGGTCTCCCCGAAGGAGTGGAGGGAGCTGATGCCGGGTCGTACGTGAGCATGATGCTCCATTCGCTGATGGGTGCGGAGGTCTCTCCGAGCCCCCTGGAGCTAGAAGGGGCTCACCGGGTCCTGGCGAGGAGACCCAAGGCGGGCGAGGCACCAATGGCGATAGTGGCGAGGTTCCATTGCTTCGCGGACAAAGAAAGTGTCCTGAGAATGCGGTGATCCGAGTCTACCAGGACTGGAGTGCGGAGGTGGCAAAGAGGAGAACGGGCTTCAACCGGGCCAAGGCGGTGCTGCACAAAAAAAGAGTCAGGTTCGGAATGTTGCAGCCAGCGCGACTGTGGGTCACGTATCAGGACCGACACCACTATTTCGAAACGCCAGAAGAGGCTTGGACCTTTATCCAAATGGAAAAATTGGACTCAAACTGAGGGGCTGTGATTGTGGGGGTGATGCCGACTGTATACGGGGTTGTAAATATGGGTAAAGAATGTTTCATGGGTGGGATGATGGATGGGGATGTGGGAAGAATTCTTGTTAAATTTTTTTTTCTGTTGACGAGATAGTGGGAAATGTGGGCGTCGGTGCTGGAGGGAGGTGAGACTCGGGGATGGGGGAATTGGGATAAGGCTGCAGCAGGAGCTGTGCCACAGTGGGCGGGGCTGGCTCAGGAAAGCGCGGGCTTTTTCCCGTGGGGGGGATGGAGGAAGGTAAGGAGGAGGAGAGACTCCCACATGGGGGAGATCAACGGGAAGGCGGGTAGCCCCCCAATCCGGCTGATCACGTGGAATATGAGAGGCCTAAACGGGCCGGTTAAGAGGGCCCGAGTGTTCGCGCACCTAAAGGGACTGAAGGCAGAGGTGGTCATGCTTCAGGAGACACATCTGAAGGTGGCAGATCAGGTCAGGTTAAGGAAGGGATGGGTAGGCCAGGTATTCCATTCGGGGCTGGATGCGAAGAATAGAGGGGTGGCAATACTGGTGGGGAAGCGGGTGTCGTTTGAGGCCAAGAAAATAGTAGTGGACAATGGAGGCCGATACGTGATGGTGAGCGGTAGGTTGCAGGGGACGGAGGTGGTATTGGTAAATGTATACGCCCCGAACTGGGACGATACTGGATTCATGAAACGGATGTTGGGGCACATTCCAGACTTGGAGGTAGGGAGCTTGATAATGGGTGGGGATTGCAACACGGTGTTGGACCAAGCATTAGATCGTTCCAGATCTAGGACGGGGAAGAGGCCGGCGGCGGCCAAGGTGCTCAGGGGGTTTATGGATCAGATGGGGGGAGTAGATCTGTGGAGATTTGCCAGGCCTTTGGCCAGAGAATTTTCTTTTTTCTCCCATGTACATAAGGCCTACTCCCGGAAAGATCTTTTTGTTTTGGGCAGGGCGTTGTTCCCGAAAGTGGAGGGAACGGAGTATTCGGCCATAGCCATTTCAGACCACGCCCGTTGAGAGGGACCAACGCCCGTTGTACAGGTTGGATGTGGGACTGTTGGCAGACGAGGAAGTGTGTGGGAGGGTGCGGGGGTGTATCGAAAGGTATCTGGAGGCCAACGACAACGGGGAGGTGCAGGTGGGAGTAGTATGGGAGACGCTGAAGGCGGTGGTCAGGGGAGAGTTAATCTCCATCCGGGCTCATAGGGAGAAGAGAGAGGGAAAGGGAGAGGTTAGTGGGGGGAGATGTTAAGGGTGGACAGGAGATATGCAGAGGCTCCTGATGAGGGACTACTCAGGGAGAGACGAAGTCTCCAGACGGAGTTCGACCTGTTGACCACAGGGAAGGCAGAGGCACAGTGGAGGAAGGCTCAGGGGGCGATATATGAATATAGGGAGAAGGCGAGTTGGATGCTGGCACATCAGCTCCGTAAGAGGATGGCAGCGAGGGAAATAGGTGGAGTCAAGGATGGCAGGGGAGCTACGTTGCGGAGTGCGGTGAAAGTGAATGAGGCATTTAAGGCCTTTTACGAGGAGCTGTATAGGTCCCAGCCCCCAGGGGGAAAAGAGGGGATGCGACGATTCTTGGACCAACTGGGGTTCCCGAGGGTGGAGGAGCAGGAGGTGGCTGGTTTGGGGGCGCCCATTGAGGTGAAGGAGCTGGTTAAAGGACTGGGGAGCATGCAGGCGGGGAAGGCTGGGTTCCCGGTGGAGTTTTATAGGAAGTATGTAGACCTGTTAGCCCCGTTGCTGGTAAGGACCTTCAATGAAGCAAGGGAGGGGTGACTCTGCCCCCGACAATGTCGGAGGCGACGATCTCTTTGATCTTGAAGCGGGATAAAGACCCACTACAATGCGGGTCGTATTGACCGATCTCACTCCTCAACGTAGATGCAAAGTTGCTGGCAAAAATGTTGGCTACGAGGATTGAGGACTGTGTCCCGGGGGTGATTCACGAGGACCAGACGGGATTTGTAAAGGGCAGGCAGCTAAATACCAATGTGCGAAGGCTCCTAAACTTGATAATGATGCCATCGATGGAGGGAGAGGCGGAGATAGTGGCAGCCATGGACGCGGAGAAGGCCTTTGACCGAGTAGAGTGGGAGTATCTCTGGAAAGTGTTGAGGAGGTTTGGGTTCAGGGGAAGGTTTATTAGTTGGGTTAAGCTCCTGTACAGAGCCCCAGTGGCGAGTGTGGTCACGAACCGGCGGAGGTCGGAGTATTTCCGGCTGTACCGAGGGACGAGGCAGGGGTGCCCCCTGTACCCCCTGCTGCTTGCATTAGCAATTGAACCTTTGGCCATGGCGTTAAGGGAGTCGGGGAAATGGAAGGGGGTGGTCCGAGAGGGAGAGGAACATTGAGTATCGCTGTACGCAGACGACTTGTTGCTGTATGTGGCGGATCCAGTGGAGGGGATGGTTGAGGTCATGCAGATCCTAAGGGAGTTTGGAGACTTCTCAGGCTAGAAGCTCAATGTGGGAAAGAGTGAGCTCTTTGTGGTGCAGGCGGGGGATCAGGGAAGAGGGATAGACGACCTACCGTTGAGGAGGGTGGAAAGGAGCTTTCGATACTTGGGGATTCAGGTAGCTAGGAGCTGGGGAGCACTGCACAAACTTAATTTGAAGCGGCTGGTGGAACAGATGGAGGAGGACTTTAAAAGGTGGGACATGTTGCCACTCTCACTGGCGGGCAGGATACAGTCGATCAAAATGGTGGTTCTCCCGAGGTTTCTTTTTGTATTCCAATGCCTCCCAATTGTGATTACCAAGGCCTTTTTTAAGAGGGTAGGCAGGAGTATTATGGGATTTGTGTGGGCGAGTAAGACCCCGAGGGTAAGGAGGGGGTTCCTGGAGCGCAGCAGAGATAGAGGAGGGTTGGCGTTGCCGAATCTGGGTGGCTACTACTGGGCAGCCAACCTGGCGATGATCCGTAAGTGGGTGATGGAGGGAGAGGGGGCGGGGTGGAAGAGGTTGGAGATGACGTCCTGCAAAGGAACGAGCCTGGGGGCGCTGGTGACGGCACCGCTGCCGCTCTCGCCGACAAGGTACACCATGAGCCCGGTGGTGGCGGCAACGTAAAAGATCTGGGGGCAGTGGAGACGACATAGGGGAGTGATGGGAGCCTCGGTGTGGTCCCCGATCAGGGATAACCATCGGTTTGTCCCAGGAAGGATGGACGGGGGGTTTCAGAGCTGGCATCGGGCAGGGATTATAAGAATGGGGGACCAGTTCATCGACGGGACGTTTGCGAGCTTAGGGGCGCTGGAGGAGAAATTTGGACTCCCCCCGGGAAATGTTTTCAGGTATATGCAAGTGAGGGCGTTTGAGAGGCGGCAGGTGAGGGAATTCCCGCTGGTCCCGGCAAAGGGGATTCAAGACAGCGTGATTTCGGGCGTATGGGTCGGGGAGGGCAAGGTGTCGGCGATATACCAGGAGATGAGAGAAGAGGGGGAGGCTTTCGTAGAGGAGCTAAAAGGTAAATGGGAAGAGGAGCTAGGGAGGAGATTGAGGAGGGGCTGTGGGCTGATGCCCTAAGTAGGGTTAATTCCTCTTCCTCATGTGCCAGGCTTAGCCTGATACAGTTTAAGGTAGTTCACAGAGCGCATATGACGGGGGCGAGGCTGAGTAGGTTCTTTGGGGTGGAGGACAGATGTGGGAGGTGCTCAGGAAGTCCGGCGAACCATGTCCATATGTTTTGGTCATGCCCGGCACTGGAGGGGTTCTGGAGGGGAGTTGTGGGAACAGTATCTAAGGTGGTGAAAGTCCGGGTCAGGCCAAGCTGGGGGCTAGCACTATTTGGAGTAGTGGACGAGCCGGGAGTGCAGGAGGCGAAAGAGGCCGGCATTCTGGCCTTTGCGTCCCTAGTAGCCCGGCGAAGGATCTTGTTAATGTGGAAAGAGGCGAAGCCCCCAGCGTGGAGGCCTGGATAAATGATATGGCAGGGTTTATCAAGTTGGAGAGGATAAAGTTTGCCTTGAGGGGGTCTGCACAGGGGTTCTACAGGCGGTGGCAACCGTTCCTAGACTATCTCGCGGAGCGTTTGAGAAAGGTCGGACAGCAGCAGCAGCAACCCGGGGGGGAGAAGGGGGGGAGAGGGGGGGACATCTTTCTTGGGGGGGGGGGGTGTGGGGGAGAGGGGGAAGGGGGGCCTTTCTGGGGGGCATTTGAGCAAGAAAATACATGAACGATCCGGGAAACTGATATGTACGGGAAGAATCCAATGTACAAAGCTCTGTATCATATTGACTTGCCATGTTCATGTCTTGCTATGCAAGCTTTCTTTCTTTTGTGTTACGGGGGCGGGGGTTTGTTTTGTATGGCTGAAAGTTTTGTTAAAAATTCTTAATGAACATATTTTTAAAAAAAGAAATGGGTGTTTATAAATGGGTGTGCATATAAATATCTGTAGTGAGAGTATCTTTAAGAAATGGATGTTTATTACTGCAGTGATGTCAGAGAGTGGGTGGAGCTGGGCTGTCTGTCAGCTTTTTACTTTCGTTTTAGGCTGTTTGCTGCAGGGTGTGTTTTAGTTTCGTTTTCAGAGCTGGATAACTGCAGTCACAGCCAGAAGGGGTATTAGAGTCTCTCTCTGTAATCTAAAGACTGTAAATCGATCCTGGTGATTTAAAACTAATAACAGTAGTGACTTTAATTGATGGTTGCTAAGAAGTTCACTGTATGTTCTAAAAAAGGTGAACTTGAGTTCACTGAATAAACATTGTTTTGCTTTAAAAAATACTTTTCGATTTCTGATCTACCACACCTGTAGAGTGGACCGTGTGCTCCCCATACCACAATCTATTCAAAGTTGAGGGTCAGGTGAACTCCATGATGCACTTTGGGGTTCTCTAAACCCTGGCCCATAACAAATGCACAACTTGATCTGTCTGATGCGGAGACATTGATAAGAAGGAAGCCGAGGAACAGGCAAAAAAAGTAAAAGGTGTTTGTCTAAAATTATTCATACTCTGCGATTGACGAAACATTGAACTGAATCAAGAGGTGACAAAACCTATCTGCAACACTGCAGAAATATTCAGTCACCAAGTACAACACTCGAATTTGCATTGTTAGGCTTTCTGCACCAACTTGTTCCATTATGATTTCCTTGGTCCTTTTTGTACTGGGGTGACCTTGTGCTGCAGTGAGTAGCACGCCTGTCCCTGAGCCATGAGCTCTGGGTTGGAGACCCACCCCAGGACATGGTGGCCACCGAAGGTGTGCACAGAATGCAACCAAACAGTATCAACCCGCAAAGTCTTTCCACGCAGGCCAATGGCAGGTGGTAAGAGCAGCAGAGACTCCTGATCTGTCATGCTTTATATGGAGTAGCACCCCTCAAAATATAAACCTCTGGTGACAGACTAGCAACCTGTTCCAGGAAACAATCCTCACTGTGGGAACAGATCAGAGTCTGTCTTGAGCACCACTAGATGTGGGAAGAGATGCAACCTTTATAATAGGGCAGACATTCATCTCTATCATCTTGGGAAGAAGAGTTGAGTGAGCAAAACGTAGAAAGGAAATTCTTATTGGGGCACATCGCTCAAGGAAACTACCATTGATTCCAAAGGAAACTCAGGCATGTTATGACTGTCCTGTGATCCATCCATCCATCCTTCCATTCTGAACTTTTGTCCGGGTGTTTGTTTATTTGTTATTTACAGCACTGTAGGAGGCCATTTGGCCCATCGTGTCTGCACCGGCTCCCACAAGAGCAACTTAGCTAGTCCCATTCCCCAGCCCCATCTCCGTAGCCCTCTAAATGCAGCACTTTCAAATATATATCCAGCTCTCTTTTGAAACCTCCTATGGAATCCACCTCCACCGCTCTCCGAGGCAGCGCATTCGAAACTCCAACAACACTCTGAGTAAAGACGTTTCTCCTCATCTCACTCCCAGCTCTCTTGCTGACCATCTTGAAATTGTGACCCCTAGTCACTGACGTACCAACTAGTGGAAACAGAATATCCTCTTTTAACCTGTCAAAATTTTGAACACCTCAATAAGGTCACCTCTTAATCTTCTCTGCTCCAAGGAGACCAGGCCCAATTACTCCAATCTTTCCTTGTATCTAAAATTCCTGGTACCATGCTAGTAAATCTCCTCTGCACTCTCTCCAGGGCTTTAACATCCTTCCCTAAACAAGGTGCCCTGAACTGAACACAATACTTCAAATGTGGCAATGATTCAAATACTACAATGATTTGTAGAGGTGTAGCATCACTTTCTTGCTTCTATGCCTCTATTTATAAACCCAAGATGCAATAAACCTTCTGTTTCAACTTAACTGGCCACTTGAACCCCAAGGTCCCTCTGCTCCTGTACTCCCCTCAAAGTTGGACCATTGAGCCTAGATTGTCTCCTCGTGTTTCTTCTCCCAAAATGCGCTACCTCACATTTCGCTACATTGACGTTCATCTGCCAGGTGTCTGCCCATGTGGCCAACTTGTCAATGTCCCGCTGAAATGTACATAGATCCCTGAAAGTTGCCTCAATCCTCACCTCAATCCTCCTAGGTTGAGAGGGTTGTTAAGAAGGCATACGGTGTGTTAGCTTTTATTGGTAGAGGGATTGAGTTTCGGAGCCATGAAGTCATGTTGCAGTTGTACAAAACTCTGGTGCGGCCGCATTTGGAGTATTACGTGCAATTCTGGTCGCCGCATTATAGGAAGGATGTGGAAACATTGGAAAGGGTGCAGAGGAGATTTACCAGAATGTTGCCTGGTATGGAGGGAAGATCTTATGAGGGAAGGCTGAGGGACTTGAGGCTGTTTTCGTTAGAGAGAAGGTTAAGAGGTGACTTAATTGAGGCATGCAAGATGATCAGAGGATTAGATAGGGTGGACAGTGAGAGCCTTTTTCCTCAGATGATGATGTCTAGCATGAGGAGACATAACTTTAAATTGAGGGGAGATAGATATAGGGCAGGTGTCAGAGGTAGGTTCTTTACTCAGAGAGTAGTAAGGGCGTGGAATGCCCTGCCTGCAACAGTAGTGGACTCGCCAACACTAAGGGAATTCAAATGGTCATTGGATAGACATATGGATGATAAGGGAATAGTGTAGATGGACTTTAGAGTGGTTTCACAGGTCGGCGCAACATAGAGGGCCGAAGGGCCTGTACTGCGCTGTAATGTTCTATGTTCTATGAAATCGCTCAGCGTCATTCTCACAATTCACTATTCCCCCCCAGCTTAGTGTCTTCTGCAAATTTAGAGATTTTGCCCTCAACACCCACTTCTCAATCATTTATATAAATCTGAAAAAGCAAGATGGTAGACAAAAATGTTCCTTGGGTATGAGCACAAATGGGACCCCATTGTGGGGGCGAGGTGGTGGTGGTGGGGGGGGGGGGAGAGAGGGTTTGGGGGGGGGTCATCAGCTGATCACTGAGGTCTTATCCCCATTGAGGATGGGGATGAGAAACGTATCAGCCGTGGTTGAATGGCAGAGCAGACTCAATGGGCCGAATGGCCTACTTCTGCTCCTAGCATGCGTGGAGGTGGGGATGCTGGCAAATCCCGTGGCCTTGGAGGTGAACTTGTTTGGCCAGGGGGCTTACCCCTGCTCCTCCTGGCCCTCAAGCAGTGCTGTCAAGACACTTCGCTGATGGATGTGGCCCTACTAACTCCCCACCCGCCCAACTCCCCGTCCCACCCCCCATTCAGCGGTCAACAAACCTAGCCTGCAGGAGCTAAAACGAAAAGCTAAAACTGAATCAGAGAAACGCAGCCTCCTTGAAATATTTTAGTTAAGGCACAACATAAATGAAAATCTTTGCTGCCCCGTGACACCCCATTTGTGCGCCCATTGAAGTCTCCCCCCCCCCGCCCGATTACAGTGGGACATTTCTGCTGTGCTTCTTTCTCATGTAACTCATGCCCTCAGCATCTGCTACTTCTCTGGGATTTGGCACGGACAGAATTCTGCTCTCCTGCTGATCTGCCTGGATGTATTCTCACCGTTTTCCAATTTCTTCGGTTCTCCACACTGCATACACTTTCGCTCATCCAGCAACTTCGCCCGCTTTCCCACACTTGCTGTTCCTCCCGCTCAGCATTCGTGCTGTGCCCAACTGCTTCACCTATCTTCGCAATGCTCCCAGATAGCAGCACACGGACCTATGCCCCGCTCCCCTTGCAGCAGAACCATGAGGGAGACTGCCAGGGCCAGGGTAGCGACAGCCACCCGACAGGCTTTCATTGCCGGTCCCGGACAAGGGTCGACGAGCCTGCTCCGACATTCATTACGATCGTAGCTGATCTAATGTTAACCTCAACTTCACAGTGTCGCCCACCCCTGATAACCCTTCACCCCCCCTTGCGTATCAAGAATCCACTTTAAAGATATTCAAAGACTCTACCTCAACCAATGTTAGACGAAGAGAATTGCTCCGAGGGATTTGGTCAATCGCCCTTTGTTATACTTTCCACTTAACTCTCCCTCGCGCACACAGATGGCAGAGCTCCCGGGACTGCACTGTGATGCGACCATCAATTTACACGAAACCAGGAGTAGAAGTAAACTGTGGCTTTAATCAACTAGAACAGTGCCTGCCTGCGACTGGTCTGCTAGTGATTGACGCCTACAGGGCTACTGCTCTTTATACCTCCCCTCATGGGGTGGAGCCAGGGCACAAGGCATCAACATGATACATTACAGGCAATACCTTACAATGGTCCAGAGGTGGAGCCCACATGGGCAACAGCATGATACAGTTATATACATGGTGAATGGTTACTGCAAAACGTTCAGCACATTCACCCCCTGTTAAAAAATGAAGTCCGGCGGGGGTGAAGGGTTCATAAGTTCAGCCTGTCCGGCACACGGATCATGCGCTGTGATCGCCGAAGCTCTGGTATCACAGCTGGCCCGGGTGTCAAACTCATCCGTGCTGGCATGGGTAGTGAAGTCGCCGGTGCGGGCACAGATGTGGACTCTGGGAGCGTGTCTTCTGGAGCTTCATTCCTGTGGGTCGGTGAAGGGGGAATGGAGGGTGGGAGGGGGTGCGGGTGCCATGTAGAGGCGGGGGTGCTGGTCAGCGTAGGTCGGGCGGGGTAAGTTGGGGTGGCGGTGGTAGTGGAACCCGTGGGTGCCAGGTCCCGGAGGGAGACCGTATCCTGTCGGCCGTCAGGGTGTTCGATGGATGCATACTGGGGGTGGTGTGTAGGAGCTGGGCCCTCTCGACCAGGGGATCGGACTTATGGCTCCTGATGTGTTTGTGGAGCAGGACAGGCCCCGGTGTCTTCAGCCAGGACGGAAGCGAGGCCCCGGAGGTGGATTTCCTGGGGAAAACAAATAGGCGGCCATGAGGGGTCTCGTTTGTGGCCATGCGAAGGAGGGACCTAATAGAATGGAGTGTGTCGGGGAGGACCTCCTGCCAGTGGGGGACTGGGAGATTCCTAGACCGTAGGGCCAGGAGGACGGTTTTCCAGACCGTCGCGTTCTCCCTCTCAACCTGCCCGTTTCCCCGGGGTTATAACTGGTAGTCCTGCTCGAGGCGATGCCCTTACTGAGCAGGTACTGATGCAGTTCGTCGCTCATGAACGATGAGCCCTGGTCATTGTGAACGTACGTGGGGAAACCAAACAGGGTGAAGACACTATGTAGGGCTTTAATGACGGTGGCCGCGGTCATGTCGGGGCAAGCGATTGCAAAGGGGAAGCGGGAGAACTCGTCGATGATGTTGAGGAAATATGTGTTGCGGTTGGTGGAGGGGAGGGGCCCTTTGAAATCGATACTGAGGTGCTCAAAGGGCCGGGATGCCTTTACCAGGTGGGCCTTATCCGGTCGATAGAAGTGCGGTTTACACTCCGCACAGATTTGGCAGTCTCTGGTCATGGCTCTGACCTCCTCGGTGGAGTAGGGCAGGTTGCGGGCCTTGAGGTAGTGGAGAAGCCGGGTGACCCCCGGGTGGCAGAGGTCATTGTGGATAGCATGTAGTCAGTCATCTTGCGCGCTGGCGCATGTGCCGGGGGACAGGGCATCTGGGGGCTCGTTGAGCTTCCCAGGACGATATACTATATTGTAGTTATAGGTGGAGAATTCGATCCTCCACCTCAAGAACTTACCATTCTTGATCTTACCGATTGTTGGTCGGTGACGAGGGTAAACCTCCTACCAGCGAGGTAGTGCCTCCAGTGCCGCACGGCTTCCACGATGGCTTGCGCCTCCTTTTCGACCGAGGAGTGTCGAATTTCGGAGGTGGTGAGCGTTCGTGAAAAAAATGCTACTGGCCTGCCTGCCTGATTGAGGGTAGCGGCGAGAGCGACCTCTGATGCGTCGCTCTCCACCTGGAAGGGGACGGACTCGTCCACCGCTCGCATTGCGGCTTTGGCGATATCCGCCTTGATGCAGCCGCCAGTGGGAAGATGGTGGCCTTGATTAGTGGGCGGGCTTTGTCCGCATAGTTGGGGACCCACTGGGCGTAATAAGAAAAGAACCCGAGGCACCTCTTCAGGGCCTTTGGGCAGTGGGGAAGGGGGAGTTGCAGGAGGGGGCGCATACGGTCAGGGTCGGGTCCTCGAACCCTGTTTTCCACGACGTAGCCGAGGATGGCGAGTCTGGTTGTGCGGAAAACGCATTTCTCCTTGTTGTAAGTGAGGTTAACGGTTCGGGCGGTTTGGTGACGTTGTCCAAGAACGGAAATGTGGCCAGTCGCCACCAGAAGCAGGCGGTACAGCATCCAGGACAGGACTTTTATCAGGTCCGATGTCCAGCGACTCTTGCGGGAGGGAATCAGCGAGGCTAGCAATAGCCCCTGGAGAGCCCAGGTGGTGGTCATCAGGACCGGGGAAAAGAACCGGATGGTTGCAGATTACAGCCAAACCATAAACCGATACACGCAACTCGATGCGCACCCCCTTCCCCGGATCGCAGACATGGTAAATCAGATCGCGCACTACCGGGTGTTCTCCACGGTGGATCTGAAGTCTGCATACCACCAGCTCCCAATCCGCCCGGGGGACCGCCACTACACAGCTTTTGAGGCAGACGGCCGCCTCTTCCACTTCCTCCGGGTCTCCTTTGGTGTCACGAACGGGGTCTTGGTCTTCCAAAGAATGATGGACCGAATGATGGCTCACCCGGGCGTGGAGGAGACTCAGCTTCTGTTCGTCGGTGATGGAAGGCGAGGAGGAGGCGGCGAGGTAGGCTTTGAAACAGCGGAGCCAGTGTGAAAAAACCTCTTTCGCCTCTTTCGGCCTGCGGAACGAGATCCAGTCGGTCAGGTTTGAGAACCGACTCCATAGTGGCGTTGTAGTTGATTAAATTGATGTGACCATCAATTCACACGAAACCAGGAGTAAACTTTGGCTTTAATCAACTAGAACAGTACCTGCCTGCGACTGGTCTGCTAGTGAGAGCCACCTACAGGGCTACTGCTCTTTATACCTCCCCTCAAGGGGTGGAGCCAGGGGCGGAGCCCACAAGCCACCAACCTGATACATTACAGGTAATACCTTACAATGGACCATAGGTGGAGCCCACATGGGCAACAGCGTGATACAGTTATATACATGGTGAATGGTGACTGCAAAACGTTCAGCACACACTGCGATGACATTCACCTGCTCGTGCTTATCATTACATCTTAACCTTTGAACTTCGACCGCCCTCCCTTTTCCTTGGTCCGACTGAGGAACAAGTCAAGCCCCATGGCTGAGCAGCCAATCATGGGGTCCCCATTGCGGAGGGGGCTGAAGGGGCAGAGCATGAGGGAGCCCCATCACTCGCCTCAGCCCTTCTAAGGTATCTGACCCAAGTCAGCACTCTGGGTCCACTCCACACAAGCAAATTGCAGCAAGAGCGAAGGGTTCTCTTTTTAAAATACATTTACAGCACCGAATTCTTTTTTTGTTCCAATTAAGGGGCAATTTAGCATGGCCAATTCACCTGCCCTCTACATCTTTGGGATCGTGGGGGTGAGATCCACGCAACCACGGGGAGAATGTGCAAACTCCACACGGACAGTGACCCAGAGCCAGGATCGAACCCGGGTCCTCGGCGCCGTGAGGCAGCAGTGCTAACCACTGTGCCTACGTGCCGCCCCCAGTGCGAAAGGTTCTTACACACGCCAGTCATTCAGCAGCCAAACAACTTGTCGTGTTTACTGGCTGAAAATCACTGACGAAGTTTTAAAAGGAGTCAAGCAACGAGCTGCTGAAATGTCCCCCCCCCCCCCCCCCCCCCCACCGAGTCAGGGGTCTTTTTGAATTTCTCCCAATTACTTCACGTCTCTGCAAAGTTCTTCATGAGCTGGGCTGAACCCTGGGTGGGCGGGTTGAGACAAAACCATTTGCGAAATCCACACCCACTACTGATTTACATCACAAATTTAAAAAAAAATGATTGCTGGCTGCTTCGAAGTGCCAGCTGATTGGAAAGTGTGGTGATAGGCCTGTAGATAATATTACACTTACTCAGCAGTGTGACCTCCCACCAGCAGGTGGCCATGTACTCAGAAGTGTGACCTCCCACCAGCAGGTGGCCATGTACTCAGCAGTGTGACCTCCCACCAGCAGGTGGCCATGTACTCAGCAGTGTGACCTCCCACCAGCAGGTGGCCATGTACTCAGCAGTGCAACCTCCCACCAGCAGGTGGCCATGTACTCAGCAGTGTGACCTCCCACCAGCAGGTGGCCATGTACTCAGTAGTGCGACCTCCCACCAGCAGGTGGCCATGTACTCAGTAGTGCGACCTCCCACCAGCAAGTGGCCATGTACTCAGCAATGTGATCTCCCACCAGCAGGTGGCCATGTACTCAGCAATGTGATCTCCCACCAGCAGGTGGCCATGTACTCAGCAGTGTGACCTCCCACCAGCAGGTGGCCATGTACTCAGCAGTGTGACCTCCCACCAGCAGGTGGCCATGTACTCAGCAGTGTGACCTCCCACCAGTAGGTGGCCATGTACTCAGCAGTGTGACCTCCCACCAGCAGGTGGCCATGTACTCAGCAGTGTGACCTCTCACCAGCAGGTGGCCATGTACTCAGCAGTGTGACCTCCCACCAGCAGGTGGCCATGTACTCAGCAGTGTGACCTCCCACCAGCAGGTGGCCATGTACTCAGCAGTGTGACCTCCCACCAGCAGGTGGCCATGTACTCAGCAGTGTGACCTCCCACCAGCAGGTGGCCATGTACTCAGCAGTGTGACCTCCCACCAGCAGGTGGCCATGTACTCAGCAGTGTGACCTCCCACCAGCAGGTGGCCATGTACTCAGCAGTGTGACCTCTCACCAGCAGGTGGCGTCAGATATGTCAGGTGACATCCAGCAAACAGCAGAAGGTTGCAAGGAGTACATGAGGACAGTCGTGCAAAGGGTATTTCCAGGAGAGTCTAATGTAACTCTATGGTAACTTGGTCTGTACCTGATCATTACCTTGCCACGTGTACATTAATAAATCCTAGTTCTGGCTAAGTCACCAGCAGGTCTGCCGATTCATTGCTCGACAGGATCACGGAACGCCACAGGAGGGGTGTGCGATATTAAATTAAATGAAAAATCACTTATTGGCGACTTCCGGTGATGGCGGGCGTGGGGCGGCCGCACAATGGAGGGCTCCCGTTCGTGAACGGCATTTTCGGGGCTTTAAGCCCGGTCCCAGGGTCCGAGGAGGCGGCAGAAGCAGGGAGAAGGCACAGAGGAGGCACAGTGAAGGCACAGAAAAAAAAGAACAAAGAAAAATGTCGAGGGTGAGCAAGAAAACGGCCGGAAAAAAAACAGCTGGAGGTCCGTCGGGGAGTGGAAAGGTCACCGCGGGGTCACCAGGAGAAATGGAGGCTGGAGCACCAGGGAAGGCCGCATTGCTTACGGCTGAAGAAATAACCAAGGTGATGGCTGCGGAATTTGAAAGGCAGTTGGCGCAGATTGCGAAATGCATGGAGACGGTGAGGAAGGAGATGAGGGAGGTTTTGAGTGCGCTGGTGGAGGAGGCGGTTTCCCCGGTGAGGACGGAGGTGGCGAGAGCAGTGGCGGGAGGTGCGAGAGCAAGGGGAGGCGCTGAAGGAAGTGGAGGAGACGTTATTGCAACACGGTGATCAACTTGCCTCGATGGGGAAGGAGATGTGGAAGGTGATGGATACTAACAAGGATCTGCGAGGAAAAATGGAAGACCTGGAAAACAGATCCAGGAGACAGAATTTGAGGGTCGTGGGGCTGCCCGAAGGAGTTGAAGGACCGAAGCCGACTGAGTATTTTGCCGCGATGCTGGCGAAACTATTGGGGGAGGGGGAGGATCCCACCCGATACGAACTGGATCGGGCTCATCGGTCGTGGAGGCCTATACCAAAGGCGAGTGAGCCGCCAAGGGCAGTGACTCTGTGCTTCCGTAGGTACAGGGTGAAGGAGAAGGTCCTGAGCTGGGCCAAGCAGAAGCGGGTGGTGCAGTGGGCTGGAGCTGGTATACGTGTATACCAGGACTTTACGGTGGAGCTGGCGAGGAGGCGGGCTGCCTTCAACCGGGTGAAGAGGGCACTGTACATTAGCAAGGTGCGGTGCGGCATTGTATATCCAGCGAAGCTGAGGGTGACTTACAAGCTCAGGGACTTTTAATTTGGCACGGCGGAAGCAGCGGAGGAGTTTGCGAAAGCAGAAGGACTGTGGCAGAACTGACAAATTGAGGAATGGCCATGTGCCGATGTAACCTCATGACTGTATTTTCTTCTTTTTTGTATCACTGCGCGCGGGTGTAGAGATTAAAGGAGTCAATGTGGTATATATTTGGACAAGGGAAGGGACGGGACTTTCACTCGAAATGAGGGTTCCTTGGGGTGTAGGTGGATATGCGGGGTTTGTGTGCTAAAGGGGGATCTTTGGGCTTTCCTAGAGCCGGGCAAGGGGGAAAGGGACCCGGGCGGGGGCCTCCACGCTGGCCGGTTTAAGCCGGCCAGTGATCGGGAGTGAGGTGGGGGGAGGGGCTGCGGCCATCGGATCCTGGCAGAACAGGGTCCGAGTGGTCTAGCCGGGGTGGAAAGTTGTGGGGAAGGAACCGAGGTTGGGAGGAGGAGTTTTGCAAGTGGCAGTGGACGGGAGGAGCTGGAGACCTGGGGTGGGGGGGGGGGGTGGGAGCTGTGTAAGATTAAGGGTGACTACGAGTAATCCCTGATTCCTTTTTGTCATTTGTTTATGTAAACAGGCGGGTTGAGGTTTGGGGGTTGGTGGGTAGATGGGATCGTTGTTATTATGGGGATTGACATATCTTGCTGATTATTGTTTATTGTTGATGGATGTAAATGTGGGAGAAAATGTGAAAATGGAGAATAAATTTAAAAAAAAAAAAAAGAAAATCACTATTGTCACAAGTAGGCTTCAAATGAAGTTACTGTGAAAAGCCCCTAGTCGCCACATTCCGGAGCCTGTTCGGGGAGGCTGGTACGGGAATTGAACCGTGCTGCTTGGTTTGCTTTTAAAGCCAGCGATTTAGCCCTGTGCTAAAAACACAAATCTTTCTTTCTGATCACAGTACGAAGTCTTACAACACCAGGTTAAAGTCCAACAGGTTTGTTTCGATGTCACTAGCTTTCGGAGCGCTGCTCCTTCCTCAGGTGAATGAAGAGGTCTGTTCCAGAAACACATATATAGACAAATTCAAAGATGCCAAACAATGCTTGGAATGCGAGCATTAGCATTCTGCAACTCATCCGCTTCATTCTGGATCACAACGTCTTCACCTTCGACAACAAGTTCTTCATCCAGACGCACGGAACAGCCATGGGGACCAAATTCGCACCCCAATATGCCAACATCTTCATGCACAAGTTTGAAAAGGACCTACTCACCGCACAGGACCTTCAACCGATGTGAGACACCAGATACATCGATGACATTTTTTTCCTTTGGACCCACGGCGAAGAATCACTGAAACGACTACACGATGACATTAATAAGTTCCATCCAACCATCAGACTCACCATGGACTACTCTCCAAAATCAGTTGCATTCTTGGACACACTCGTCTCCATCAAGGACGGTCACCTCAGCACTTCGCTTTACCGCAAACCCACGGATAACCTCATGATGCTCCACTTCTCCAGCTTCCACCCTAAACACATTAAAGAAGCCATCCCCTATGGACAAGCGCTCTGTATACACAGGATCTGCTCAGACGAGGAGGAGCGTAACAGACATCTACAGACGTTGAAAGATGCCCTCGTACGAACGGGATATGGCACTCGACTCATCGATCGACAGTTCCAACGCGCCACATCGAAAAACCGGACCGACCTCCTCAGAAGACAAACATGGGACACAACCGACAGAATACCCTTCGTCGTCCAGTACTTCCCCGGAGCGGAGAAACTACGTCATCTTCTTCACAGCCTTCAACACGTCATTGATGACGATGAACATCTTGCCAAGGTCATCCCCACACCCCCACTACTTGCCTTCAAACAACCGCGCAACCTCAAACGAACCATTGTTTGCAGCAAACTACCCAGTCTTCAGAACAGTGACCACGACACCACACAACCCTGTCATGGCAATCTCTGCAAGACGTGCCAGATCATCGACATGGATACCACTATTACACGTGAGAACACCACCCACCAGGTACGCGGTACATACTCGTGCGACTCGGCCAACGTTGTCTACCTCATACGCTGCAGGAAAGGATGTCCCGAAGCGTGGTACATTGGCGAGACCATGGAGAAGCTGCGACAACGAATGAACGGGCATCGCGCAACAATCACCAGGCAGGAATGTTCCCTTCCAGTCGGGGAACACTTCAGCAGTCAAGGGCATTCAGCGTCTGATCTCCGGGTAAGCGTTCTCCAAGGCGGCCTTCAGGACGCGCGACAACACAGAATCGCCGAGCAGAAACTTATAGCCAAGTTCCGCACACATGAGTGCGGCCTCAACCGGGACCTGGGATTCATGTCGCATTACATTCATCCCCCACCATCTGGCCTGCGAAATCCTACCAACTGTCCTGGCTTGATACAATTCACACCTCTTTAACCTGGGGTTACCCCATCTCTGGATCTGTAAAGATTTAATCACCTGCTAATGCTCGCATTCCAAGCATTGTTTGGCATCTTTGAATTTGTCTATATATGTGTTTCTGGAACAGACCTCTTCATTCACCTGAGGAAGGAGCAGCGCTCCGAAAGCTAGTGACATCGAAACAAACCTGCTGGACTTTAACCTGGTGTTGTAAGACTTTGCACTGTGCTCACCCCAGTCCAACGCCGGCATCTCCACATCATTTCTTTCCGATGCCAAGGGCGCTGATTTAAAATCTAAGATTATCCCTTGTTCTCCTGACGGAGCAGTGGAAGTTCCACCGACCACAGGGTTTATATTAATGTGGAGCCACTGGGAACCCGGTGTCGGTAGCTGAGAGCAATCATATGCAATTGTAAAAAAATAACCTGATCGGCACTTTGAGAGGTAAATGTCAGCGAGCAGAAATGTGTTGCATTGTAGCGTGGGGCCTGTGCACTGCCTTTAGACCCAGACTGCATTGGCAAGCTCTGCACTAATGGAAATGTGTATGAAACGAATGGATTTGACTGCTCCACCATGTCAACCGGTAACTCATTATGTCATCCTCTTTATTCTGCTGTACTCTTGATTCATTGTGTTTTCTTATAGTAGTCAAACAAAAATAATCACCCACCAACGCCTGACTTATATTTGAACTCCTATAGACCCACAATGGTATTTTTCACAGAGACTTCATCACGGTGTTAATGTCTGCCTACTCGTGACACTAATAAAGATGATTATCATTGTTATTTTCAGTTTAATGAAAATGCTAGATCTCCAGGGGAAGAAAGTATCGGATTACGCTAAGGGCTCAGCTTAACAATCGCAATTCTGATGGTGCAACCTGACGCTACACGAGGCGGTTTGTCACTTTTCGTCATGTCAAACGGTTTGGAAAGTCCTTGACCTGTGGGACACACAGGATTTCTGGAATGACGTTCCTGTCACCTCAGAAAAGCAGCAGGAGATCGCACGCACGGGATAGCACTGTCACAGGTTGCACGCGAGCATGGGAAGATCTAGTCCACTACTTTGAGCTCAAGCGACTATGAGCAAAAACTCAGACAGGTGCGATCATCAGCGAGCGATCAGTTCACCAGTGAGACAATGAAGCTTCCTTAGGTCGCTTGGCTGTACGGCTGGTTCGTGGCACGGAGCGAGGCCAACAGCGCGGGTTCAATTCCTGAACGGGCTGAGGTTATCCATGAAGGCCATGCCTTTACAACCTTGCCCGAGGTATGGTGGTACGCAGGTTAAATCACCACCAGTCAGCTCACCCCCTCAAAGGGGAAAACAACCAATGGCCACCTGGAACTATGGCGACTTTACTGTTACTTACCTGGCAATTGACCATGGTGTCATCCTGACTGTGGCAGTGTGTGACTTTACCAACATATTTTATACCATTTGTTCCAGGTGTGGGTTACATTGACTGGACCTTGTTGTCCCATAGAAGTTACAGTTCTGACCTCGGGATCCGCCCCTGGCTGGGCGGCACGGTAGCACAGTGGTTAGCACTGTTGCTTCACAGCTCCAGGGCACCAGGTTCGATTCCCGGCTTGGGTCACTGTCTGTGCGGAGTCTGCACGTTCTCCCCGTGCCTGCGTGGGTTTCCTCCGGGTGCTCCGGTTTCCTCCCACAGTCCAAAGATGTGCCGGTTAGGTGGATTGACCATGCTAAGTTTCTCCTAATGTCCAAAATAGTTAGGTGGGGTGGGGTGGAGGTGTGGGCTTAGGTGGTGCGCTCTTTCCAAGGGCCGAATGGCCTCCATCTGCACTGTAAATTCTATTGTATCTATGAAAGATTTTCTACTCTATGTCAAGTTCTTTATATAAAACCGTGGACTAAAAACCCTCCCTCGGGATCATCCCCTGGCTGGGTGGAACGGTGCCACAACGGTTGGCACTGCTGCCTTACAGCACCAGAGACTCGAGTTCAATTCCAGCCTTGGGTTTCCGTCTGTTTGGAGTCCCCACCTTCTCTCTATGCCTGGTGGGATTCCTCCGGGCGCTCCGGTTTCCTCTGACTGTCAAATGATGTGCAGGATTGGTGAATTGGCCATGCTAAAATATTGCCCCTAAGACTCCAAAGATTGGATAGGGTGGGCGAGTGGGCCTAGGTAGGGTGCCCTTTCAGAGGGTCGGTGCAGACTCGATGGGCTGAATGGCCTCCTGCACTGTAGGGATTCCTCTGGTCGATACGACTTGTTTCACGGATTCTCTCTGATACATCTCCTCAGGTTTTACGAGTGCCTTGTCCCAGTGATAGTCTCGGCAGTCCATTCCTGCCCCAGATCTTTCTTGTCTGTGAGAAGCAGTTTGCAACATTCAGCAGCATTTCCTTTACAAAGAGGTTTGTTCCGGTCCTTGTGAGAGAACGGCGGTAACATTCCGCCACTGTTTGGGAGGGGTATTGCGACTCCGCCCACCGCTGGGATCGTCCGGCCCCGCCGAAAGTCAGTGGAATTTGGGCGGGCTGCCGAATTTCCCGCGGCGGTTCCTGTCACGATGGGCCGGAAAACCCTGGAGTTTGGCGAAGTTATAACAAACCTGACTCCTTACAGTGCTGTGGTACTGAACCGCACAGACTCAAAACTTCACAGCTAAGGTTTGGTCCCTAGTTGTACAAACACACGAATTAGGGGCAAGAGTAGGCTACTGCCCCCCCCCCCCCCCCCCCCCCCCCCCCCCCCCCCACCGCCCCCTCGGGCTTTCTCTGACATTCGTTAAGCTCACGGCTGATCTCATTTTAACCTCAACTTCACATACTCGCCGACCCCTGGTAACCTTTCACCCTCTTGCGTGTCAAGAATCTCTCTGGCTCTGCCATTGCAGACATTCGAAGACTCCGGGCTCAACCAATGTTCAAGGAAGAGAATTGCTACGTCTCACAGCCCTCCGAGAGAAAGCCTCACCTCTGTCTTTATTGTCTGAGGTCACGGTTAGTTTGAGGAAGAGGGTCAGGGGCATAGGCCGAAAGGTTCTAGCCGTTCGCGCCGGTGGGATCTGCTGGTCACACCGACGGTGCCCCCCCCAGCCACCGCGGGTTCCAACAACGGGAAAACTGGTTGACAGCGGCGGGAACAAAAGACCTCGCCGCTGACCAATGACGGGCCGCCTCCACAGAACATGCAGCAGTGGGGGAGGGGTGGAAAACCCGCCCATTGTGTCTGAACACTATTTATTGTAGAACATAACAATGTGCAGCTATACAAGACCATAGGCTCCCTCAGTCCCAGCCATCAACTTTTTCGAGTCAGACCACCACTAAACTGCTAGTAGTCTAGAGACTCATCCTAGAATGTACGGCACGGACACAGGCCCTTCGGGCAAAACTGGTCCATGCAAACCAAGAAGCCCATTTAAACAAACACCATTTGCCTGCATTTGGCCCCTATCCCTCTGAACCTTTCCTATCCATGTATTTGTCCAAATGCCTTTTAAATGTTGTCAATGTCCCTGCCTCAATCACTTCCTCCGGCAGCTCATTCCACATACGTACCGCCCTCTGGGTAAAAACCATTGCTCCTCAGGTTCCCATTAATTCTTTCACCTCGTAACTGAAACCTACGCCCTCTAGTTCTCGATTCCTCAATCCTGGGGAAAAGACTGAGTGCATCCACCCTATCCATGCCTCTCATCATCCTATACACCTCTATAGGATCACCCCTCAGTCTCCTACGCTCCAAAGAAAAAGGTCTCAGCCTGTCCACTCTCTCCCTGGAACTCAGTCCCTTGAGACCTGGCCACATCCTTGTGAATCTCTTCTGCACTCTCTCCAGGTTAATAACATCTTACATTCAGCAAGACAACCAAAACTGAATTCAATAATCCAGGTGTGTACAGGGGAGGAATACAAAAATATCCATCTTTTTCTGATGGCCAGTTCAGTGCCAATCAATTATTGAGGAGAGATGGTGGTGTAGTGGGAATGTGACTGGACTCGTAATCCAGAGGCCTTAGGTTAATGCTCTGGGGATACAGGGTCCCATCCCACCATGGCAGCTGGTGGAATTTACCTTCAATTAATAAATCTGGACCATGAAACTGATCTCAGTACCGGTGACCATGGCAACTATCCTCGATCGTCATAAAAAAAACCATCTGGTTCGTCTGCCGTCCTTAATCTGGCCTGGCCTCCATGTCGCTCCGGATTCACAGCAATGTGGTTGACTCTTAATTGCTCTCTGAAGTGGCCTAGCAAGTCAATCAGTTCAAGATAGGGCAACTAGGGATGGGCCACCAATGCTGGCCTGGCCAGCGATGCCTGCATCCCATGAAAGGGTAAAGAAATTTGCTGAGACCGATCCACAAGCTTGCGGTTGGCACCAAGGTATGTGTGAGTTTTGGCACTGTAGAGAATGCTCAACTAACTACTTCCAAATGGATCTAGCTGTATTCGAGTGAGTGTTGATAACTCAAGCTGTGTACATGGAGAGGTTATGACTGCTGTTAAATCACCAATTCATTCCTGTGTACTTATTAAAGCTGTGACATCTGACATTCAATGTTACGAACCCTATTGATTTGATAAGTAAATTATAGGCAAGACCCCCATATCAATCCTCACTACAAACAGAATGGACACAGTAAGCACTGATGGAACATTTGTTCACAGTGAGCATTGTCTTACTCATCTTGCCTACCCATAACCACCTAGGTCAATGGCCACAGGGCCACCACCTCCAAATTGCCGTCTGTGTCACACATCATCCTGACTTAACATTCATCACCATTCCTTCATCATCACTGGGTCAAAATCCTGGAAACCCCCTCCCGAACAAAACTGTGGGAGCCCCGACTCCACATGCGGCCAAATGCGTGCAAGCGAGACTAGCTTAGTGATAGAAATTGGGCGGCTTGGACAAGCTGGGCTGAACGGCCTGTTTCCATGCTGTAAACATCTGTGACTCTACGATTGGTCTAGATAGGACATGTGATCGGAGCAGGCTTGGAGGGACGAATCCTGTGCTGTATTGTTCTTTGTTTCTTTGTTTTGATTATGACATGGGCAGCAGCGGCTCAAGATGATGGCGTTTCAGCACCTTCTCAAGGGTAATCACGGATGGGCAATAAATGCTGTCCTAGCCAGCGATGTTCACAAATTCTTTGAAAATACATTCAAAATGTGTTTGATTTTATGTGCGAGGCCAGTTTAATTTCCTGTTAGCATATTGATTATGCAGTAAATGCATCTTTCCTTTTCCTTTTGAATACTCACGCAGATACACACGGGCCTACTTCTGCAGAATTCAGGGGCTGGATTCTCCGTTGCAAGTCTGACCCGCTACCGCCGCTAGGGAGGAGGGAGAATTTGGCCGTGCCGTTCTCTGGCGTCGGAATTCTCCACTCCCGACTTGTCAAAGGAAATTCCCATTGAAGCCACTCCACGCGCTGGGAAAGCCTTGAGCCGGGGTGGGGTCCTGCTGGGACGAGAGGATTCCATTGCCGGTGAACGGCTGGAGAATTCCAGTCCAGATATTAATGTCCAAATTTGCCTCTATGGTTATAAAGGACAAATACCTGAAAATAAAAGTGAGCCCTCAGTCCATATAGGCAGCAAGTAAGCAGGAAATCAGCTCAATGTCAACAGTCTGGGTTCATTTCAGAGGACAACAAACAAAGAACAAAGAAATGTACAGCACAGGAACAGGCCCTTCGGCCCTCCAAGCCCGTGCCGACCATGCTGCCCGACTAAACTACAATCTTCTACACTTCCTGGGTCCGTATCCCTCTATTCCCATCCTATTCATGTATTTGTCAAGATGCCCCTTAAATGTCACTATCGTCCCTGCTTCCACCACCTCCTCCGGTAGCGAGTTCCAGGCACCCACTACCCTCTGCGTAAAAAACTTGCCTCGTACATCTACTCTAAACCTTGCCCCTCTCACCTTAAACCTATGCCCTCTGGTAATTGACCCCTCTACCCTGGGGAAAAGCCTCTGACTATCCACTCTGTCTATGCCCCTCATAATTTTGTATACCTCTATCAGGTCTCCCCTCAACCTCCTTCGTTTCAGTGAGAACAAACCGAGTTTATTCAACCGCTCCTCATAGCTAATGCCCTCCATACCAGGCAACATTCTGGTAAATCTCTTCTGCACCCTCTCTAAAGCCTCCACATCCTTCTGGTAATGTGGCAACCAGAATTGAACACTATGCGACCAGAATTGAACACTATTGACGCGGAGAGGAAGTGTCTGATATGGAGGTAAAAAAAACCCGAGTGTGAGTAACAAGGTGAAGATTCCCCTCACACTCAAGGACATGAGTGCGAACATTAATTCCTTTAAATTGATTTTCTCTGGACGAGTGTCAAATTGTCTTATGTTGGCAGAAAAGAAAAGGCAGCAAAGGCTACAGTTGTCAGCTATGATACCCAACCCATGTTTGGTCAATGGGCTGTGAAATGTGGAAGGAAGGTAATGAGAATAGACAGATGGGAGTATCGGAACAGGAGTGGAACATTTATCCTCCTGGACCTGTCCTGCATTTAAATAATATCGTGGTGGATCGATGAGCCGACTCCATATATTAATATTAATGCTCTATCAATATACTACCATCCATATACTAATGTATAGCAGGCTTTGCCCCGATTAGAAAAGGAAGACATGTTAAAAGGGCGGCACGGTAGCACAGTGGTTAGCACTGCTGCCTCCACAGCTCCAGGGTCCCAGGTTCGACTCCGACTTTGGGTGACTGTCAGTGTGGAGTCTGCACGTTCTCCCCGTGTCTGCGTGGGTTTCCTCCCGGCGCATCGGCTTCCTCCCACAATCCAAAGATGTGCAGGTTCAGTGGATTGGCCATGCTAAATTGCCCCTCAGTGTCCAGGGATGTACGGGTTAGGTGAGGTTATGTGGCCGCTGGGATAGGGTGGGAGTCTGGTTGGGGTGCTCTTTTGGAGGGTAGGTGCCGACCCGATAGACATAGGAGTTAATTTTGACTTTGGGCGATGGTGTAATATTGGCGCAGCCACAAATTAAGCATCACTCTCGATCGACTTCAAATGAAACAAAATTCAGGGGCGAAATTCTCCGGAAACGGCGCGATGTCCGCCGACTGGCGCCCAAAACGGTGCAAATCAGACGGGCATCGCGCCGCCCCAAAGGTGCGGAATGCTCCGCATCTTTGGGGGCCGAGCCCCAACCTTGAGGGGCTAGGTCGGCGCCGGACGAATTTCCGCCCCGCCAGCTGGCAGAAAGGCCTTTGGTGCCCTGGTCGGAGAATTTCGCCCCAGGAGAGGTGTTCAATGGTGGCGGGACAGATGTTGCATATTCTGGACATTCACACACAGTCACAATTACTCCCTTTACCTTTACACATAGAGCGGATTGACGACACAGATACAATCATGTTGCTTTTCCACCATTGTGTGACATGCTGGAGGTATTCAGGCTGGATGGGGCACTACGTATTCCTAATATTCTATTCCCCTTCATTGTGGCCTCGAACCCTTGGAGCTGCCTAGTCTCCAGTTCCCCCAAGTTGCCTGGCGTTTGGATGCTTGAAGCAAAACCCATGCTGCAGATTCACGGCAGGATTCCTCTTTGATCGGCTCTGCTCTCTATCTCCTGCCCTCCTCACATCTCACATTCTGTTCGCGCGCTCTGTTGCTTCCCCACCACCTTCACCTGCGGTGCAAATGTCATTCGCAGGAGAGGCGAACCTCGAATAAATTTGCATGTTTCTACTCCTGCCGCTTGATAGCCATATGAACAGCGAGTGCGTTGATGGGCGCTGCATCGTTTCCCTCTGGTTTAGGACTGTCGGCAAATATTGGCACTTGCTCTATTAATGGTAACAAAATGATTACAACTTAATGCATGATTACCGCAAGTGTTGGCTGTAGCTTTCAGGGCATAATGAATGCAGCCAAAAGCCATTTTTAGTGCCAGTTACTTTTGGAAACAGGTTTTCATCAAAGGGAGAACATGATTCATGTGCCTGCGTATTTCATGAAAGAAACTGATATCCAAGTAGAATAATGCCCAGCAGGTTTGAGAAAGTAATTCTTACCGGTACAGAAGCATTCAAGGCAGATTTTCTACTCTGCAATATAACTAGGATCCGAGACAATCACGGTGAGCTAGATAGGTTAAAATATTTGCTATGGATTTTGCTGAAAAGAGGGACATGTGACCGAAGCTTTTCATCTCGGACTCATCAGGACAAACGCAAGAATGCTAAATTTACAGGGCAGCACGGTGGCGCAGTGGGTTAGCCCTGCAGCCTCATGGCGCCGAGGTCCCAGGTTCGATCCCGGCTCTGTCTGTGTGGAGTTTGTACATTCTCCCCGTGTTTGCGTGGGTTTCGCCCCCACAACCCAAAGATGTGCAGGCTAGGTGGATTGGCCACGCTAAATTGCCCCTTAATTGGAAAAAATGAATTGGGTACTCTAAATTTATTTTAAAAAAAGAATGCTAAATTTCAAACGATCTCAAAAATTCATCCTCCACGAGAAAAACAATGCTGATTGGTTGGCAAGGCCAATCTGATAGGCTGAGGTGTTGCCTTGGAGAAAGCAATGGGGAACGGTAGGCTCCCGGTGCTCCCTGAGTGAATCAAAAAAGGCACAATGCGTGAACATATTCCTTTTATAGATTTCATAGAATTTACAGTGCAGAAGGAGGCCATTCGGCCCATTGAGTCTGCACCGGCTCTTGGAAAGAGCACCCTACTGAAGCCCACACCTTCACCCTATCCCCATAACCCAGTAACCCCACCCAACACTAAGGGCAATTTTGCACACTAAGGACAATTTAGCATGGCCAATCCACCTAACCTGCACATCTTTGGGCTGTGGGAGGAAACCGGAGCACCCGGAGGAAACCCACGCACACACGGGGAGGACGTGCAGACTCCGCACAGACAGTGACCGAAGCCGGGAATCGAACCTGGGACCCTGGAGCTGTGAAGCAATTGTGCTAACCACTATGCTACCGTGCTGACCCGTTTGCAGAGAGCAGGTGTTTTGTGAATGGCTGATTTTCCCCCCTTATCTTTGGTAACAAAATCTCATTCCCAAGAATTTAAAAAGTGTGTATCACTACACTTTTGTCAGGAATTTGTTAATCGTGAGAAAAAGTAGGTATTCCTACATTTTTCAGAATATGATATTACAGTCAGTACTTTTCATAAATGGACCAGTTTGATAATGTTCCCATCCAGGTTTACTCATAAATTGAGCAAAATTGGCCAAAACCTACCTACACATGTATCACCAGATGCTCATAGTTTTCTCTTTTCTTTAGCTTTAATGTTTTGGAATGACCTATTTATGGATTTTCTGTTTTAAAATGTAATGCTCAAGGGGACTGGTTTACGTTGTGTCTGCTTTAATTGAGGACGCACATGGTTACTAAAAGTCCCTGGTTTCCGACATTACAGTGGTGAATACAATGGTGAATGCACTTTGGAAATACTTTATTGGCAGTAAAGTGCTTTGGGGTGCTCTGAAGTTCTGCAAGGCACAATATCAATGCAGGTCTTTCTATCTTGGTCATTATAAGTCATAAGGGGGGGGCTGCACGGTAGCACAGTGGTGAGCACAGTTGCTTCACAGCTCCAGGGTCCCAGGTTCGATTCCCGGCTTGGGTCACTGCCTGTTTGGACTCTGCACGTTCTCCCCGTGTCTGCATGGGTTTCCTCCGGGTGCTCCGGTTTCCTCCCACAGTCCAAAGATGTGCAGGTTAGGTGGATTGGCCAGGATAAAATTGCCCTTAGTGTCCAAAAAGGTTAGGTGGCGTTACTGGGTTACAGGGATAAGATGGAGGTGTGGGCTTAAGTGGGGTGCTCTTTCCCAGGCCGGCGCAGACTCGATGGGCCGAATGCCCTCCTTCTGCATTGTAAATTGTATGATAAGTAATCCAATCAGAACATAGCTTTCGTTACAACACAACGTTCCCCACTCCCATGTTCATGCATGAATGATATGCTCAGTGTTGGAAGATTCATGTTAACCAACCATTGCTACAGGTAGCCAGCCCTCCAACTCTTTTTATTGATTCATGGATGCGAATCATGGAACCTCCAACAACACTCCAATATATTCCCAAGTCAAGGTGGTGCGTGGCTCAGAGGGGAACTTCAAGTTGGAGGCATTCCCGTGAGTCTTCTACCCTTGTCCTTCTCGGTGCTGGAGGCTGTGGGCTTGGAAGGTGCTGCCTAAGGAACCTTGGTGGATCTTGTAGATGGTACACACTGTTGCCACTGTGCATCAGTGGTGGGGGGAGCCAATGTTTAAGGTGGTGGGTGGGGTGACAATCGAGTGGACTGCTTTGTCCTGTTCTTGAGTGTTTGGGCTTCTCGCATGAGTCACACTTCTGACTTGTTCTTTATGTATAGTGGAGAGTCAAGAGTAAATTTCAATTTTTCTTATCATTGTTGGAGGGCACCAAAAGAAAAAAGACCTTGAAAACCACTGGATTGATTCATTGAAATGCTTCAAGGAATCTACCCCCTCCATGTGACTACAGCCCCACTCTGTGAATGCTCCTGAATGCCCTTGGGTTACTACCTCACTGCTGTTTGTGGGAGCTTGCTGTGCAGAAATTGGCTGCCACATTACAACAGTGACTACTCTTCAAAAGTACTTCATTGAATGTAAAGTGCTTGGGGGTGACCAATGGGCATGAAAAGCACCATATAAATGCAAACCTCACTTCCTTTAGGGTTTAAGGAAGATTCAGAGGATGGCCTGGCGAACACGAGGAACAATGCTTTGTAATTTGAACTTGCTGTTCTGTGACTTCTGGCTGACATTGTTACAGGGCACATGTCATTGGCAACACCTCACCACTCAATCAAGCCTCAGTGATGCTGTAGGGAATTGAGTAAATGACTAGCATGGATTTTATGTCCAGTTATATTATGCGCAGCTATCGACATAAGTCTGGTTCCAAAGTTCACAGTATTGATATCAACATGGATCTCAGTTAACGCATTGACGCTGAAATCACCAAATTACTGGATAGCTAGTGCTTACTCTGAATTAATCCTGATGATTGTTTTCCCACGAGAAGGGAACATGCCTCATTGTTGTTTTTTTTGAATTGGCTTTCTCCCCCCCCCCCCGCCGCCCCCGTCTGCATCAATGGCTCCGAAGTGGAGATGGTCGATAGCTTTCAGTTCCTCGGGGGTCACCATCACCAACAGTCTGTCCCGGTCCACTCACATTGATGCAACAGTCAAGAAAGTCCAACAACATCTCCACTTCCTACGGAAGCTAAAGAAATTCGGCACGTCTGCATCGACTATCACAACCTACAGATGTGCGATAGAGAGCATCCTAACCGGCTGCATCACAATCTGGTATGGCAACTTCTCGGCCCAAGATTGCAAGAAACTGCAGAATGTGGTGAACTCAGCCCATCACACAAGCTTGCCACCCTCCCATTGATTCTGTCTACACCTCCCACTGCCTCAGGAAGGCAGACAGCATTATCAGATATCTCTCCCACCCAGGCATTGCCTTCTTCCAGATCATTCCATCAGGTAGCAGATACAGAAGTTTGAAGACCCGCACATCCAGACATAGGAACAGCTTCTTCCCCACAGCTACTAGACTCCTCAACGACTCTCCCTCGGACTGATCCGTTCCCTGAAGAACACTATTCATGATGCCCTATGCTGCTCTTGCTCATGTATTTGCTTTGTTTGGCCCCTTGTTCCGCACTGCAACTAATCACTGTTTGTCGATGTACTATTTGTCAATGTACTCTGTCGATTATTCTTTTTTGTCTACTATGTACGTACTGTGTACGTTCCCTCGGCCGCAGAAAATACTTTTCACTGTACTTCAGTATATGTGACAATAAATCAGATCAACCAATCACATTATTGTTTAACTAATCCTTGCTGTATGATTGCGACTGACAGAAGAACACAACAAAATTTGTCACTCTTATGAGATGATCTGCAAATTAAAATAGTCTAATTGACCATGAGGCTGGTTTGGTGGCCAAATAGGGAACCACTAGGAGGTGGGCACTGCCTGCCCGGCAACAACAGCAAAGACAGGTGGCAGCTGGGTTGGGAGGTGCTGTTGCCTTGCCAATTAGATTGGACAGCTCGCCAGAGAGCCAGGAGGCCGAATGTGGTGGAAAGTAGCCACGGAGCGACAAGGTTTGGCAGTGCTAATGCTCAAATGGAAATTGCTTGGGCCCTGTGGTGAACTAGACAGCTGTGTGCTAACTTGATCAAAACTGTTCAGGCTCACTGGGAATGATTTTAAAAGAATATAAACCCCGAAAGCCCAGGCCCTTCACCAAGCTTCTGAAAGAGCTTAACATCACGTATTGAAAATTGTATTGTGTATTTTGTCCATTTCAGGCTACCACACACACTTATACCAGCAGAGGTGGTCTGCTATGAAGAGATAATAAAAGATCCACGTTTAACAGCTTGTGTGGTTCTAATTCTCAATGTCTCTGGCTAAGTATAGAATTGTTTTAGGATCAAGAACTCCACACTTAAGGGTATATTAATTGGTGGCAAACGGGTTTGGCACTCTCTCTGAAAATTTGAAAGTCACGGATCTCAAGGCAACGTCCGGGGTGGCAATCGTTCATTCCCACCCGCACCGTTTCCCGATCCCATGGCCCTTTGAAAATCCGGCCACAGGTCATAACGTCGCAGGTCTCACCAGCTTCATGCCACCCATGCGTGAGTGTAGGTCCATTTTCTTATAACTCTTGAATGACACAAAGAAGGACCCACTGTGTTCTTTTTGATTGTCTGTCAGAGAGAAGCGTGGTTGAGCCCGTCGGCTCAGGCGACAGTCATTCTCGAATGACTAACTAATGCACAACCCTGTCAACCAGCAGCAAAAATCATGATGTCGATACTGAGACTGATTTATACTAAATACGTAACTAATTCATTACAACTATTTAATTACAAAGTTTGTGAATAATGTAAACTCAACGCAAAAAAATGAATTGGTTTGCTATTGAATTTTCCTTTGAGTGATCAATAACTTCTCATGGGGCCGTCAGTTCTGTGAGCACTGAATTAGTGTGTAAATAGATTCGTTCTTCGCCATTATTTCTCAATCTATTTGAGTATGGAAACTGGTCCAAAAAAAATTGGCAAAATAAAAATGTTTAATGAACATAAAGACGCTATGTGCCTGGGGCCACCTTAATAGATTATTCAATATCTATAATAAGACAGAGAGAAAATTGGGTAGGTTATTGTCAGGGTGGGATTGGGGTGGAGGACGAAGCCTTATGTGTCTGTTTCTCATCAGATATCTTGAGGAGCACAAATCGGAGGGGCAAGGTCAGAGTTTCCAGACCTGAGGAGTTGGAAAGCACCAACTTATCCTTCCTGAATTCTCCATATCTTCGTCAGGTGAACTTTGCACAGTGATTCCGTTTCTGAAGTTGTTACAATTGCTTCGACCAAATCGCTTCAAAGTTTTTACTGACCCCCATTTGCCTGAGTTCCAGAGAGTGGTTACACTGAGTGCTTCATCAGCTGTAAGATGCATTGGGATGACCCACAGTCACGAAATGTACTATGTTAATGAATGTTTTATTTGTTTCACCTCTTTACCTTTTTCCGCCTGACTCCTGGATGACAACATAATCTGAAATTAAGGGCTCGATTTACTGGCTGCGTCCCACCGGACTCGGGGCGGGACCCGGCCGCTAGATCCCGCGTCGGCGTCTCCTGGCATTCCCGATGGCCGTTCCGCCTCGCGGGGTCTGGGCCACAATAGGCGGGGACCAGATTTGCGAGGTTAAGTGAGCCGTGCTGCCACCAGATGGAACGGCATCTGGCAGCCACACCGAGGAGACCCCAGCCCTGCGCCGATTAATGCTGGTCCCCACAAGCGGGACCAGGCATACCGGCACCTGGAGGGAGGGGGGGGGGTCTCCGAGGTGATCGCAGGCTCCCGGCTGGTTGGCTTTGGGACAGGTTGACACCCTGGCATTGCTGATGCCACCCAGGTACCTTGGCACTGCCAGTCTGGCAGGCTGGCTATGCCACCCTGATACTGTCAGGGTGCCCAGGTACCACTGCCAAACTGTCAGGGGAACCTCCAGGGTGCCAGGCTGCCAGTGCTAAGGTGCCAGGCTGGCATTTTCCTTATGCCGGGGATCAGGGGCAGGGATGCCCTGCCCGTGTGAGGTGGGCTGAGGGGGACCGGTGGACTCTCTTATAGGTGAGTTGAAGGGTTGGGGGGGGGGGGGGGGTCCAGGGGTCGTGTCAGGTGTGGAGAGGTCAAGGCGCCATTTTAAGCCACACTCGGGTACATGCCCAACACTTGATTATTAGCAGAACATCTAAACAGGTTACAGGGTAGACATATTGCTCCTGACCATGGGGCGGGATTCTCTGTCCCGCCAGACAGCCAATGGGGTTTCCCATTGTGGGCAGCCCCACGCCGTTGGCAAATCCCCGGGCGTTGGTGCGCTGCCGGCGCAACGGAGAATCTCGCCAGCGGAGAAGCTAGCTCATGGTGTTTCAACCTCCCTCGCTTGAGAGTCCAACACGTGTCTGACCGAACTACAAACAGAAAATGCTGGATGAACCCAGCAGGTCTGGCAGCATCTGCGGAGAGAGAATGGATTCCTCCCACAAGTCCCGAAAGACGTGCTGTTCGGTGAATTGAACATTCTGAATTCTCCCTCAGTGTACCTGAACAGGTGCTGGAATGTGGCGACTGGGGGATTTTCGCAGTAACTTCATTGCGGTGTTAATGTGAGCCTACTTGTGATAATAGAAAAGATTATCATTGTTAGAAAGTGAATTAACGTTTTCAGTCCGCATGACTCTTCTTCAGAGCTCCAACGCATGACTGATTGATATCAGTGATACAAAACAAACAAAACAAATAATCTTTATTGTCACAAGTAGGTTTACATGAACATTGCAATAAAGTTACTGTGAAAAGCCCCTAGTCGCCACACTCTGGCGCTCGTCATCTATGTGATACATGAGCTTATCCCTTCTGTTAACCCTTTATACTCCAATCTGCACTTAGATACAGTCCTTGGGCAGGATGTCCTGGCCCGCCCACAGCATATTTTCCGGTGGAGGAAGCGGACCACTATTGGCCGGCAGTGGGATCTTTCAGCCCCGCCGATGTCTCCGGGGTTTATTGTCCCCGCTCCCGTCCGTCGCCGGAGGAGGGTCTATCGGCAGGACCGGAGGGTCACTCCAGCGGCACCGGTTTTTGTTGCCAGCAAACTTTGAGGTGCCTCCTGTACTCAGCCCTCAATTCCTACAGGAGTCCTGCCAAACTCCTGCTGTAACCGGAATAGGAAGGCAGCGGAATTTCTGAAGGGCTGGCTGTATAAACCGTTACTCCAAGTGTTCTGCTAATTTTCCATTGATGGAATCGAGAGAACCCCTGTGGAAATTTGGAGCCATTATTATTTGAGAGCTTCCAACACTGACCTCTTGTGGACACCAGTGTTTTAGAACCTTTTAGTCCAAAGTAAAGATTCATCAGCCACTCTACACTGATGTTGATTCTGGGGCTGAAATTCTGAAGGAGCTAGAATTGGAAACAGGACAACTGGTGTGAGCGCTGCACTCCCTCAGTGTATGTACCTCAGGACTGCCTGTTTCCCCACTCCATTTTCCCTGTCTTCCTTTCTCTAAGCCCAGCCTCAGATCATGTGAGCTCCCTCCGTTTACCAGCCCTGGTTTCTAGTCAACCCGCTCAATCCTCGGCCCAAATCCTTTGCTACCCCTTCCCAGCCCAAGGATGAATCCCAGCTTCTTTGCCACTTACTCGAGTTGCTGCAGCTCCCAGCTGGACGAGGGGACAGAGGCAAATGTAGGGGGTGGCTCTCCCAGTGGCCCACCTCTTCCTGATGCCAAGTCCCTCAATTGGGCAGTGAGTGCCTGACAATGAGGAACCACTACCACCACCCCACTTATGAGGGCAGTGCCACCCCCCGCCCCCAACCCGCTCACACACGCACACACACACACGAGGCCAGTGTCAACGTGGTTTTTTGGACCCTCTTCTGGAGCCATGCTGGAGACCTATGCGAGCCCTACTTAATCCCTGAGCCTTCACTGAGTTCGACTGGGTTCTGGGATCTTTGGTGGTCTTTAATGAGACTAAGTGGCATCTCATGGCCTGGTCTTCCATGTTGGGCCCTTCCTGACCCCAACTTACATGGGCACAATTTCCCCCATGTCAAGAGTCTGCTGATGTGGGTACTCCCACCCGATTCTCCCTGCCACCCCCTCCCCTCCCCCCCACACAAACCCTGCCATCATGGTGTCTCAATTAAATTCAGCCCACTATTTCAGAGAGAGAGGCACTGTTTTCTTACCTTTTGAATATCAGAAATATTTTGTGAGATCCATTATAATTGGGAGAAATGTCTGAATTTGAATATGAGGGAATTTGAAGAATGAGGGTAAACAAATGCTCTGGGAAAGTCCTCGAGGGATGTCCTTGGCCACTGTAACATTGTTGAATCTCCAAATAAGCAACAACTACTTGTACTTATGTCATGCCTTTAACAGGAGCATTATAAAACAAAGTCACTGAGCCAAATAAGGCGATAATTGGGCAGATGACCAAAACCTTGGTCAGGAAGGTGGATTTTAAGGAGCGTCTGAAATGAGGAGAGGTGGAGAGGTGTAGGGCGTGTATTCCAGAGCATAGGGTCTAGGCACCAATGGAGGAGCAACTCAAGAGGCCAGGAATAGACAGAAGCACAGATGTATCTCGGAGCTTTGGGGCTGGAGGAGGTTACAGAGAAAGGGTGAAAATAGGGATTTGGAAACCAGGATGAGGAATATTTTTAAATATAAATTTAGAGTACCCAATTATTTTTTTTCCAATTGAGGGGCAATTTAGCGCGGCCAATCCACATCCCCTGCACATCTTTGAGTTGTGGGGGCGAAACCCACGCAGACACGGGGAGAATGTGCAAACTCCTCATGGACATTGACCTGGGGCCGGGATCGAACCCGTGTCCTAAGCACCGTAGGCAACAGTGCCAACAACTGCACCACCGTGCCGCCCAAAAGGATGAGTAATTTAAAAGATGTTACTCGATTAGGAGCCAAAGTGGGTCATAAACTGCATAAATCAGGCCAATGTTGACCTCCCCTGTAGTACAGCAGTAGATCAGGAATTCACCGCAGCATTCCCAGATATGTTTTCATCATTCACCTTCACATTTCCTTTCTTGTTTTGAGAAGCTGGAAAGCTCAATCTTTGTATTTTTACTTATAAGCTATCACACACTCCCAAGGGTTAAACAACTGTCTGAATCACTACCTCCAGTGTTAGGTTAGGTTTGAGTCTATTGTTATGATCCTGTTATAACAGGATTGAGTTTCAATTTTACCTCTGTGTCAGAAACAGACATAGCAAAGTCGCTTCTCAGAACATTGTTCTTTTAAGATGACACCAGGAATGAGGGATTTTAGATACAAGGAGAGATTGGAGAAATTGGGCTTGTTCTGCGTGGAGCAGCGAAGATCAAGACGCGACCTTATTGAGGTGTTCAAAATGCTGAACAATTTTGACAGGGTAAAGAAGGATACCCTGTTTCCACTAGTTGGTATGTCAGTGACTACAGGGTCACAATTTCAAGATGGTCAGCAAGAGCGAGGAGTGAGATGAGAGGAAACTTAGACAGTTGTTGGGGTTTGGAATGTGCTGCCGGGGAGATACCAATAACAATCTTTTTTGTCACAAGTAGGCTTACATTAACACTGCACTGAAGTTACTGTGAAAATCCCCTCGTTGCCACATTCCGGTGCCTGTTCTGGTACTGTGGTAGACCGTATTATATGTATTACAGTACCTGTGTTGGAGGTACTACTGTATCAGAGATATGTGGGTAAATCCCTGTCTGCTGGCTCCGCCCAGTGGACGGTATAAAGAGGTCTTCATCCCCGGCTGCAGCCATTTTCTGTTACGAGCTGCTGGGGAACACATCTTGTCTAATAAAGCCTTTGATTATTCTCTCATCTCGCTTTCGCAATAATTGATCGTGCATCAGGTACACTGAGGGAGAATTCAGAATGTCCAAATTACCTAACAGCACGTCTTTCGGGACTTGTGGGAGGAAACCGGAGCACCCGGAGGAAACCCACGCAGACACAGGGAGAACATGCAGACTCCGCACAGACAGTGACCCAAGCCGGGAATCGAACCCGGGACCCTGGAGCTGTGAAGCAACAGTGCTAACCACTGTGCTATCGTGCCGCACTCGTGGTGAGGGTGGATTCCATAGGAGGTTCAAAAGAGAGCTGGATATATATTTGAAAGTGATTAATTTAAAGGGCTACGGAGATGGGGCTGGGGAATGAGACGAGCTAGGTTGCTCTTTTGGGAGCTGGGGCAGAGACGATGGGCCGAATGACCTCTTTTTGTGCTGTAAATAACAAACAAATTAACAAACCAATAGTTTTATGTGTGGGTAGATGGGCCAATTTGTCCGGTTATTTGATCCCAATCAGGGCTGTAGTTGGAATGTTATTCCATCCTCAAGATAGTTGCCAATGATTTCCTCGATGACCCTGAGCGAAGGAGGGAAATAATTAGCCAACGTTCCTACTCCTGATTATTGTGGATCAACACTTGCTTTGCCAGAATGTCCATCACTGTGGTTGCTGTTCAATAGGCCGTGACTACAGCCTGTCACTTTTGCCAAATCTAAACTAGATCATTAGTTGATTCCCACATTTCAGATTGCAGCATAATGCCTGGATCTGCTTATGTATGGGGGTGTTTTGTTGAAGAGAGGAGATGTCCAATTGTCCAAGCGTAGTATTCAAACCTCTGTTACCTCTCGACTTGACAACTCCACTGCATTCCCTTTTAAAACAAATTTTTAGTACCCAATTCCTTTTTTTTTCCCAATTAAGGGGCGGTTTAGCGTGGCCAATCCATCTACCCTGCACATTTTTGGGTTGTGGGGGTGAGATCCACGCAGACACGGGGAGAATGTGCAAACCCCACACGGACAGCGACCCGGGGCTGGGATCGAACCTGGGACCTCGGCATCGTGACGTAACAGTGGTAACCACTGCATCACCGTGCCTCCCAGGGATACCACGGCGGCGGGGTTATTGTCGGCGAGACTGGAAGTTCCTGCCAACGGCAACGGCTGGAAAATCCCCCCCCCCCCCTATTTCAAACACCTCCTGGTTACTAGCCCAGTAGCACAGCCGCTACACTACCCAATCCTTGGTTAATAGCCAATAGAGTGACACGTATCTGATGGACGCGGGTGGCCCTCTTGCCAGTGGAGACCAACCACTCGGGCTGGTAGAAGGATGAGTTGGGTGATGGAAGGAGCTCTCACGCTGCAGTTCCATGATCGCTAGACAGCCACAGAGCCCTCCCCCCGTCTCACACTGTTCTCTGAGGGACACGCATGAAAAGAACAATTCCGTCTAAACAAAATAAACCGTAAGATGAATTTGACACCATCAGTAAGTGCCTGTAAGCAGTGGAACCGTCTTTTTGATGAGGTGGCTGATGGAATATTACATCTCCCTTGTTTGCCGGCTGACCCTAATCCATTTTCGCCTTGCCTTTTGACAGGCTGATTTGAGAACTGGCTGTGCTTCAGTTGGCCAGGGCCCTGAACGGCAAATTGCTGTTTGTAATTCAGGTCAGAATATGATAACCGCTTCATTTGGCTGTGTATGATAACTGCTTTAGGAAACTTATTACGTGTGATGTTCCTCAAATCTTCGGGCCAGGCAGCAAATGCAAAGCCAGCCGCTCCAATCAAAATCCGTTTAATTCTGCGAAAAACTTGGTGATAAGGGCAGCAGCTCCGGCTGTGGCAAGGTCTGAATGGAGATGTCACTTTTCCAGCAGTGAATTTCCCTTTGATGAGCTCCACAATTCACTGACTGCAGGAAGAAATGGAAAGATGATTTCCTAAGTGATACCGCACTAACATTTCTATTTATTTTTGCTTTGCCTTCCACAGTCTCCGGACGCCCTGAAGAAACGGGATACCATAACACGTCAGCCGCCGGCTGTCCCTCGACCAGTGTCAGGGCCGTGAGTTCTGCTGTGGGTCTTCGGGTGCGCGTACAGGCCAATTCTCGACCTGCAGACCTTTGAGCACATGGGGCAGGTTGAACTGGGAGGTAGCGACGTCCAGAGTGCAGGATTTGCTCCCTTTTCTTTCCTTCTCCGGCACCGTCACTCTGGTTTGGCGTTCAGGGGCTTTTCACAGTAACTTCATTGAAGCCTTGCGACAATAAGCGATTATTATTATTATTATTCAGACGGCAGGGCTCGAAGCACGATGCCGTCAGATGGACAAGAAGTTGCCATTTTGAGCAATTGGTAGCAAGTTCCTCCCAGTCAATAAGGTAAATACCGCTGCAATCTCTGGTTATGTATAAATAAACTCGGCCAGTTAGGCACAGGCAAGAGGAGACCCAGTAGGGAATGACTGGAGCTGTAAATAATAATTATTGTTAAATAAGTTTTTGTTTTGACCTACTCTCTGTGGACGCTTCGCTGCCCTTACAAAACCCATTGGCAGGTTTGAAGGCTGGGGGGGCACATAGAATTCAGCATGAAACATGGGGAGAGGCCTGAGCCAGACTGGAAGCCAGGCAGCTCTGACCCCCTGGGACCATTGGAGGCACCCCCACAGATCATCCCCCTCTTTAACCCTCCTCCGAGCCTCCAACCTGCACCCCTCTCAACCCCTCGCTGAGACTCTCACCTCCAGGTTTACCTGGCCTCCTCGGTGTGGTGTGGTGGGGCTGCCTGTAGTCCCAGCAGTGGCCAGCGCTCCCCTCTGGAGGTGTCGGGATGAGGGGGCTGCCAACCATCCGATCAGCCAGCAGCCAGTCCAAGGTGGGGTCCTCCTGAGAAAGTGGCACAGGTCTTGCCTGGAAGCAATTAATGTTGCTCCCAGTGATAAATTCCTGCCGGTCAGCCACTGGGATGGTGGGCAGAATCCCCCCCCTCCGCCGTTTTAACTCGAGAAGGGGCAGGGTGGGGGGTGTCTGAAGTATTTCTGAACTGGGATAGGTTTGAGACTTAGTGTTGTATAAAGGGGCAAACAATCAGCGGATTGTTTTGTTTGATTTGCTTTCAGCTTTTGCTTTTTGAATTGTGGGTCAATGGGTTGGGAGTTGTTGGACAGGTAAATGCATTATTTCCTCCCTCCCCCCCCTCCCCCACCCCCCACCCCCGTTCTCCATGTAGACATTTGTATGTATTTTATTCCATAGTAGTTTGACATATTTCCTGCTGCTCTAAACAATCAGTAAAGTTGCCCTGCCTGTCTATATGGTGGAGGGGTTAATTAGCATACCATGGGCAGCAAGGTAGCACAGTGGTTAGCATCGTTGCTTCACAGCGCCAGGGATCCCGATTTGATTCCCGGCGTGGGTCACTGTCTGTGCGGAGTCTGCACGTTCTCCCCGTGTCTGCGTGGGTTTCCTCCGGGTGCTCCGGTTTCCTCCCACAAAGTCCCGAAAGACGTGCTTGTTAGCTGAATTGGACATTCTGAATTCTCCCTCAGTGTACCCGAGCAGGCGCCGGAATGTGGCGACGAGGAGATTTTCACAGTATCTTCATTGCAGTGTTAATGTAAGCCTACTTGTGACAATAATAAAGATTATTGATTATAGCGCATTCTGGTCCACATGAGTCCATAAGAGCATAAGACATAGGAGCAGAATTAGGCCACTCGGCTCATCGAGTCTGCTCCGCCATTCAATCATGGCTGATATTTTCTCTTCCCCATTCTCCTGCCTTCTCCCCATTACCCCTGATCCCCTTATTAATCAAGAAACTATCTATCTCTGTCTTAAAGACACTCAGTGATTTGGCCTCCACAGCCCTCTGAGGCAAAGAGTTCCACAGATTCACCACCTTCTGGCTGAAGAAATTCCTCCTCATCTCGGTTTTAAAGGATCGTCCCTTCAGTCTGAGATTGTGTCCTCTGGTTCTTGTTTTTCCTACAAGTGGAAACATCCTCTCCACGTCCACTCTATCCAGGCCTCACAGCATCTTGTAAGTTTTAATAAGATCCCCTCTCATTCTTCTAAACTCCAATGAGTACCTACCCAGAGTCCTCAAACATTCCTCATACGACAAGTTCTTCATTCCAGGGATCATTCTTGTGAACCTCCTCTGGACCCTTTCCAAGGCCAGCACATCCTTCCTTAGATATGGAGCCCAAAACTGCTCACAATACTCCAAATGGGGTCTGATCAGAGCCTTATACAGTCTCAGAAGTACATCCTGGTCTTGTATTCTAACCCTCTTGACATGAATGCTAACATTGCATTTGCCTTCTTAACTGCTGACTGAACCTGCACATTAACCTTAAGAGAATCGTGAACAAGGACTCCCAAGTCTATTTGTGCTTCTGCTTTCCAAAGTATTTCCCCATTTAGAAAATAGTCTATGCCTATATTCCTCCTTCCAAAGTGCATAACCTCACACTTTTCTACATTGTATTTCATTTGTCACTTCATTGCCCATTCTCCTAGCTTGTCCAAGTCCTTCTGCAGCCCCCTTGCTTCCTCAATACTATCTGTCCCTCTACAGATCTTTGTATCATCTGCAAACTTAGCAACAGTGCCTTCAGTACCTTCTTCCAGATCATTAATATATATTGTAAAAAGTTGTGGTCCCAGCACAGATCCTTGAGGCACACCACTAGTCACCGGCTGCCATCCTGAAAATGAGCCCTTTATCCCCACTCTCTGCCTTCTGCCAGTCAGCCAATCCTCTATCCATGCCAGAATCTTACCCTGAACACCATGAGCTCTTAACTTATTTAACAGTCTCCTAAGCGGCACCTTGTCAAAGGCCTTCTGGAAATCTAAATAAATCACGTCCACTGGTTTTCCTTTGTCTAACTTGCTTGTTACCTCCTCAAATAACAGATTTGTCAGATACAACCTCCCTTTGACAAAGCCGTGCTGACTCAATCCTATTTTACCATGCACTTCCAAATGCTTTGCGATCTCATCTTTAATAACAGACTCTAAAATCTTACCAATGACCGAAGTCAGGCTAACCAGCCTATAATTTCCCGTCTTCTGCCTCCCTCCCTTCTTAAACAGTGGTGTTACATTAGCCACCTTCCAGTCCTCTGGGACCCTTCCTGCCTCCAGTGATTCCTGAAAGATCATCACTAATGCCTCCACAATCTCCTCAGCTATCTCTTTTAGAACCCTGGGGTGTAGTCTATCCGGTCCAGGTGACTTACCCATCTTCAGACCTTTCAGTTTCCCCAGAATCTTCTCCTTAGTGATGGCCACTGCACTCACCTCTGCCCCCTGGTTCTGGCACCCACTGGTGTCTTGCACCACGAAGACTGATGCAAAGTAACTATTCAGTTTGTCTGCCATTTCTTTGTTTCCTATTATTACTTCTCTAGCCACATTTTCTAGTGGTCCAATGTCTATTTTTGCTTCTCTCTTACATATTGAAAAAATCTCTTCCTATCTTCCTTTATATTACTAGCTAGCTTACACTCCTACTTCATTTTCTCCCCCCTTATTGCTTTTTTAGTTATCCTCTGCTCACTTTTAAAGGCTTCCCAATCCTCTGGTTTCCCACTAATTCTAGCCACTTTGTATGCTTTTTCTTTAGCCTTTATGCTGTCCTTGACATCCCTCATCAGCCATCGCTGCCTTGTCCTCCCCTTAGCATGTTTCCTCCTCCTTGGGATGAATTTCTGTTGTGCGTCCCTAATAACCCCCCAAAACTCCTGCCATTGCTGTTCCACTATCTTCCCTGCTAGGCTCCTTTTCCAATCAACTCTGGCCAGCTCCTCCCTCATGTCTTTGTAGTTACCCTTATTTAATTGTAATACCGTTACATCTGATTGCAGCTTCTCCCTCTCAAACTGCAGGTTAAATTCTATCATATTGTAGTCACTGCTCCCTAAGGGCTCCTTCACCTTAAGTTCCCTAATCATTTCTGCCTCATTACACATCACCAAATCCAGAATTGCCTGTTCCCTAGTAGGCTCTGTCACAAACTGCTCCAAAAAACCATCTCTTAGACATTCCACAAATTCCATTTCTTGGGATCCACCAACAACCTGATTTTCCCAGTCCACCTGCATATTGAAGTCCCCCTTGATTATTGTAATATTGCCTTTTTTACATGCCTTTTCTATCTCCTGATTTATTTTCTGTCCCACATCCTGACTACTGCTAGGGGGCCTGTGCATAACTCCCATCAGGGTCTTTTTACCTTTGCAATTCCTCAACTCTACCCACAGAGATTCTGTGCCTTCTGATCCTATGTCGCTCCTTGCTATCGATTTAACTTCATTCCTTACTAACAATGCAATCCCACCCCCTTTGCCCATCTGCCTGTCCTTTCGATAGGACACATATCCTTGGATATTTAGATCCCAGCCCTGATCCCCTTGCAGCCACGTCTCTGTGATGCCCACAACATCGTACCGGCCAATTTCAATGTGCGCAACAAGCTCATTTACCTTGTTCCGTATACTGCGCGCATTTAGGTACAACACCCTCAATCCTGCATTGGCCACCTCCCTTTTCACACTCTCCTCAGTCAGAGCCAGCCACTGTGCCATGAACCTGGCTGCTGCTTTCCCCTGGTGAGCCATCTCCCTCAACAGTATCCAAAGCGGTTTTGCAGGGAGTTGACCGCAGGGGACACCTGCACTGCCTTCCTGCTGTTGCCCTGTCTTTTGGTCACCTATTTTCTATCTCCCTCAGTAATCTTCACCTGCGTTGTGACCAACTCGCTAAACGTGCTATCCATGACGTCCTGAGCATCGCGGATGCTCCAAAGTGAGTCCATCCGCAGCTCCAGAGCCGTCAAGCGGTCTAACAGGAGCTGTAGCTGGACACATTTCCTGCACGTGAAGGAGCCAGGGTCAGTGGACGTGTCCCTGAGCTCCCACATCGCGTACGAGGAGCATGACATGGGACTGGGATCGCCTGCCATGTCTTAAACCTTTGGTTAACTTACACAACTACAATTCCAAAAAACGAAAGGAAAAATAAATAAATAGACAAATGGAAAGAAAAACTACTTACCAGTCACTTACCAGGGATGAAAAGCACCTCCTCCCCACCCAGCTTCGAATCCACACCTAGCTTCAAATTCCCAAACTCACTCTTCACTGTGTCTCACTCTGGATGTGTCTTCTCTCGCTCACTGTGTCGAATGATTGAATCTGTAAAAGCTGCTCCACTCCCTCTCCTGGACATGTTTAGATTAAGAAATCATTTGTTTTCAGAGAGTTGGTCACCCTCAGATGTTGGGGGAGGAGAGGAGGGGGGTGGGGTGAGGGCATTGGGGATTGGCTGTTGTTTCTTTTGGGTTTGTGGGTGGCGGATGAAAAGTTTGGAATACTGAAATGAAAATGAAAATCGCTTATTGTCACAAGTAGGCTTCAAATGAAGTTACTGTGAAAAGCCCCTTGTCGCCACATTCCGCCGCCTGTTCGGGGAGGCTGTTACGGGAATTGAACCGTGTTGCTGGCCTGCCTTGGTCTGCTTTCAAAGCCAGCTATTTAGCCCTGTGCTAAACCAGCCCCTGGTTGCTGTCAACTGTTGTACATAAAGATTGTATTGGTGTTAATCTGGAAAATTGTTAATTAAGTAATAATAATTTTGTACATTGTATGAATCTGGTTGAATATTTTATATGTTTGCAACCTGAAAATTTGAATTAAAATTTTTATTTAAAAAAAAAAGAAATGATTTGTCTTGAACCTTTTGGCCTGTGTCTAAATAAATACATTTAAAATCTCAGTGCCCACCTTCAGTTGCCACCCTCCAGCAGAGTACAGTCACATTCTCAGCAGTGCCTTTGGTGAAAAGTGGCACTGTGATCAGACCCAGATATAACTGCTGTTGTTCAGGTCATAAAACATGCTGCTTAAATGCTGCTTACACACTCCCAGGCACAAAGGTGTCCACTGAAAATGATCAGCAGTGTTTAGCTGCAAACAGTGACAACTTCGGTTTCCTTCTGTACCTTTTCTCATGCTATGGGGAGGGTTAAGCATGCAAAGATATACATGCGATTACCAGGCATAGAATTCAGGGCTGAAAATCCTTTTGTGTATAATCAGTCACTTGGTAATACAGATCATAAACATTGCTGAAAAGAGGGACAGTTTGCCAAAGCATTTCATCTTCCAACCATCAGGACAAGCAACAGAATACCAAATTTCAAATTAGTACAACAATTTATACCACAGGAGGAAAGGGTCCTGATTGGTTGGCAAGTAAACTCTGATTGGCCGAGGTGTTGCCATGGTGAAAGCAACATATCGGCTTCCCAGGCTCCTGGGTAGTTCCAAAAAGGTGCTAGGCTTGAACATATTCCTTTTGTTTGAAGAGAACCGGTCCCTGTGCATGAGTGGACATCGCTTCCAGCAAATGGAAATGAGCCACATTACAAGCTCAACCGATCATCTTAAATTTGTTGTTAGTGTAGCTATTAGCGCACTCAGGATTGTTCAATAAGTGCTGCCCAATTGCAGAATCACAAGTAACAGCAGAGATTTTATTTTGGGTTTTGCAAGGACGGACTGATTGAGCATGTTCTGTACTGTACCTATTATGAACAATTGGCAGAGTGGGCCATTTGATTTGTTCAGCTAATCAAGGCAACGTCTGGGCTACCTAATACTGCAATGGCACTGATATTCACACACAACGTTTCTCAATTTTATGGCCTGCAGAACCTCTTTTTGGACTGACGGCCGCATCTTGTTAGTGAAAAATACCACTCGCGTTGCCACTGCGTCAAGGGCCTCCAATACTAGTCACCATATTTCAGAAAGGATGGCAGGGTCTTGGGGAGGATGCAGAGAGGTTTCACCAGTATGGTACCAGTTACGAGGGACTTGAATAGTGCAGGAGACACTGGAAGAGGTGTGGCTTGAGAAGCTTCTTAGAACAGAGGAAAGTAAGGGGAGGGTTTGATAGAGATGTTCAAAATCATAAAGGCTTATGAGAGAGTAAATGAGAAGAAATTGGTTCGACTGGAGTCAACGAAGACAGATTTAAGATATTTGGCAAAATAATCCGAGGGGGAGCTGAAGAAATATTTTGCTGTGTGGTGATCTGGAAGGCTGTTGGAAGCAGATTCAATACTAACATACATTCGGGAATTATGTAAACAGGGCAGAACAAAAGCTAGGAGTTCTAGGTGAGTAACTCATCTCCTGACCCCCCCGAAGCCTGTCCACCATCTACAAGGCACAAGTCAGGAGTGTAATGGAATACTCTCCACTTGCCTGGATGAGTGCAGCTCCAACAACACTCAAGAAGCTTGACACCATCCAGGATAAAGCAGCCCGCTTGATTGCTCCTCCTTCCACAAACATTCAAACCCTCCACCACCGACGAACAGTGGCAGCCTTGTGTACCATCTACCAGATGCACTGCAGCAACTCAGCAAGGCTCCTTCGGTAGCACTTTCCAAACCCACGATCACTACCATCTAGAAGGACAAGAGCAGCAGATACCTGGGAACCCCATCACGGGGAGGTTCTCCTCCAAGTCACTCACCACCCCGACTTGGAAATATATCGCCGTTCCTTCACTGTCGCTGGGGCAAAATCGTGGAACTTTCTCCCTAACAGCACAGCGGGTGTACCTGCACCTGAAGGACTGCAGCGGTTCAAGAAGGCAACTCATCAGCACCTTCTGAAGGGCAACTAGGGATGGGTAATAAATGCCGGCCTAACCAGCGACGTCCACATCCCGCAAATGAATTTTTAAAAAGAATTTCAGTGCAAGATGGAGCCCAGTAAAGTGCATAAAGAAATTCTTATATGCAGCCGCAGATTTAAATAAAGCAAATGTATCATTTACATTTTAGAAATATTAAAGCAGAGGAAGTTCGGGGTCATTCCATCGCTGACATGATTCTCGTGGAAAGCAACAAAAACGTTGGCAAGAGCTGGGCCTGGGGCAATTGCGTGGCAGCAAACTTTCAATCGACTGCAAATCTTGCAATTTGAAATGAGATAGAACAAACTACTTAAAAATGCAAGGCCACCTTCCAAGGTCAGGACAGTGTGTTCCAGGTTTTGTATTTTGGGGAGGCGAAAGCGACTCTTAGGCGCAGAGGGAAACCTTAAGAACCAATTTTGGAGGAAGTCGGTTCGATTGGCTGGCTGGGAACTGGTGGGTTGGCCAGGGACAATGTTCTGCCTGACAACAGCCAGTGATTGGTTCCTGCATGATGCTTTCTGAGAGAACTGGGCAGAAGTGATTGGACCTTGGAAGGAGAAGGAACTCCATCTCTCTCTCTTGCTTGCTGAAGTGAAAGTGCTGCTTTATTGTTCTAACAACAGCGAGTGTCTGGCGCATCTTTGGTGTAAACTTGAAATAATGCAGAACCCACAGAGAAAGTAGATAACCTTGCCAGAGAAAATCATCTCAAGCCTAGCAGGAAGAAGTCCCAAAATGAAAGCCTGAACTTCAGAAAGACATTAAGCGGAAGTCATCCCAGTGCATCAAAGATCCTTTATCCTTTTATTTTATGAATATTTTCTTTACCTTTCAAACACCATTTCGCTCTCATTTAAACCAATAGGGGCAATTTATCACGGCCAATCCACCTAACCCGCACATCTTTGGACTGTGGGAGGAAACCAGAAACCCGGAGGAAACCCATGCAGACACGGGAATAATGTGCAATTTCATTCCAGATTTTTCTTTATTGAAGAAATAACGTGCGGCACGGTGGAACAGTGGTTAGCACTGTTGCCTCATAGCGCCAGGGTCCCAGGTTCGATTCTGACCTCGGGTGACTGTCTGTGTGGAGTTTGCACGTTCTCTCCGTGTCTGCGTGGGTTTCCTCCGGGTGCTCCGGTTTCCTCCTACAGTCCACAGATGTGCAGGTTAGGTGGATTGGCCATGCTAAATTGCCCAAAGGTTAGGTGGGGTCACGGGGCTAGGAGTGGGGGATTGGGCCTAGGTAGGGATGCTCTATCGGAGCAAGGGCCGGTACAGACTCAATGGGCTGATTAGCCTCCTTCTGCACTGTAGGGGTTCTATGATTCAATGAATTCAAATTTCACCATCTGCTGTGGAGGGATTCGAACCCGGGTCCCCAGAGCAGTGCCCTGGATCTCTGAATTACTAGTCCAGTGACAATTGTATTATACCAGGGTCGAAAATGGTGTAGTGTTTTACTAATTGCACTTCAGATTTCAATCCAAGTGAATTTAGCAATGCACCAAAGTCGGGAAGGGAATGGTATGCAGAGTGGTCCATGTCATTGGCTTGTGACGCACGGTACCAAGATGGCAGAATGAAGATACTAGTAATCCTGAGGCCCAGGCTAATTCTCTGGGTTCAGAGTGGAATTTAAATTCAGTTAGTAAATCTGCAATATATAGCTAGTCTCAGTCATGGAGACCATGAAACTATCATCAATTGTTGCAGGAACCCATGTGGTTCACTCATGTCATTTAGAGGAGTGTTTTTCAAACTTCTTTTACTGGCACCCACTTCTGCCAACTGGCCGACCTTCAGGACCCACACCATGTTCGCTTACCTTTAATGCGTAAGGGAAGCCGGCTTGGTCCTCAAGATCTCACTCCAATCAGGTCCACAGCAGGAGAGGACAATGTGCTTATCAGGGGCAAACATCAGCCAGTTTCATTGAGCGGTCTGCACCTTTGTGAGAACGGAAATTCCAACCTCGCGCATGTAGGTCATCGTGGAGGGCAATAGCAACAACATGCTCGTTTTACTCAGCGTTGGACACTCCTGGGAGATGCTACTCCAGAATACTGACAGCCATAGGGACCTTTGATGTGTTTTCACAGATCATGTAGAGCAGTTTAGTCTTTGAATTTCGAGTCAGCTGTTAAGTTAATAACTGACTCTGGAGTCTGAACCTCAAAAGGAATTTTTCACCCACCACTTCTCTTTCAAAATCTGAAACTTCGCCTCTCATTTGCTAGTGCTTCCCTGCATGTAACACACATGGGCTTTGCATCCTTATTTGCATTGGCACAAGTAAAATAGATTATGAAGAAGTAAGAAGTAGAAGAGTAAGGTAGATTATGAGAGTAAACTTACTCAGAATATAAAAACAGATAGTAAAAGTTTCTACAAATATATCAAATAAAAAAGAGTGGCTAAGGTAAATATTGGTCCTTTAGAGGATGAGAAGGGAGATTTACTAATGGGAGATGAGGAAATGGCTGAGGATCTGAACAGGTTTTTTGGGTCGGTCTTCACAGTGGAAGACACAAATAACATGCCAGTGACTGATAGAAATGAGGTTATGACAGGTGAGGACCTTGAGAGGATTATTATCACTAAGGAGGTAGTGATGGGCAAGCTAATGGGGCTAAAGGTAGACAAGTCTCCTGGCCCTGATGGAATGCATCCCAGAGTGCTAAAAGAGATGGCTAGGGAAATTGCAAATGCACTAATTTACCAAAATTCACTAGACTCTGGGCTGGTCCTGGTGGATTGGAAATTAGCAAATGTGACACCACTGTTTAAAAAAGGAGGTAGGCAGAAAGCGGGTAATTATAGGCCAGTGAGCTTAACTTCGGTAGTAGGGAAGATGCTGGAATCTATCACCAAGGAAGAAATAGCGAGGCATCTGGATGGAAATTGTCACATTGGGCAGACGCAGCATGGGTTCATAAAGGGCAGGTCGTGCCTAACTAATTTAGTGGAATTGTTTGAGGACATTGCCACTGCGGTAGATAACGGGAGCCAATGGATGTGGTATATCTGGATTTCCAGAAAGCCTTTGACAAGGTGCCACACAAAAGGTTGCTGCATAAGATAAAGATGCATGGCATTAAGGATAAAGTAGTAGCACAGATAGAGGATTGGTTAATTAATAGAAAGCAAAGAGTGGGGATTAATGGGTGTTTCTCTGGTTGGCAATCAGTAGCTAGTGGTGTCCCTCAGGGATCAGCGTTGGGCCCACAATTGTTCACAATTTACATAGATGATTTGGAGTTGGGGACAAAGGGCAATGTGTTCAAGTTTGCAGACAACACTAAGGTGAGTGGTAAAGCAAAAAGTGCAGAGGATACTGGAAGTCTGCAGAGGGATTTGGATAGGTTAAGTGAATGGGCTAGGGTCTGGCAGATAGAAGACAATGTTGACAAATGTGAGGTTATCCATTTTGGTAGGAATAACAGCAAAAGGGATTATTATTTAAATGATAAAATATTAAAACATGCTGCTGTGCAGAGAGACCTGGGTGTGCTCGTGCATGAGTCGCAAAAAGTTTGTTTACAGGTGCAACAGGTGATTAAGAAGGCAAATGAAATGTTGTCCTTCATTGCTAGAGGGATGGAGTTTAAGACTAGGGAGGTTATGCTGCAATTGTATAAGGTGTTAGTGAGGCCACACCTGGGGTATTGTGTTCAGTTTTGGTCTCCTTACTTGAGAAAGGACGTACTGGCACTGGAGCGTGTGCAGAGGAGATTCACTAGGTTAATCCCAGAGCTGAAGGGGTGGATTACAAGGAGAGGTTGAGTAGACTGGGACTGTACTCGTTGGAATTTAGAAGGATGAGGGGGGGATCTTCTAGAAACATATAAAATTATGAAGGGAATAGATAGGATAGATGCGGGCAGGTTGTTTCCACTGGCGGGTGAAAGCAGAACTCGGGGGCATAGCCTCAAAATAAGGGGAAGTAGATTTAGGACTGAGTTTAAGAGGAACTTCTTCACCCAAAGGGTTGTGAATCTATGGAATTCCTTGCCCAGTGAAGCAGTTGAGGCTCCTTCATTAAATGTTTTTAAGATAAAGATAGATAGTTTTTTGAAGAATAAAGGTATTAAGGGTTATGGTGTTCGGGCCGGAAAGTGGAGCTGAGTCCACAAAAGATCAGCCATGATCTCATTGAATGGCGGAGCAGGCTCAAGGGGCCAGATGGCCTACTCCTGCTCCTAGTTCTTATGTTCTAATTGATAAAACCATACGTCAAGAAATCATCTTTATACCACTTTGTTCCCGAGTTAAGTTTCTTCTTAGTACGCTGTTGACCAGAGGACCTGGATCTCTGTACAGAGCTAACACCAGCACTGCTCTCCTACCGTCGCCAGAGCAGCTCTCTCCAGCAGATCCAGATCCTGGCCAGTCGGTACGCCGCCTATTTGTGTCTCTGGCCGTCTGTTCCTTGTGACAAAATAATCAATCTTCACAGTCCTCTTGCCTTGCTTGCCAGCAGCTATAAAATGAGAGAAGCTCTCCCCCGTGATTTGGTGGCAAAAGTACGTACAGACAGTGCGCTTGGCATCTGGTGTACGGGCAGGGCGCGCTGACCTATTCACTGCTGCTACCTATCATCGGAGGACTGCAGACAAGCATCATTTCGCTCTCATTTAAAAGCCGGTAGCGACTGCCATTTCCAAGTTAAATGGCTGTAGTGGCCGTTGGGCTCGACTTCCACGGTCGGGAACACCGTGGGAACGCCACAGCCGATCTCTCCGCAAACCGTCCACACCCCGCCCGCAACCCGCTCTTTGAAAAAACCCTGATTTAGGGAAGGAAATCTGCCGTCATTACCCGGTCTGGCCTAGGAGTGACTCCAGACCCACAACAATGTAGTTGAAATGACCCACCAAGCCATTCAAGCTCAAGGGCAATTATGGATGCGCCAACAAATGCCAGCCCAGTCCGCGACGCCCACATGAAAAAATATTTCGAAAAAGGATACATTGGAATGACATGCATGGCACCCTTGGTGTGATCTGGTCACTGATGGTTCTAGCTACTCCTGCCCGGAGATCTGCTGCCATGTTTTGCCAGGCTCGTTTGCCTTGTGCTATCCTCCCCCCCCCCCCCCCCCCCACCCGGTCACCCAACTGCACCTAGGTCGACCCTTCTTTCTGCTGACCTCCTCTTTGACCTCTAGAAGAGATCTCATTTCACTTCTCAGCTCTGGGCAGAGTATTGACAGAATATTGTCGCAAGAGGTGCAGGTTAAGTGGATTGGCCATGCTAAATTGCCCCGCAGCGTCCAAAAGTTAGCTGGGATTGCTGGGTTAAGGGGAAAGGGTGGAGGTGTGGGCTTCGGTAGGGTGCTCTTTCGGGGGCCGGTGCAGATTCAATGGGCCGAATGGCCTCCTTCTGCACTGTCGATTCTATGGTTCTATGTCATTCTCTTTTCTGAGTGCACTTTTTAGGAGTCCTTTTCACTCTTGCAGTTACAAGCAGCTCTTCATTTGCCTTATGCTCCGGTGTATGGAATTTTAACATCAGCACACCTGAGCAATGACATCCCAAAGGGCTCTATTTGCTTCCACAGATCTTTATTTATTGTTGAGGTTTCTGAGACATTCAGGAACGTGGGTAGAATATAACACCTTCTGAGATTTTTCCCCTTTTCGGAGTGGGCGTTTCCTTGTTGCCAATACGTCCTTCATCTTCACGGAATGACATCTAGCCATCTCCATCCTTTTGATATACAGCGTGATGTACTTCAACCGTATTGTTGCTTTAACTGTGTCCTTGGACTTTGACAATACTCTGCTGACCCTTGCGCTCTTCCAGAATATCTATCAAACCGGCGAAAGCTGTTTCCTTTGATGCATTCTCCTTCAGAACTGGTTGGAGCCTCGAATCAGTCATAAATCAGCAGGAGTGATTCATGCTGGTGTTCCTGTGAGCTCAGTGTTTTAGTTAGTGATCAGCAGTTGCAGTGGGAAAGCAGCAGAAATGACTGGCATTGAAGATCGCACTACACAATCATAATCGTGGAAAAGACAGTGAGAAGATTCATCACTTTGATCTTTTATCTTCAGAAGGTGACATTAGAAAAGAGACTTTCCAGTTGAATTATTTCATTGCTCAACACCGAAAGCTAATCTATATCTGAGTGTGGACTCTCTTAGAGTCAGAGAGTCATACAGCATAGAAATGGCCCTTTGGCCATCGCGTCTGTGCTGGTCGAAGACAACCGCCCAATTAATTTCCCGCACTTGGCCCCAAGTCTTGTTTGCCCTGGGATCACAAGTGCACATCTAAATACCTCTTAAATGTTCTGAGGGTCTCTACCTCCACCAGGCAGTGAGCTCCAGACTCCCACCACCCTTTGGGTGAAAATCATTTTCCTCACATATCCTCTAAACCTCCTGCCCCTTACCTTAAATATGGCGGCACTGTAGCACAGAGGGTAGCACTGTTGCTTCACAGCTCTAGGGTCACAGGTTCGATTCCCGGCTTGGATCACTGTGTGCGCGGAGTCTGCATGTTCTCCCCGTGTCTGCGTGGGTTTCCTCCGGGTGCTCCGGTTTCCTCCCACAAGTCCCGAAAGACTTGGGGCGGAATTCTCGGATAATGGGGCTATGTCCCCACGCCCGCGAGAAAATGAGCGTGAATCACTCTGGACTTGCCTGGAGAATATCCAGAGTAATTCTCCTACCTGAGGGGGGCGAGTAGGGCCCCGGAGTGCTCCTCGCAGCTCCGACTGCCCATATGGGGCCCTGCACTTCCAGCTGGGGGCAGTGGCCCCACGCAACATGGCAGAGCCACACCGCAGACCAGCCCCGACAACATAGGACCCCCCCAGATCGCACGCACCCACCGATCGGTGGCCCCTGATCGCACGCCTGGCCCTCTTGGAGGCCCCCCCCCCGGTGGCGGATCCCCCCGTCCCCCACCAGTGTGACTGCGGACGGACTCTGTGTGCCCGCTGGGTGGAACCATGAGTGAACCACGCCGGCGGGAAATCGACCAGTTGTCGGCGGATAATCGCCGCGTGGGCCTCTTTCAATGGCCCCCGACCGGCACCCCGTCATCGATCGCGGGTCGGACGCCCATTCTCCGCCACCGGGCCGAGCGCGATTGCGGCACGGAGGCTCGGAGAATCCCGGCAGTGCTGTTAGGTGAATTGGACATTCTGAATTCTCCCTCTGTGTACCGGAACAGGCGCCGGAATGTGGCGACTAGGGGTTTTTCACAGTAACTTCATTGCAGTGTTAATGGAAGCCTACTTGTGACAATAAAGTTTATAATTATTATTATTAAAACTGCTGATTGATCCCTCCACCAAGGGGAAAAGTTTCTTCCTGTCTGTACTATCCATGGCCCTCATAATTTTATACATCTCAATCATGCCCCCCCTCAGTCTCCTCTACTTCAAGGAAAACAACCCCAGTCTATCCCATCTCTCTTCATAGATAAAACTCTCCAACCCGGCCAACGCCCTGATAAATGGCCTTTTCCAATGCTATCGCATCCCTCCTACAATATGGATTCCAGAATGGCACACAATACTCTAGCTGTGGCCTAACCAATGTTTTATAGATTTCAAGCATAACCTCCCTGCTCTTAAACTTTATGCCTCAGCCAATGAAGGCAAGTAGACCATATGCCTTCTTAACCTCTTTATCCACCTGCCCTGCTACCTCAAGGGACATGCACACCAAGGTCCCTCTGATACTCGGTGCTTCGCAACGGTCCTGCCGTTTATCATGTATTCCTTGCCTTGTTTGTCCTGCCCAAGTGCATCACCTCACACTTATCCAGATTGAATTCCATTTGCCACTGATCAGCCCCTCTGACCAGCCCGTCTATATCCTCCTGTAATCGAAGGCTATTGTTATGGGCCAGGGTTTAGAGAACCCCAAAGTGTATCATGGAGTTCACCTGACCCACAACTTTTAAGAGATTGTGGTATGGGGAGCACACGGCCCACTCTACAGGCGTGGTACAGCAGAAATGGAAAAGTATTTTTTCAAGCAAGACAATGTTTATTCTATGAACTCAAGTTAACCTTTTTAAAACATACAGTGAAAATCTTCGCAACCATTAATTCAAATACAACCCCCAAAGAATACAACACTAAGTAATCCTTTAAGCTTTGCTTTTAACATCCATAAGACTTAAAGCACCTTTTCCCAGAAGCACATCAGGTTAAAGTCACGACTGTTATTAGTTTTAAATCACCTGGATCGATTTACAGTCTTTAGATTACAGAGAGAGATTCATATACCTTCTGGCTATGACTGCAGCTATCCAGCTCTGAAAACAAAACAAAAACACATCCTGCAGCAAACAACCTAAAACTAAAGTAAAAAGCTGACAGACAGCCCAGCTCCATCCCCTCTCTGACATCACTGCAGTAATGCACACACATTTCTTTAAGGTACTCTCACTACAGATATTTATATACACACCCATTTATAAACACCCATTTCTTAAAGGTACTCTCACATGACACCTCCCCCCAAGAAAATAAAATAAACCATCAACTTCAAGATGATTTCATTTTTCACCTTTTGACTATCCTTTAAGAAATGCACACAGTAAATAAACTTTTTTGTTTCAAAAAACAACACACGCCATCGGGTATAATAATATAGTCCATTTTCTTTTCTCGTTTTTCTTCCTCCAACTGAAATCCTTCTCGATTGACAGTCTCTTTGAACAAGAAGGTCTCTGCACGATCTGTCCATTTCTCTATACCTCTGCATTTCTCTTTAAAGTCAGATACTTTAGTTCAATCTGATCAGAGTCCCTTGTAATTCTCCAACATAGGAGCATTGGTTATCACAGCTGTCAGGAAGTTAAATGTCTGTTGAAAGTCTGCTGTCCACTGAAATTTTTGATGTTTTTTCAGCAAGACCATCAGTGGAGCAACCACGTTACAAAGCTTTTTCACACATGTTCGATCAAATCCACTCATGCCTAGAACTCTCATTGTTTCCCGTCGTCTTGAGGGTATCGGAAACTCCTCAGTAACTGTTGGTTTCACATCCCATGTGACCATTCGACCCTGTCCGATTGTATGGGCAAGAAAAGTAACTTGGGCTTTTCCAAATTCACTTTTGGCTAGGTTTACCACCAAACCTGCCTCCTGAATTCAATCGAATAACTCCATCAGATGTTTTAAATGTTCTTTCCATGTCTGGCTGAAAATTACCAGATCGTCGATGTATACCGCACAATTGAGTAATCCTGAAACAACTTTATTAGTTAACTGTTGAAATGTGGCTAGGGCGTTTTTATGCCAAATGGCATAACTTTGAATTGGTATATACCATCTGGAGTCACAGAAGCTGCAATCTCCTTCGCCCTTCCGGATAAAGGTACGTGCCAGTAACCTTTAAGTAAATCCAGTTTGGAAATAAAAACTGATTGTCCCACTTTCTCAATGCAATCCTCCAAACGTGGGATAGGATAAGAGTCCGTTCTTGTAACTGCATCCACCTTTCTATAGTCCACACACTACCTTTCCAGGAAAAGAGTTCCAGGGACTCACGATCCTCTGAGAGAAAACATTTATCCTCAACTCTGGGCGCGATTCTCCGGAAAGATTTCTAAGTGTGGTAGCGAGCGGGAATTGCCGCGGGCTTTCCGCCGCACGGCACAGCGAGGTTGCCAATGCTATTCAACGAGGCCTCAAGAGCTTCTCTCTGCAAATGAGATCTTGTCAGCTGATTAGTCGGGAACGCACTCGCCAGCTCCCCGCTGACAAGGTCGAACAGCACTTAAACTGCACTTGCTCAGCCAACCCCAGCCAGCGTGCAACAATGGCGCTGAGGGACCAGCCCCCAGATTCGGGGACGCTGACCTGGGGAGGCACCTGGATGCAGTGGAGGCCATCAGGGGTGTCCTGTTTCCCCCGCAGGGCCAGGAGGGTGAGCCATAGGGCAGCCAGTGCTGCCTGGGATGCGTGGCGGCGGCTGTGGGCGCTGGGAATGTGACTAGGAGGACTGGCATCCAGTGCAGGGAAAAGGTCAACGACCTACACCGGCCAGCACGAGTGAGTCGACACCAGTGCCCCCCTCCCCCCGACCCAAGACCTCTCCACTCCCGCACTGGCGTGTCTACTCTCGCCCCCTTCGACCCCCAACACTTCCTTCACACCACCTCTCCCACCACTGTGAACCACGCGCGTGGCTAATGATGCCCTCTTGGTATCTCCACAGGAAAAGCTCTCCCACAACTGTCTGGAGAGGCCCCAGACTGGTGATGGCGTGTTGGACAAAAGAATCCTCACCAGCTTCGAGGAGCGTGCCCTGGAGGTGACTGGTGTGGTCGAGGATAGAACGGTCACCAACGCGGAGGCTGGCGGACGCCTCAGAGGTGAGGAATGACCAGGCTCCACCTGGGAGGACCTGTCAAAAGTGAGTTGTTGTTGCCTTACTGACTAACCCATTCCTCCCACTGACCACATGTCCATTCTCCCGCAGGTCCACCCATCCTGGGCGGCACCCTCTCCTGACTCCGAGGAGCTCACCTCGGAGGAGAGCTCCGAGGATGCCACCTTAACAGTCACGCCACACCTGTCATCCCCACCCTCCACCAGCACAGATACACTCACCTCAGTGGGAGATGTTAGTGGTCAGGCTTCGGGAGCACAGTCTGGTGAGCACCACACTGTTGCTGATGTACATCAGGTGGAAGTAGGAACGCCTCCTTGGCTGCCCACAGGAGCCCTTCAGCCTTGTTCAAGCAGTACTAATCGGTACCAATGTGACCACTTGCTGGGGAGGCCGCTGGATGACGGGGGGGCTGCTGGATATGGGGTGGCTCTTGTTAATCGTATGGAAACGGGGCTAAGTAGTGATAAATGGTTCTTGTCATGCTACAGCGAGATCCCAATTTCGCCTACGGGAGCGGGCTTGTTGCATCGCAAACTGTTTGGCGCCTGGCGCGGTTCTCGTATTTGGCCTGCCCGCTATTCCCCAGCCTCGGTTCGCTTGAGCGAGAGCGTAATGAGGCCGGAGAATCGCGCCCTCTGCCTTAAATGGATGATCCTTTATTTTTAAACAGTGACCCCTTGCTCTAGATTCACCGACAAGAGGAAACATCTTCTCCACATCCGCCCTGTCAATACCCCTCAGGATCTCGCATCAAGTCACCTCCTACTCTTCTTTATTCCAGCGAATACAAACCTCTGAACTGCTTCAAATGCATTTACAATTTTCCTTAAACAAGGAGAGTACTCCAGGCGTGCTCTCACCAGAGTCCTGTACAACTGTATTGTTGCTTTAACTGCGACCTCGAACATTGAAAATATTCTACTGACCTTTGAGCTGTTCCAGAATATCTATCAAGTCTGCAAAAGCTGAATCCTTTGATGCATTTTCCTTCAGAGCTGGTTGGAGCCTCGTATCAGTCAGAAATCAGCAGTCCATGTTAGACATTTTAGTTGCTGTGATATGAAGAGTCTAAAGTTCTGTTCCTTCTTCACAAACACACATTTATTTCATTCCAACAGCCTTTGCACAAAACCCTCACTATACATCACCTGACAGAGGCCACCTGAAGCCCCTTTACATATCAGTGTCAATTAATGGATACTTAACATAAATGAGACAACTAATTGCAATGTCTCTTCACCCATTACTTAACAGTCTCCCCTTCCTTGGAGAAAAATAAATAAATTAGGTGAAAACAAAATTTCAAGAAACTCAAAAACACACACATGATTTCCCCCTCTTTTTTTTTGTTTGGACGAGAAGGAAAAAAAAACAGTCACAGAATCAAGCGCCCTTCATTAACAATATCCAAAAGTTTCTGTGAACTCGCCCCTCTTTTCGTAAAACAGTCTGACAGTTGATTCATTTAATTTTTGTTATTTCCCCTCTGTCCAACATCTGCTTCAAACTTGCGATGTCAATCCGTAACCTCTTTTCATTGACACTTTTTGTAGAGTGCACATTTTCCCACAGGGATTTATTGTCAATGTGACAGTCAATAGGTATATTACCCAAATCCCCTAATCCCAAAATTTCTGTCAATATCATACTTATATAAAAGGCCATATCCACCACCTCTACAAGGCTTAACGTCTCAGCAGCCAAAGTGCTTTTTACCACTCTCCTTATTTTCTTTGTTTCCCACACAAGCGGGCAACATTTACCATTGTTCCCCAAAAGGAAAATTATAAAACCTCCTGCGCTTGAAACCCCATCACATAAATTTGTGTAGGACGCATCACTATAAACTATGAGTTTCAAGTGCCTAAGGTCACCTAAAACCAGGAACTTCAAAACACACTCCTGCATTTTTAGTTTGGCCAACGCTTTATTTGCTCTTATTATGTCTTCCACTTCATTCATTTTTGTACTCAACTCTAAGACATCAAAACTCACGTCCGGTCTAGTCTGTCTACCTAACCAGTTCAGTTGCCCAATTAAACTTCGCAGTTGCTCTTTTTCTATCTTTGAAACCATTGCGTCTTTTTGTGAAACTCGGCCACGACTAATTGCTATTGGGCTGATGCTTTCCAAATAGGATTGCTGACCTAAAGTTGCCCCTAACTTAGTCTGCCCAATTTCCAGTCCAATATATTTAAATGCACCGGAAGCCTGACTTCCAACCCTGAATTCTTTCCTCAAACCAGAGATTACAATAGCTTCAAAATCACTAGTCCCACCCCACAAAAAATCATCGACATGCATCATAAAAATGCCAGAAAGAATTCCTTTATAGTGCCAGTAAAACATTGCAGGATCTGCTTTCAACTGGCAACAGCCTAACTTTAACAAAACTGACCTTACCGAAAAATACCAGACTCTGGATGCAATATTTAAACCACATATACATTTGTTCAACTTCCAGAGTACCCCTTCTGTGTTAGCTGCTTCTTTAGGAGGACGGAGAAAAATGTCTCTCTGGAGCTGATGCCCCTGCAAAAAGGCAGCTTTTATATCTATAGATTTGCATTCCCATGCCTTTGTGGCTAATAGAGCCAAGAAGATCTTTAAAATAACCTTTCCTGCTGTAGGTGAATCGACCCTTAAATCCTGATCTTCTAAGTTTTCTTCAAATCCCCTTGCTACAAGCCTGGCCTTTGCCTTATAAGTTCCACCCAGAAGAACCTTTTGCGTGCAAATCCATCTGTGGGATAGAGCTCTTTGTCCCCTATCCGGTACTCCCGAGTATACCCCAAATTCACTCCAACTATGCAATTCTTGCTGTTTAGCTTCTTTGATAACTTTTTCATCTAATTTATTTCAAGCCACCAAAATCTCACGTGCATGTGGGCTTCTACTCCTATTAGTATTCATAGTCTTACTCATGTTCCGAGATCTTGATAAACTACGTCCCCTCTCCCGCCTGGTATCTCGTTCTGTACTGCTACTGCTTGATCTTTCCCTTCTGCTGTGGGATGTCCCTTCAAAAGTTCTCGACCTTTTCCTGCAGACCTGTTCAGTATCCGATGTACTATCTGAACTGGCACTGCGTTTCTGTGCCCTCCATTTTTGAACTTCGTTTTCCCAATCCATTGTCTTGACTCCTTCCCCTGAATGCTGTACATTCAACCAATGTTTATACTTTCCAGTGGCCTTCCCTGCTCTACTAATAACAGTTGCATCCTTCCATTGACTAGACCCTTCAGGCAAGTATGTCACTTTTGTACCAACTTTTGGCAGTTGCCCTTTCGGAAAAATGGCCTGTTCTAATTCATCAGAAGTGTTATGTTCCTCCACAGAAACCCTATCTATATCAGTTAATTGGTCCTCATAGTTCTGTAACACATGCATAACAGATGACTCTGGTTCCTCGTCATGTCTGTCTGCTCAGTCTAAATTTGAAAATTTGTAATCTGTACCCATTATCCTTGATGAATGTACCCTAACAGTTTGATTACCATGTTGCAAAATAATTGTTTTGCCATCTATGCCTATGATCTTCCCTGGGCCTTTCCATTCATTAGAATTGTCTCTCTTATAATATACCATGCCTCCTTGCTGAAAAACGGCATCTGATGGCCGTACGTTATGTCTTAAAGCTCTGCGAATTCTTTCAGAGTCTTTTGCTTCCAAAAAAGCTTTTCTACTGCTATGTAAAGCATTTAAATGTTCAGCAAAACCAGAGCTAATTGTAGTCCCCTCCCAAGCTGGAGGCTGGTCATCCAAAATGGACAGAATTTTAGGATTTCTACCAAACACTAATTGATAAGGACTATAGCCCCCAACCATCTGCAATGAATTCTTTGCATGTACTGCCCATGCTAAAGCTGAATTTAGCCTGCAATTTGATCGATCTGCCAAAATTTTCCGAAGCATGTCATCGATGACAGCATGATTTCTTCCACAGACACCATTACTAAATGGCCTTTCTGCAGCCGTATTCATAACTCTGATATTCATGTTTTCACACATATCCCTAAACTCATCATTAGCAAATTCTCCCCCATTGTCCGTAAGGAATTTTGCCGGTGGACCCATTCCTGTCCCTATCCATTTTTCCACGATTTGATCCAGAATTACTCTCTTTTCTTTACTTCGTACAATCGTTGATTGACTAAATCTGGTTGCTAAATCTACAAAATGCAAAATAAAGATATTATTTGCTTTATTCCAGATATTAAGGTCCATGGCCACAATGTCGTTAAAATCCCTGGCCAAAGGTAGGGTTACTATCGGTCGTGCTGGTGTCCTTCTGTACTTCCTACAAACTTCACAGCGGTCGCTAACCTGTTCTATCAGTTTAGTATAGTCGTCATCCCTTACCCCTGCATCCTTTAATACATTTTTCAGCCTCCGAGGAGACGGATGTGCAAATTGCCTATGCAGTTTTAATACCACAAGCTTTTTATCAGCTAAAGTCCCATTTTTAACTGCCATTAATACATCCTTAACCACTCTACTTGAAATATTATTTGTCAGTAATGGAATACAATAGTGTCCCGACTGTGTAAATTGTAAGTCCACCGTCTTCCCAAAAACTGTTGCCTTATCCTGTTCCATATCCAGTTTCATGTGTGCTTTCTTCATCGACGGTCTGCTCAGAAGCAAAAGTATCTCACTTGATACAACATCCATGCTAATGAAATGATTCACTCCGGCAATATTGCAAGGGATCACCACTCTTTTCAGCAACTTCAGAGTATTATCATCCCCAAACCTGAAACTTGTGGAACTTTCAAATTCCTTGACCTTGTTACGATTTTCAGCATTCAAAGAGTCCAGGTAACATTTTAACCAGTCAATTCCACACACAGTAGATGTGCAGTCACTGTCCAATACAGCACAGTTGAAGGATTCTGCAACCAACACCCTCATTACCGGCGTAAAACTACTTGTCAATAGGACAATGCCTTCTTTCTGGTCACTATCTTTTTCCTCTTCTGACTCTTCCGTGTCATGTGTCGCTTCAAACACTCTATCATAATGAGTTGGACAGTTGAAAGCATAATGGTATTGAGAGTCACATCGAAAACATCGATTTATCATGCCCCGTGCATTTTTGGGGTTCATCTTCCTATTGTAGGATCTAACTGGGTTTCTGTCTTCATAATTTCCTTGTCTCGGTCTCCTTCTATAGTCTTGAGCCCTGTTCGTAGCCATACGATTTCGCCATCCTGTTAGTAGTGTATCTTCCATATTCTGCCTTATTGCAGGCTGACCTATTTGGGTCATCAGAGCCATCGGAATCGAATGTTTCCCCAGAAACTTTTGTAAAGCTTTTGTCCTCTGTTCGAATAAGGTATCCTTATCAGCAAACTGAACTCCTGTCAAAACCAGGAGCCTATCCATGTTGCTCCCTCTAGCACAGTCAAGTAATTTAAAGGCCAACACAGACTGTGGAAATTCCAGGTTGTGTTTCTGCAGCCTTTTATATAGTCTGCCAAATTCCATTATATAGTCTTCCATGGAGATAGCCTCCATTTTCCGGAACTTATCAAAATCCAACCATGCTTCATACGCACTTAACAAGTCATCTTTCTTATAAATCTTATCCATATAATGTAATAAAGTCTCCAGACCTTCTTCTGAGTTTAACTCTTCCAATTCCAGCTCAGAAAGCACTTTGTTTTGGATTTTACTGCCATATGGTAGAGAAAGAGCCAATGCCATACATTGTTTTCTCTTTCCCAAAGCAGTTACCTTAGTCCACATAACTACTGCACTTCCCCATTGGTCGTATGATTCCCTTTCAGAAAATAAGGGAGGATAGTCATATCCAGCCATCTTTATCCTCGGTTCAGCCATATATCCCCTTTTTTTTTTCTTTTCTCACTCACTCCTTGGTTTGATCTGGAAAGTTGTATCTTTCAACCCTTCACATTTACACAGCAACCATCCTCTCTGCTACCAATTGTTAGACGTTTTAGTTGCTGTGATATGAAGAGTCTAAAGTTCTGTTCCTTCTTCACAAACACACATTTATTTCCTTCCAACAGCCTTTGCACACCTGACAGGGGCGACCTGAAGCCCTTTTACATATCAGTGTCAATTAATGGATACTTAACATAAATGAGACAACTAATTGCAATGTCTCTTAACCCATTACTTAACAGTCCAGTGTTTCAGTTAGTGAAGCATAACCTCTCTACTCTTGTATTCAAATCCTCCCTGCTCTTGTAATCAATTTCCCTCTCTATAAGAAATAATATTCCATTAGTTTTCCTAATTATTTGCTGTGCCTGTACACTCGCCTTTTGTGATTCATGCACTAGGACACCCAGATCCATCTGAATCTCAGATTTCTGCGATCTCTCACTATGTTTCTAAATTTTGAGTATCCAATTCTCTCTCTAATTGAAGGGCAATTTAACGTGGCCAATCCCCAAACCAGGCACATCTTTGGGTTGTGGGGGTGACACACGCAGACACATGGAGAATGTGCAAACTCGACACAGTGACCCGGTGCTGGGATCGAAACCGGGTCCTCAGCGCCGTAGGCAGCAGTGCTAACCACTGCGCCACCGTGCCGCCAACCTCTCACTTTTTAGATAGTGAGCTTCTTTTTTATTCTTCCTGCCAAAATGGACAATTCCACATTTTCCCACATTATACACTATGGGCGCGATTCTCCGGAAAGATTCCTAAGTGTGGGAATTGCCAAGAGCTTCCTGGCGTTGGCCCGGCGAGGCCGGCAATGCTATTCAACATTAATTGGTACGCTTAACGAGGCCTCACGGGCTTCTCACCATGAAGGCTCACCAGCTGATTTGCCGGGGCTGCGCTCGCCAGCCCCCCCCCCCCCTCGCTACCAAGGTTGAGCAGCACTTAAGCTGCACTTGCTCAGCCAACCCCAGCCAGCTGATAACAATGGTGCCGGGAATACCCGCCCAAGATTCGGGGATGCTTTCCTGGGGAGGCAGCGAGACGCAGTGGGGGCCAGGAGGGATGTCCTGTTCCACCGAGGGTCACGGAGTGTGAGCCTAGGGCAGCCAGTGCTGCCTGGAACGTGGTGGCGGTGAGTGTGAGCGCCGGGAGTGTGACCAGGAGGACTGGCCTTCAGTGCAGGAAGAAGGTCAATGATCTACACCGGACAGCACGAGTGAGTAGACACCATAGCCCCCCAACCACCCACTCCCCCGAGGCCTCTCCATCCCCCACGTCAGCCCCGCCCCCCTCAACCTCCCCTACCTTTTCTCCATACCCTCCCCCTTCAACCCCCCAACTCCTCCTTCACACACCACTGTGAACCATGCTTGTGGCTAATGATGCTCGCTTTGTGTCTCCTCAGGAAAAGCTCTCCCATAAACGTCGGAAGAGGGTCCAGATGGAGGTGACGTGCCGGATACAAGAATCCTCACCACCTTTGAGGAGTGTGTCCAGGAAGTGACTGGTGTGGCCAAAGACGGAGCGGTTACCAGCGCGGATGCCGCAGAAGTGAGGAACCACCGGGCTCCAGCCGGCGGACCTGTCAAAAGTGAGCTGTTATTGCCGTACTGACTGATATTGCCCACCCACTGACCACATGTCCAATCTCCCACAGTCTGGTGATCACTGCACTGTTGCTGATGTGCATTAGGTGGAGGCAGGAACCCCCAGGCCAGACAGCAGTCAGAGGGCTGCTGGATCCCAGGACCCAGCTGGGTCCCAGTCAGATGCTGAGCCTCTGGAACAGGGTTACCCGGAGCTGATGGAGACGTCAGGGAGCGCCCGGGACATTCAGGGAGATGTCAGCAACACTCCAGCAGGTCCATAGCCGCTTGGAGGACTCCAATAGTCTAGGGGTGCAGGAGATGTCGCCGGCATCGCGTGACACCGAGGCCATCACGGCTAGGGTTTTGACCGCAGTGGAGAGCCTGGTGCACGACATCAGCCCCATTAGTGAAGGTGTCCCAGGCGTCGCGCAGTCGGTGACGGGTCTGACCAGGCACTTGTTTTAAGACCCTAGGATGCCTTGCTGAAGAGAATAGGTCAGGAGCTGGGCACAGGTTGAAAGAGGCCATTCAAACAAATTGAAGGTTATACCCAGCGACAGCTACCCCATCATTATTCCAAAATGTCAAATATTCTCCGCAATATACCCGGCAGCTGGACACTGCACCAGAGTGTTTGCGTTAGCCGAATTATACATTGAAAATCATGTTCCCGACTCCACATGCCCAGTCACAGGTTTCTGAAGGAGCTTCACGCTCTAGTAAATTATGGCAAGTCGGTTGTCCATTCTCTCCCCACCAGCCAGTCCATTGAAAATCTGAAACTGTCCCGGAGGCTTTGAGACTGACAGGCCTAAAGGCGGTGTCCCATGGCTTCAGACATGGCAGCCCTTATCGAACGTCAGCCCAAAGGTATGTCTGGCTGAGGCTTAAATAGGCTTAATGATGGAACGTTCGCTCCCCTTCAGAGGAGACAATTCCCAAAATTCACGACACCCCTTGCGTGAAGAAGGTTCTCCTCGTCTCACTCCTTAATGATTGGCACCTTATCCCGAGATTGTGTTGCCATCTTCCTGATGGCCCAGCCACCAGCCAGGGGGCACGACCTCTCACGGTGCCTCATGAGACAGAGTGAATATTTGTGGTTGACGCTTTGTCACGACAACCCCAGGTCATCAACCTGAAACGTTGGGTGGAATGTCCTGGTCCCCCCAGCAGCTGGAAGCTTGGCGGGCGAGGGAACTTAATTAGGCCCGAGGCCAAAGATGAGTATCCTGATGGTGGGATGAGCCTGGGCAAGAACTCAAGGCCTTGGGACTTTAATTAAGGCGGGTTAAAAACGGTCGAGCTTCCCGGGTCGGGAATTCCTTTTGCATGCTTTACCGGGCCCTGCATTAAACAATGGCCAGCTCAACGGAACTTAGTTTCCCCTCCAAATTTACTTTCCCACCATCGAGAAACTAGATTCTTCAATTTTGCGACTGCAGGTAAGAGGCGTGCGCCTGGCGAGGTCGACCTCTTCCATGATTAACGGTGAGCTTGTCGCTGCTTTCTCTTCTTCGGAGAATGTCTGCAAAATGGCAAACCTTTGCTTGAGGTCGGGTGGTGACAGCGGAGGTCGCACCGAGGGTGGTCAAGGAGGGGAGGAAGGGTTAGTGGGGGGGGGGGGGCAAGGGTGGAGCAGTGACCGGGTAAAGGTGGCAGGGCTGGCGCAGGCTGTCCGGGTGCACTTTAGATATGGAGCCCAGACCTTGGAGCCCAGGAGGGGACAGCGTTTCCTGCCTGTCGCAGACAGTAAGCGAGCTCCTCACGGATATATAATTAATGAACAGCGCCCCCCCTCCGCCAGAAATAACTTCCATTTCACTATCTGCCACTGAACTTAGATTCCAGAACAGAAGGTTCCAGCTGTGGACAAAGCTTCTCTCTCCACAGATGTTATCAAACCTGTTGAATATTTCCAGCATTTAGCTCTTATTTCAGATTTCCAGAATTCACAGTACTTTTCTTTAGGTCTAAGTGTCTAACCTGTCAAGCCCCTTTGGACCATTGTGGGCGTGATTCTCCGAGCCTCCGTGCCGAAATCGCGATCGGCGCGGGGGCGGAGAATGGGCGTCGACGCTGAAATCCGGCGCGACCTCGCTCCCGCGATTCTCCAGTCCGCAGAGAATCGCCGTGAATTGCGTGGCCTCGCGGTCTGCGCAGCCCGGGTAGGGGGCCATTGACAGAGGCCCCCGCGGCGATTCTCCATGTGTCACTGCCCGAGTTCCCGACGGCGTGGTTCTCTCATGGTCCCACCCATCGGGAACTCGGCGTGGTGGCTGCGGACTCAGTCCGCGGCCGCCCTGGTGGAGGGCGGGGGGCTCCTTCACCGGGGGGGGGGCCTCACAGACGGCCAGGCTGTCGATCGAGGGTCACCGATCCACGGGCGGCTGCGATTTCGGGGGTGCCTACCTTTTTGGTGCCGCTCCACGGTGTGCTGTGCGCATGCGCGGACCCCCGACCGGAAGTGCAGGGTCCCGTATCGGCAGCAGGAGCTGTGAGGACTGCTCCGGGGCCCTCCTAGTCCCCTGCACGTAGGAGAATCAGTCTGGACTTTCTTCAGGAAAATCCAGAGTGAAACGCCCGCGTTTTCACACTGGAGTGGGGACATAGCCCCATTATTGAGAATCCCACCCTGCATATTTCAATAAGATCACCTCATTCTTCTGAACTCCAGAGTATAATGACCCCACTTACTCAGCGTCTCATTCTCGGACAACCCCCTCATCCTTTCAACAAAGCTAGTGCAAAAATGCCCTTTCCACTCCAGTCCGTCTTCCGCCAGCCGTGGTGTGATGGTAGATTGAGAACCCTAAATGGGAAATAATTGGCCACTTAAGGATGTCAACAGGCCTAAGGATGAACATCCTAGTGGGTACCTAAATTACCTCTTGCATTATGGGGACCGGGTCAGGGGTGGGCTCAAAGACAGGGTGCTAACCACTCTGACTGCTTCTACAACACATGGACTGCAGCAGTTCAAGAAGGCAGCACCCCCCCCCCCCCCCCACCTTCTCAAGGGCAATTAGGGATGGGCAATACATGTTGGCTTTTCCAGTCATGCCCACATACCTTCCACCCCCCCCTCCCCCCCCTCCTCCCAGGCATGGGGGCGACCACCTTCCCATTTAATTAATGTAGTTAATGAAATAATACATTGACTACATTCCATTCTCAACCTGAGTCTCCGTCAGTCCATTAATATCAGCGACTCCCTTGTGCACGTTTCCGGTAAGGCAGCAGAGTTTTCCCAGTTTGTTCTGCGTGTCAGGCACAGACTGAAAACTGCCGTGTAACTCTCCTGCTGCACAGCCCAAGTCTTTAGACCAGATTCCTAACCTGGCAGTTCCAATCTGTGCCGGGGGCAGTGCCAACGTGAGCCAGATGGCAGTTTCAAACCCTGTGCCGGGGTGGTGCCAAACCCATGCCAGTGGTGGTGCTAACCTGTGCCAGGTGGCAGTGCCAACCTGTGCCAGGTGGCAGTGCCAACTGGTGCCGGGCAGTACCAACCTGTGCAAGAGGCAATGCCAAACCTATTCCAGGTGGCACTGCCAATCTGTGCGAGGTTCAGTGCCAAGCTCATGCCCAGTGGCAGTGCCAACCTGTGCCAGGATAGTACCAACATGTGCCAGGGCAGTGCCAAACCTGTGCCAGGGCAGTGCCAAACTGTGCCAGGTGGCAGTGTCAACCTGTGCCAAGTGGCATTGCCAACCTGTGCCAGGGTAATACCAACATGTGCCAGGGCAGTGTGAAACCTGTGCCAGCTGGCAGTGCCAACCTGTACCAGGTGGCAGTGTCAAATCTGTGCCAGGTGGCAGTGTCAAATCTGTGCTGGCACCATGCCAAATCTGTGCCAGGTGGCAGTGCCAGCCTTTGCCAGGGGCAACAGGTTAACAGGTTAACTCTGTTTCTCTCCCTCTCTCTCTTTCTCTCTCTTCACAGTGGCAAGCCGAGTATTTCGAGAATTTTCCATTTCTATTTCAGATTTCCAGCACCTGCCGAACTTTGCCTTTGTGTTTTAAAAAAAAAAAATTTCCCTGTCTGTTCCGATCACCTGAAGCTGCTGGGATGATTTAGCAGTCAAATGAGGCGGACAGGCAAAAATTATTTTTCTAATTTCATTTCTAAAACCTGCAAGCCAAGTGGAAAGTGTTTTCTTTTCCACGTCTCAGTCACTTGACTGAAATGTTCACCAGCTGCATTTGCACCCGTCTCGTGAACTTCCAGCAGGTCATATTTTTTCAATGTTAATTAACAACATCTGAGATTGGAGTCTCCAGCACACTGTATCTCAATGTATGATTGACTTCTTACATCTGAAAATAATTATCTAGCTGGATATTGTGATTCCCCCAATGGCTCTGCTGATTAAAGCCGTGCGTGTTGAGCTGTGTGGATTTTAAGGTTGAAGCATCAGAACCTGATCCCTTACTTTTCTTCAGTTGAAGGCATCTGTGAAGTGCACAATTTACCGCAGGGTCCCTGGTGTAGTAAAGGGAAGATTACTCATGCATCTCTGGCCTAATTACTTTCTAATTAACTCTGACCAACTTTTACAGATGCACCATAGAAAACATCCTATCAGGCTGCATCACAGCCTGGTATGGCAACTGCTCGGCCCAGGACCGCAAGAAACTTCAGAGAGTCGTGAACACCGCCCAGTCCATCACACGAACCTGCCTCCCATCCATTGACTCCATCTACACCACCCGCTGCCTGGGGAAAGCGGGCAGCATAATCAAAGACCCCTCCCACCCGGCTTACTCACTCTTCCAACTTCTTCCATTGGGCGGAGATACAAAAGTCTGAGAACACGCACGAACAGACTCAAAAACAGCTTCTTCCCCGCTGTTACCAGACTCCTAAACGACCCTCTTATGGACTGACCTCATTAACACTACACCCTGTATTCTTCACCTGATGCCGGTGTTAATGTAGTTACATTGTGTACCTTGTGTTGCCCTATTATGTATTTTCTTTTATTTCCTTTTCTTTTCATGTACTTAATGATCTGCTGAGCTGCTGGTGTTCAGTACGTTGACTGTAGGTAATTCAATCATTCACCAGTCCATTAGCCCCTCTGGCCATCACTGAAAAATAACTTGTTGAACAATGGTCGGCTTTACAAGATCAACGGATTGAAGAGCATATAAGCAAAGATCAGTGAGGATTCAATAAGTCATTAGATCCTTCCGCCTACTTTCTTGCTTGTTCAAAAATTTACTGGCAGGAGTTCCAGTAGTGAGACCTAACAGTATTGTGTTCCTAGCTTTATTTATGATGTGGAGCAAACTACCCAGTCTTCAGAACAGAGACCACGACACCACACAACCCTGCCATGGCAATCTCTGCAAGACGTGCCAGATCATCGACATGGATACCACTATTACACGCGGGAACACCACCCACCAGGTACGCGGTACATACTCTGCGACTCGGCCAACATTGTCTACCTCATACGCTGCAGGAAAGGATGTCCCGAAGCGTGGTACATTGGCGAGACCATGCAGACGCTGCAACAACGAATGAACGGACATCGCGCAACAATCACCAGGCAGGAATGTTCCCTTCCAGTCGGGGAACACTTCAGCAGTCAAGGGCATTCTGCCTCTGATCTCCGGGTAAGCGTTCTCCAAGGCGGCCTTCAGGGCGCGCGACAACGCAGAATCGCCGAGCAGAAACTTATAGCCAAATTCCGCACGCATGAGTGCGGCCTCAACCGGGACCTGGGATTCATGTCGCATTACATTCATCCCCCACCATCTGGCCTGCGAAATCCTACCAACTGTCCTGGCTTGGTACAATTCACACCTCTTTAACCTGGGGTTACCCCATCTCTGGATCTTGTAAAGATTTAATCACCTGCTAATGCTCGCATTCCTAGCATTGTTTGGCATCTTTGAATTTGTCTATATATGTGTTTCTGGAACATACCTCGTCATTCACCTGAGGAAGGAGCAGCGCTCCGAAAGCTAGTGACATCGAAACAAACCTGTTGGACTTTAACCTGGTGTTGTAAAACTTCGTACTAGCTTTATTTAGACATTTTTGCATATAGGAACTGCAGGTTGTTGTGGTTAAGATATGGGAAAAAAGTTATTTAAGCCACAAAGGTGGGCACGTAAAAGCCCAGGTGTCCCTGCGTCTGATTTTCAGCCATGTGTCTATATCACTTATATCATCACTTACAACAAAGCACCAAGGACAGGAGTGATCTGAAGCAATGCCATGAATTTAAATCATCATTTCTTTCCCAGTGCAAGATTGAGGAAACATCCACACTGTCCTCAAATCTTAGCTTTCGGAAGGTTAAAGAGGACAGGCTGGAGGGGCTAAATGGCTTGCCCCAGTTCCCATGTTCCTGTATGTGTGCTGTATGCATGCAAGGGCATTTATTCAGCCTCTTGCACAGCACTACCATATCACTCAGTTCCTAGGGGTTAGAGGGATTGAAGCCTTGCTTTGAGCCCCATGGTAACGCCACATTCCGCTGCTAAAACTTGCAGTTTCTCCTCAGGTTTTCACCTGATCTTCTTCTGAGGCAGCACTTTAGGTTGTCCTCAAGTCGGAGACTTCCCATGATGGGTGAGAGAGCAATCGTATTGTAGGCGAGATGAGCCCCGACATTCCTGCCGCACTCTGTTCTGCAGCGTGTTTGAATGTACTTCCCTTTTATGGCATTCAAATTAATTTCTAAGTTGTCGGCTACCAAAGCTTGTGGATCGGAAAAGATCAAAGTCAAGTAGTAAAGCCCCAATGAGGTCCCAGAAATGAACATTGTCGTGATCTCTGTATATGTAAATGCATGATTAGTTAATGTGCAGTCAGTACAGTCAGATGATCACTAGAGGGCAATACTAACAGGGAGTATATAAGCAAACTCAAGTAGTTTTCCCGCTCTCTTCATGTGTTGTAGCTAGAGGATAGATGTGTGACCAGCTCAGAGTGTAGTGTATTATATATGTTGTTACTTTAATTCAATCTTAGTTAATTCTACTACTAGTCAAATTATTAAAGTAAAGAACTCACAAGTATATTATTTTGTTACTCAATAAATAATTTGTCATCAACTGGAAGACTTTGACTGTTAATCATCAAGTTAAGTATAACTTGGCAAGACAAATGAGTAGCATATATATCACACCCTTGTAATATAACAAATGTCATTCTGCAAAATTGTTTAAACCCATGTTATCTATTAACTGTTACTTTGATTGCTTATTTCCTAGCTCCTACACCAGTACCTCGGGTTGTGCTATCCCTTGGCAACATCATCTGAAAACGCAACATTAGGTTCCACATGCACACCGATGACGTGAAGTCCTACAACACACAGCTCACTTAAACTGCTTCAGAATTGTCGTATTGCTCATCCGATTTTCCAGTACTGGAGGAGCAGAGATTTCCTTCAGTTCAATTTAGTTAACTTTTTTTTTTAGCTATTTGGAAGAAGTGACTTCGGTCTCTCACTGACTCCCATCTCTTTCCCAGGCTGGGGATGACCAAACACCTTGCGGCCTATTTGACCCAGAGCCGAAAATCTTTTCTAGCATCGAGGCCGCCTACTCCTACCACCGCCCTATTGCCTGTCTCGGTCCCTAATTCAACTCAGCCGCTGTTGAAACCCTCATCTGTGTCTTCGTTAGCTCTCGGCTCAATCATTCCGAGGCTTTCTTGGCTGGCTTCCCATCTTGCTTCCACTAGCCGTAAACTTATAAGCTTGTCTGAAATGCTACTGCCCATATCCTATCTACCTCCAAGTCCCATTCACCCAGCAGCCTTGTGCTCCTACATTGGTTGTCAGACCAGCAACACCTCGCTTATAATATTCTCACCCTTGTTTTCTAGTCTCCTGATGGCCTCGCCTTTCCTTCTCGGTAACCTCCTCCGGCCCGACAACCCTCCGAGATCTCTACACTCCTCCAACCCTGGCCTCTTGTGGGTTCCTGACTTTAATTGTTCCATCATTATCTCAGTTGCCTAGGCCCTAAACTCTGGAATTTTCTTTCAAAACCTCTCTGCCTCTCCCTCCTACTTTGAGATACTCCTTAAAACGTCCCTCTTTGTCCATGTTTTTGGTGACCTGTTCTTATATCCCCTCATGTGTCTCCATGTTAAATTTTACTTGATTATCACTCCTGTAACGAGCCATGGGACCTTTTGTTGAATATGCGATATGAATGCACATTGTGCACATTATTGTGAAGTTAATGGAAAGCAGTGGTCTAAAATGACACTAGGTACGAAGTGTTTAAGTGGACCAAACTGGCGTGGACTCTCTTGAATTTCCCTAGCTCATCATTGCCAGTCAGAATGACACCACTCTGCTCTGGGATGTGTTTTGAGACTTCGGCAACGTCCTTGCTATAAATCAGCATTTTCCAACCACAGTCAGTCTGCAGCTGATTCATTGACGAATTGCCACACTCTGGTTTTCCAGCTGCCTCCTGGTTTCTCTTGCCAATCTCTTCCACTTATTCCTGCCAAGCTGCACAACAATTTTTAGTGATATTAATGGGCAGAGTGAACTGGACTTCAATTCAATCTCAGACCCAATTAGTTTTATTTTGAGATGTTGGCCGTTGAATTCCTGGTGACGTGTCCTTGAGCATTTTTGCATTTATATTGCGGCATCCAGTACGGTAACTTTCTTCGTCTCCTTCACCCAAATGCCTTAAATCTTTGTTATTTTATTATTTTGTTATCCTTCTTCTACCAATAGTGTTAATCTTAATTTGTCAGAGCACGGTTCTGCACACTTGCTGATGAATGAATGAAACGGCCATTCTTCATTGACTGCAAGCGTTTAAAAGCTATTCACACATGATAGATTAGACCGTAGCTTTTCACACGTGGGTTGTGACGTGCAGGTCGGTTGGGGGTGGGTGTTGGGTGGGTTACGGAGTGATCGGTAGCAGCGTTTCCGATTGCGGGAGAAGCTTCCAATGGCTGTGATCAGCTTTGAAATGGAGAATATCGGCTTTTGAATTGAGAATGCTGGACACGACCGGCTTTTAAATGGAACGATGTAGTCGTCCGGCAAGAAGTGACGGCAGAGAGTACTCTGACGTCACGCGCCCTGTACGTCCATGCCTTTGGTGCAAAATTACAGAGGAGGGATTCCTCCATTTACTAGCTGCGAGCAAACAAGGCAACAGGACTGTGAAGAACTGAAGATGGATCATTTTGTTATAAGGACAAGCGGGCCAGAGACACAAACTGGCCAGGGCTTAACAACTGAATCTGCTGGAGAGAGCTGCACAGGAGAGTCCACAGCAGGACACAGAAATGCTAGTGCGACCTGTACACGGAGCTCCAGGGCCTCTGGTGAACAGACAACAAAGAAAACATTTAAATTGGGAACAAAGCAGTATAAAGATGATTTCTTGAAGTATGGCTTTGTAGACTACAAATTAATCCGGATTGAGTAGATTTAAGAAAACATGGTTTATTAGTACTTACTAGTATTTACAATATACACCAGGGGCGAAATTCTCCGGTATCGGCGCGATGTCCGCCGACCGGCGCCCAAAACGGCGCAAATCAGTCCGGCATCTCGCCGCCCCAAATGTGCGGAATCCTCCGCATCTTGGGGGGCTGAGCCCCAACCTTAAGGGGCTAGACCTGCGCCGGACTAATTTCCGCCCCACCAGCTGGCGGAAAAGACCTTTGGTGACCTGCCAGCTGGCGCGGAAATGACATCTCCGGGTGGCGCATGCGCGGGAGCGTTAGCCGCCGCTCACGGCATCCCCGCACATGCGCTGTGGAGGGAGTCTCTTCCGCCTCCGCCATGGTGGAGACCGTGGCGAAGGCGGAAGGAAAAGAGTGCCCCCACGGCACAGGCCCGCCCGCGGATCGGTGGGCCCCGATCGCGGGCCAGGCCACCGTGGGGGCACCCCCCGGGGCCAGATCGCCCCGCGCCCCCCCCAGGACCACGGAGCCCGCCCGCGCCGCCTTGTCCCGCCGGTAAGGTAGGTGGTTTCATCTACGCCGGCGGGACAGGCATTCTAGCAGCGGGACTTCAGCCCATCCGGGCCGGAGAATCACGTGGGGGGGGGGGCCGCCAACCGGCGCGCCGCGATTCCCGCCCCCGCCGAATATCCGGTGCCGGAGAATTTGGCAACCGGCGGGGGCGGGATTCACGCCAGCCCCCGGCGATTCTCCGACCCGGCGGGCGGTCGGAGAATCTCGCCCCAGATCTCAGCCGGGTCTGAACAGTCGGCACCAGATCTGGTTAACTTTACACAGAACTGAACCATGGATGATTTAGGATTCCCTGCCCCTTTAGTCGGGGAGCACATATTCGGCGAGACTCACGGGGAAGTTGATTGCTCCAACCCCGTAGGTCTCGTGTGGGTTTTAACATATGACTTTGTTAAATGCACCAATGCAAATCAGGATGCAAAGCCCATGTATGTTATATGCAGGGAGGTACTGGCAGACATAGGTTTAAACCCCTCAAAGCTCCAAAGGCATTCGAAGACTAAGCATGGCGCATTCAAGGACAAACCTCTTGATTTTTTTCAAAGAATGCAGTGAGAACTTAAATCGTCAGCTGAAGTCCTTAGCAGAAATGTAACATTGAATGACAAAGCAAGTGAGATCGTGAGGACCAAGCAGGCTCACCTGCAGCATTAAAGGTAAGCGAAAATGGTGGGTCGCGTAGGTTGGCCGGTTGGTTAAAGTTGGTCCTGGGAAAACACTGGATTAGGCTAATCCTGATATCCAAACACACACGCACATGAACACATACACTCAACCCACACACACATGCACAAACATACACACACGCATATACACGCATCTACATGGAGATAGGGGGTGAGATTCTCCGGTATTGGCGCGATGTCCGCCGACCGGCGCCAAATACGGCGCAAATCAGTCGGGCATCGCGCCGCCCCAATGGTGCGGAATCCTCCACATCTTGGGGGGCCCAGCCCTAACCTTGAGAGGCTAGGCCCGCGCCAGACTGATTTCCGCCCCGCCAGCCGGCGGAAAAGGCCTTTGGTGCCCCACCAGCTGGCGCGGAAATGACATTGCCGGGCGACGCGGGGATGCCGCGAGCGACCGCTAACGCTCCCGCGCATGTGCTGTGGAGGGAGTCTCTTCCGCCTCCGCCATGGTGGAGACCGTGGCGAAGGCGGAAGGAAAAGAGTGCCCCCACGGCACAGGCCCGCCCGCGGATCGGTGGGCCCCGATCGCGGGCCAGGCCACCGTGGGGGCACCCCCTGGGGCCAGATCGCCCTGCGCCCCCCCCCAGGACCCCAGAGCCCGCCCGCGCCGCCTTGTCCCGCCGGTAAGAGAGGTGGTTTAATCCACGCCGGCGGGACAGGCATCCTAGCAGCGGGACTTTAGCCCATCCGGGCCGGAGAATCACGGGGGGGGGGGGCCCCGCCAACCGGCGCGGCGCGATTCCCGCCCCCGCCGAATCTCCGGTGCCGGAGAATTCGGCAACCGGCGGGGGCGGGATTCACGCCAGTCCCCGGCGATTCTCCGACCCGGCGGGGGGTCGGAGGATCTCGCCTATGGATAGTGATGGTAGAGGCTCCAATGCTCTTTCCATCACATGGTTAAGCAGGAATCTCTCCCACTCTTACCGCCTGTCACTGGTGTGTATTGGAAAGATTTGCAGGTTGATACTCAACCTGTTTGATGGCCATCGGCTCCTGAGGTGGGTCCTGAACACCAAGCCTCTGACCCAGAGATGGATACACTACCCATTGCACCACAAGACCTCTTCAATGTAAGATAGTCGCCAAGAAATCCAATTGGAAGTTCAGAAGAAATTTCGCCATCCAAAGAGTGGTGGAACCCACTACCAGTGTTGAAGCGAATTGCGTTAGATGCATTGAAGGGGAAACTAGGTAAGCAGATGAGAGAGAAGGGAATAGTTGGCTATGATGGTAAATTCAGATGAGAAAAGATGGGATGGGCTCGAATGGAGCATAAATGCCGGAATGGGCTGGTTGGGCCGAATGGGCTGCTCTGTGGTCCGACGGAACTGATATCCCCTCCAAGTTATACGGGGGTGGCCTGTGCAGTAATTGAGACACTGCGGTGAAAGGGACAAAGCAAATTGTGCACAAGCAACGGCCTCTTTAATACGTGTGTGCGTGCGTGGCTGCGTAGCAATCTTAAAGGGACCACGCAGTGCAATAAATGGACCAAAGAGAAATTTGAGGGAACACTGATGGGAACCCAGGCTCATTTTCCGCTCCCCAACTAAAGAGTACTCAGAGCAACTGCGACTTCCCAACTGGGAGAGCCCAGAAGAAGGTGGCAGAAACTTCAGCTCATTCAGGGGTGTGGTCAGAAAGCAATTCTTCCCACAAAGGGTAGCGTGAACTCTCATTGACTAGGTCAACAGAAAATTGCAAAGCCAAGGTGAACACATTTTTGATGGGCAAGGTTATCTGGTATTGCTGAATAAGAGTGGGCATGTTGGGTAAAAATATTCACACGTAGACCTTTACGCGAGCAAAAGAAGCAATTTATTGTGCAGAGCTCTGGGAGAAAGGTCCTGGACTCCTTAGTCCTGCAGGCACATCTTCTCTCTGAGCTGTGGCTTAAAACTGTGTTAATATACCCTTCAAAGCAGAATTAGTTTGCATTCTCATTTACATACAGCCAATCAATTCTCTTATTATTGCAGTTCAGGGGCAGCACGGTGGCGCAATGGTTAGCACTGCTGCTTCACGGCGCTGAGGTCCCAGGTTCGATCCCGGCCTCTGGGTCACTGTCCGTGTGGAGTTTGCACATTCTCCCCGTGTTTGCGTGGGTTTCGCACACATAACCCAGAGATGTGCAGGGTAGGTAGATTGGCCACGTTAAATTGCCCCTTAATTGGAAAATGAATTGGGTACTCTAAATTTATTTTAAAAAGAGTATTGCAGTTCATATCATATTTAGTTAACAATTCTTTACACAGTAGTTACACAGTAGTTTACTTTTTGTAAAATCCATAGGTTGCGTGCGTGATCACATAAGGTCATAAGGTTATGAGTTGCCAGTCCTGGATGTGGATTTAGAGGCCACCCTCCCTCCCGCAGCTGTCTTGACAGCTTAGAATAACAGCATCTGCAGTCCGTGGAGCACTGGTCCTCACTTGACCCATTGTCTTTGGAGGATACATCTGTTACAGTCACTCTTAGCCCAAAGTTCACTGTATCGGCAGAAAATAAGCAGGCATTAATTCATATCCCAGCATATTATCAAAGTGGAAAGTATACAGGCAGATGGGGCTAAATACAGATTAGCCATGGTCTAAATGAATGATGGAGCAGGTTTGTTAGGGCTGAATGGCCTCCTCCTTCGCACCCTGATTACTCAGTCCACCTGTTCACAAACAGGTGCGTTTGATGGGACTGTGTCTTTTACCTTTTCCAGTTCTCCAATGGCGTTTAAAAGCTTACAGTAAACATGACTAAAATGTTATTAAAGTAGCTTAAAATGTTGGAGCAAATGGAGGTACTTTGAATTAAATTGTCAAGCCAAAGCGAGACTTGACAAAATTCACTGTGATCCGGAATAGTTGTGTTTAAACAAACTAATCTGCTGAATTAGCCACAGGCGCTTGACCCCAACAGCAGGGGTCAGTGTGAATCTGTCCCAAGGTACATATATAAAACTAGACTTCTTCTCTTGTGACTTAAAGATGCAGAAATAAATAAAGATGTGCATTTATGTAGCGCCGTTCACAGCCTCAGGACATCCTTACGTACTTTGCAGCCAATGAAGTACTTTTTGAAGCATAATCACTGTTGTGGTTCAGAGGGTGGCGAATCAGAGGGGATGAAACTGGCAAATCTCTGTCCCAGAGGCCTCATTGGTCGTTGGGTATGTTCCAGACTGAGATCGATATGTTTTTTAAAGTTCATTTATGGGATGTGGGCGTTGCAGGTTAGGCCGGCATTTATTGCCCATCCCTAGTTGCCCTTCAGAAGGTGGCGGTGAGCTGCTTTCTCGAGCCGCTGCAGTCCTTGAGGTGTAGGTACACCCACTGTGCTGTTAGGGAGGGAGTTCCAGGATTTTGCCCCAGCGACGGTGAAGGAACGGCGATATATTTCCAAGTCAGGGTGGTGAGTGAGTTGGAGGAGAACCTCCCCGTGATGGGGTTCCCAGGTATCTGCTGCTCTTGTCCTTCTAGATGGTCGTGGTTGTGGGCTTGGAAGGTGCTGTCTAAGGAAACTTGGTGAGTTACTGCAGTGCATCTTGTAAATGGTACACATGGTTGCCACTGTTTGCCGGGGGTGGAGGGTTTGAATGTTTGTGGAAGGGGAAACAATCAAGCGGGCTGCTTTGTCCTGGATGGTGTCGAGCTTCTTGAGTGTTGTTGGAGCTGCGCTCACCCAGGCAAGTGGAGAATATTCAATTCAACTCTTGACTTGTGCCTTGTAGATGGTGGACAGGCTTTGGGGGGTCAGGAGGTGAGTTACTCACCGTAGGATTCCTAGCCTTTGACCTACCCTGGTAGCCTCAGTATTGATGTGGCTAATTCAGTTCAGTTTCTGATCAATGGTAACGCTCAGGAAGTTGATATGTTAATAACATCAACGTATACGGGGATGGCGCTGAAATATGTTGTTGATGTAGCAGAGCAGCAATGATCTCTTTGAATGGCGGAGTGGCCTCAAAGGGCGGGGTGGCCGACTCATGCTCCTAACTCTTATGTTCTTCCGAAAGGTAAGATATGCGGCAACCATTTTGAGCACAGCAAGCTCCCACATGCAGTAATGCAATAGTGACCAGATAATCTATGTTCGTGACGTTGGTTGAGGGATAGATATTGGCCACCATACTGGGGACAACCATAGAATCATGGAATTATAGAATTTACAGTGCATAAGGAGGCCATTCGGCCCATCGAGTCTGCATTGGCTCCTGGAAAGAGCACCCCACTTAAGCCCACGCCATCCCCGCAACCCAGTAACCCCACCCAAACATTTGGACACTAATGGGCAATTTGGCATGGCCAGTCCACCTAACCTGCACATCTTTGGACCGTGGGAGGAAACCGGAGCACCCGGAGGAAATCCACGCCGACACGGGGAAAACGTGCAAACTCCACACAGACAGTCACCCGAAGCCGGGATTGAACTCGGGACCCTGGAGCTGTGAAGCAGCAGTGCTAACCACTGTGCCACCGTGCCGCCCTAAATTAAAAAAAATAAATAAACTTAGAGTACCCAATTATTTATTTTCCAATTAAGGGGCAATTTAGCATGGGCAATCCAGCTACCCTGCACATCTTTGGGCTGTGGGGGAGAATGTGCAAACTCCACACGGACAGCTACCCGGGGCAGGGATCGAACCTGGGTCCTCAGCGCCGTGAGGCAGCAGTGCTAACCACTGTGCCACCGTACCGCGCAAAAGCGCTTTGCAGGGTTCATCCGGGGTGTGCCGGTCCTCTTCACAGTAGCGCCACGGGATTTAATACGTTAACCAGAGAGGACAGACGGAGCCACGGTTTTATGTCCCACCCAACAGACTGTGCCTCCAAGCGTGCAGCACTCCCTCAATGCTGCACAGGACAGCCAGACTTGGTGAATGATTAAATAAAGCTATGTCCAATGTAAAGGACGGTAATCACGTGGTTTATGAAATGCCATGAAAAATTGCTGAATTCTAGGGGAGATGCTCGATCAATAACTCCTGAGACGAGATTGGAGGCAATTGAAGGTTTTATTGCACTAGATGTTTCCCCCAGCAGCGCAGGTACAGAATGCAGCTGCTGGGGAGACACGGGCTCTTATACTCCACCTTACTGGGCGGAACCAGTAGGCAGGCTTAACCAATGAAAATAGCAGTCTCAGGTACCTCCCACACCAATGGTCTTACAGCATTATTCAGGGTATCGTAATACCCCTAATACCGACTACCACATTCACCCCCTGTTAAAAAAATAATCTGGCGGGGCTGGTGGTCTTGCGTTATACAGTGGTAGAGGTGTAGGTTATGGTGGTACCCGGTATACATTAGCACAGTGTTTTGCTTCGTTACATGTCGCAACTATTTACAGTAATTATTCACAGTCAGAGTGAAGCAATTAGTCGATCGGGGACCCTGGTCGTCCTCTGCGATCGTCGTAGCTCCGGCGGTGATGCAGGCGCCGGCTTGGGCATCCGTGGCTCCGGGAGCGTGGCTTCGGCTTCTTCAGCATCTTCATCACCCCTAGATGGGACCAGTGGAAGGGCCGATCCATCTGGGAAGGGGATGGCTGTGGGGTGAGCCAGTGGGAGGGAGGATGTGGTCGGTAGTGGAGGTGTGGGTGGACATCCAGCGGGTGCCAGGTCCCGTCGGGGTACGCCACGTAGCCGTATTGAGGGTTAGCGTGCAGGAGGTGGACCCTCTCGACCAATGGGTCCGACTCGTGCGCCCGCACGTGTTTGCGGAGCAGGATGGGTCCAGGAGCTGCCGGCCAGGTTGGGAGCGAGGTCTCGGAGGAGGACTTCCTAGGGAAGACAAGGAGACGTTCGTGAGGGGTTTGGTTGGTCGTGGTACACAGTAGTGATCGGATGGAGTGGAGAGCATCCGGGAGGATCTCCTGCCAGCGGGAGACTGGGAGATTCCTGGACCGTAGGACCAGTAGGACGGTCTTCCAGACCGTTCCGTTCTCTCTCTCCACCTGCCCGTTTCCCCGGGGGTTGTAACTGGTCGTCCTGCTCGAGGCGATGCCCTTGCTGAGCAGGAATTGACGCAGTTCGTCGCTCATGATGGAGGACCCCCTATCGCTGTGTATGTAGGCGGGGAAACCAAACAGCGTGAAGATACTGTGGAGGGCTTTTATGCCGGTGGCTGCTGTCATGTCGGGGCAGGGGATGGCGAATGGGAACCGGGAGTACTCGTCAATCACGTTCAGGAAGTACGTGTTGCGGTCGGTAGAGGGGTCCTTTGAAGTCGATACTGAGACGTTCAAAGGGACGGGAAGCCTTTATCAGGTGCGTTTTCTCTGGCCTGTAGAAGTGCGGCTTGCACTCCGCGCAGATTTGGCAGTCCCTGGTGGCGGTCCTGACCTCCTCGATGGAGTAGGGCAGGTTTCGGGTCTGAATGAAATGGAAGAATCGAGTGACCCCCCTGGTGGCAGTGGTCCTCGTGGAGGGCCCGGAGGCGGTCCACTTGTGCGTTGGCACATGTGCCGCGGGATAGGGCATCAGGAGGCTCGTTTAGCTTCCCGGGACGATACAAGATCTCGTAGTTGTAGGTGCAGCGTTTGACCCTCCACCGTAAGGTCTTATCGTTCTTTATCTTGCCCCGCTGTGCATTATCGAACATGAAAGCAACCGACCGTTGGTCAGTGAGGAGAATGAATCTCCTGCTGGCCAGGTAATGCCTCTAATGTCGCACAACTTCTACTATGGCCTGGGCCTCCTTTTCAACTGAGGAATGGCGGATTTCTGAAGCATGGAGGGTGCGTGAGAAGAAGGCCACGGGTCTGCCCGCTTGGTTGAGGGTGGCCGCCAGGGCTACGTCGGACGTGGCGCTCTCGACTTGGAAGGGGAGGGATTTGTCGATTGCGTGCATCGTGGCCTTTGCGATGTCCGCTTTAATGGCTGAAGGCCTGGCGGGCCTCTGCCGACAGGAGGAAGACTGAGGATTGAATTAGTGGGCGGGCCTTGTCCGCATAGTTGGGGACCCACTAGGCATAAAACGAAAAAAATCCCAGACAGCGTTTCAGGGCCTTGGAGCAGAGGGGGAGGGGGAACTCCATGAGGGGGCGCATGCTTTCGGGATCTGGGCCTATAACTCCATCATGCACTACGTAGCCGAGGATGGCTAGACGGTCGGTGCTGAACACGCATTTATCCTTGTTATATGTTAGATTAAGGATTTTTGCGGTATGGAGGAATTTTCGGAGGTTGGTGTCGTGGTCCTGCTGGTCGTGGCCGCAGATGGTGACGTTAACGAGGTACGGAAACGCGGCCCGCAAACCGTACCGGTCAACCATTCGGTCCATCTCTCGTTGGAAGACCGAGACTCCATTTGTGACACCGAAGGGAACCCTTAGGAAGTGGTAGAGCCACCCATCTGCTTCGAATGTAGTGTACTTGCAGTCGTCCGGGTGGGTGGGGAGCTGGTGGTAGGTGGATTTTAGATCCACCGTGGAAAAAACCTTGCATTGTGCAATCTGATTGACCAGATCAGATATGCGGGGGAGAGGGTACTCATCTGTTGATGGTCTGACTATAATAGATGCCCATCCTATGCTTCTCCCCGGGCTTTACAACCACTACTTGAGCTCTCCAGGGACTGTTGCTAGCCTCATTAATGCCTTCCTTCAGTAACCGCTGGACTTCCGACCGAATGAAGGTCCGGTCCTGGGCACTGTACCATCTGCTCCTGGTGGTGACGGGTTTGCAATCCGGGGTGTGGTTCGCAAACAGGGAAGGCGGATTGACTTTGAGGGTCGCGAGGCTGCAGACAGTGAGGGAGGTATAGGGCCGCCGAATTTAAAGGTTAAGCTCTAGAGGTTACATTGGAAATCTAACCTGACGAGCGTGGCAGCGCAGAGGTGAGGAAGGACGTAGAGCCGGTAATTTTTAAACTCCCTTCCCTGGACCGTGAGGTTCGCTATGCAGAACCCTTTGATCTCTACCGAGTGAGACCTGGAGGCCAGGGAGATTATTTGGTTGACTGGGTGGATAGGAAGAGAACAGCGCCTGACCGTATTGGGGTGTATGAAGCTCTCTGTGCTCCCGGAGTCGATCAGGCAGGATGTTTTATGCCCGTTGATGAGCACGATCGTTGTCGCAGTTGAGAGTGTTCAGGGCCGAGACTGGTCCAGGGTCACCGAGGTAAGTCGTGGCAAAACTTGGATGTTTTCCTCGGGCGGTGTTTGGTCATCCGAGTCGGGGTCCTGAGAGTCCAGCCAAGATGACGGCGCCCACCGGTCGCACATGGCTGGAGGTGTGCAAGATGGCGGTGCCCAGCCATCGCACGTGGTCCCCGGGGGACAAGATGGAGGCGCCCGGAGGCCGCACGTGGCCCTGGAGAAGGAAGATGGCGGCGCCCGCTAGCCGCACGTGGGTCATGGAGAGGGATGTGGTGGCGGTCCCGGTTCGCCCCCGGAGGCCGCGGCGACCGCTCGGGCCTGGCATACTGCCACAAAATTGCCATTTTTGCCGCACCCTTTGCAGATGGATGAGTGGGCCGGGCAGCGTTACCAGGGGTGCTTGGCTTGCCCGCAAAAATAGCAATGGGGCCCCCCGGGGTTGCCTGGCAGTCTTGCAGCACAAGCTTGTGGGGGGATTGGGGATGCATTGGAGTCAGCCACGGGGGGGTTCCACGCTGCCCAAGAGGCTGCCAACGCGGTCAGAGATGTAAGCGCGTGTGTTTCGGGAGGCCACATCCAGGGAGCTAGTAGGGGCTCATGCCTCCTTGAGGCCGAGTGTCTCTTTCTCCAGCAATCGCTGGCGGATTTGGGAGGATAGCATACCTGCAACGAAAGCGTCCCGGATCAAAAGTTCTGTGTGGTCGCTGGTCGAAACTTGCGGGCAGTCACAGTACCTCCCTAACACCAGGAGCGCACGGTAGAACTCCTCCAGCGATTCCCCGGGCATTTGTCGCCTCGTCGCTAGCAGATTTTGGGCGTAGACCCCCCCCCCCCAAGGACCCTGGAGGCCGCCCGCGGAGCCAGGTCCCGCCGGTAAGTACCTGGTGTATTTTACGCCAGCGGGGACCGGCCTACAACGGTCGGCCACTCGGCCCATCGCGGGCCAGAGAATCGCCGGTGGGGCCGGTGCCAGCGGCCGCCGACCAGCGTGGCGCGATTCCCGCTGCCGCCAAAGCCCCGGCGCCGGAGAATTCGGCAACCAGCGTCGGGCCGGTATTCACACCGCCTCCCGCCGATTCTCCGACCCAGCGTTATCGGGGGCATCTTCTCTGCTCAGCCACATCTCAATTGTTGTCTGTATTTCATCACACAGCTAATTCAATATTGTGTACTTCAGGATGCAAAACTGTAAAGAGAACCTTATCACATTAGTCTCAATCTGTCACCTCGGCCCGTTCCACTAACATCGCTTCCTAATCTTCAGACGATGAGGAGAAAAGAAAAAGCAATTATTAGCACATCATATTTTCACATCTCACAATGTCATCTAAAAATATTCTCGATTGTTGGGTCAGAATGTCAATTTAACAGCATTTAACTGCTTTCACTTTCCATGAGCACATTTGACAGCTGATAGATTAATCACACGACGCTGCACTATTAATCCATTTGCTTATTCAGAGCACTGCTTTACATTCTATATTTATAATGCGCAGAATCCCCGCTCGTGCCACGAGCTCCTGGTTCGAGGATCCCCCCCCATGATGTCATAACCTGACATCAAACCTCCTGACCTTCGCCCAGTTTACCATCAGCCTGAGGCTGGCGGTGCGACGGCAGCACAAAAGGGCGGCAGTGGATGGCACGGGTGTGGTGTTAGCGCAGTACACCCGCCGCTTCGAGCCATGTGCTCCGAAAGTTATCTGCCGCTCCTGATTTGGTCATAATTTTGAAATGCTGAAGGCTTACTCGGAAGAAACAATGCTGCATTCGTATAGCACCTTTCCCAACCTCGTGAGATCCCGGAGCACTTTAACGGCAACAAGTTGCTGTTGAAGTGTGGTCACTGCTGTAATGTGGGAAGCACAGCTGCCAGTTTGCTCACAGCAAGATCCCACACACAGCAATTGGATCATCACAGCATCATAGAATTCCTTTGTGCAGAAGGAGGCCATTCGGCCCAGCGAGCCTACACCAGCCCTGTGAGAGAACACCCTTCCTAGGCCCAAGCCCCCACTCTATCCTGTAACCCCACCTAACCTTTTGGACACCAAGGAACAATTTAGAACAGCGAATCCACCAAACCTGCGCATCTTTGGACTGTGGGGAGGAAACCGGAGCATCCGGAGGAAACCCACGCAGATACGGGGAGAAAGTGCAAATTCCACACTGACAGTCATCCAAGGCCGGAATTGAAGCCGGGTGCCTGGCGCTGTGAGGCAGCAGTGCTAACCACAATGCCATGCTGAGCCGATTATTTCCCAGTGATGTTGAGGGATAATTATCGGGCAGGATACCTGAGACAAACTCCTCTAGTTTCCTTCAAAATAGCGCCATGAGGCCTTTCACATCCACCTAAGAGGCAGCACGGTAGCATAGTGGTTAGCGCTATGGCTTCACAGCGCCAGGGTCCTAGGTTCAATTCCCGCGTGGGTCACTATCTGTGCGGAGTCTGCATGTTCTCCCCATGTGTGCGTGGGTTTCCTCCGGGTGCTCCGGTTTCTTCCCACAGTCCAAAGATGTGCAGGTTAGGTGGATTCGTCATGCCAAATTGCCCTTAGGTTAGATGGGGTTGCAGGGTTACAGCGATAGGATGGAGATGTGGGGTTAAATTGGGTGCTCTTTCCAAGAGCCGGTGCAGACTCGATGGGCCGAATGGCCTCCTTCTGTACTGTAAATTCTATGATTCTATGATTCACATCCTCCTGAGAGATCAGACGAGGCCTGGGTTTAACATCTCACCCAACACCTCTGCCAGTGCAGCGCCGCCCTCAGTACAATCCTGGAGAGGTCAGCATAGACGTTTGTGCCTAGACCTTTAGAGTATGATGCTGACTCACGACCTCCTGACCCAGAGGTGAGAGTTCCGCTCACTGAACCACAGCTGACTCAGTGGTTGGCTCAACCTCATTTGTGGAATGTGAACATTTTCCTCTCTCCCTATCTCTTCGGAATCGGGCAGTGTCTCATCGGGGGGGGGGGGGGGGGGGGGCAGGGTTCCACAAGCGCCCTTAGCAACCTTCTGCCACCTTCTTGAAATGAAATGAAAATCGCTTATTGTCACAAGTCGGCTTCAAATGAAGTTACTGTGAAAAGCCCCTAGTCGCCACATTCCGGCGCCTGTTCGGGGAGGCTGTTACGGGAATTAAACCGTGCTGCTGGCCTGCCTTGGTCTGCTTTCAAAGCCAGCGATTTAGAGCCCAGTGCTAAACCAGCTCCTTTTTTACTTGTGAACCTAAATCGTTCTTGTAGCCATGGCGATGCATCGCTGACAACTCTCAACCTAATCTTGTTCGAGCCTGACTGAGAGTGGAGCAGAGCCTTACACTCCAATGTGACAAGGCCTCAACCTGCTGTAACTTATTTTTATTTAAAATATTTTTATTGAATTTTCACATCTTACATTTAACAAATTGTTTTACATGGCATATTTTTAGTTTGAACATTGAGTTACAGGTTTTGTACCCGCGAGCAGTACTTTACAAAGGCAATCGGGGTGCGGTTCTGGTTTATACAAGAGAAAAGGAAAGAGAAGCAAAAATAAATATTATAGAAAGGAACCGAAGTGCGAGCGGGTTAGGCTCACTGTACATATTTTCAATTGTCGGTTTTGTCTCCCTGCGGTGGCACTGGGCCTTACTTTGTTGGTCTGACTCTGCTGCCCTGCCCGTTGTTGGCCCTGGCTTGTGCTTCTCCCCTTGTTGCCATTCCCTCTGGCCCTCCTTTTGCCCTCGGGTATATCTCCCTGCAGCTGTGCCCCTTCCGTCTTGCGGTGTTCCTTGTGTTTTTTGTTATCCCCCTCCCTCTCCCCGGCTCTCCCCATTCCTTCGCTATCCATGACTCACCCATGCCTCCCCCACCTCCCCTCAACTCTTCCGACCCCTGGGTGCCGAATTTGGATATTCTCCAGTTGGAGAAATTCCGTGAGGCCACCCTTATTTTAATCACTTGCAAGAGTCGCAATTATCAGGAACAGCCAAACAGCGAGTTTGCCGACTGTAATTTGGTTTGGAAAGTAGCTCTCTGACAGGAGGTTTCAAACTTGGCTTATTGGGTGCAGGCACACGATAAAAACTTTTATTCATGTGAGTTAATGGGCGGGATTCCCGCAGCCCACGCCGGGCCAGAGAATCGCCGGGCCGGGCGCGAATCGTGCGCTGCCGCCCCGAGGCCGGACCGCCGATTCTCCGGTGAAAGGAGAATCGGCGCCATTGGCGCCAGCGCGGTCGGCTCGGCGCCGGTCGGGGGGGCCGCTCTGCGTGGACCCCACGGAGATTCTCCACCCTGGATGGGCCGAGTGGGCGCAAAACAAATCCGAGTCCCGCCGGCTCCGGCCACGTGTGGTCTTACCCAGCAGGACCTCGGCGTGCATCCTTCCGGGGGCGGCCTGATTGTGGGGGGGCGGGGGGGGGGGGGGAAGGGGTGGCCGACCCTGGGGGGGGGTGGGGGGGTGGCCTCCACTGTGGCCTGGCCCGCGATTGGGGTCTACCAATCGGTGGGCCGCCCTCTCGGGCTGAGGGCCTCCTTTGCTCCGCGCCGGCCCCTGTTGCCCTCCGCCATGCTGCGTCGGGGCCGGCGCGGAGAAGGGAGCCACTGCCCATGTGCGCAGTCGCGGCGGTCGCAGCGCGCATGCGCAGACCCGCGGCACCCATTTGAGGCCTGTTTCGGTGGCTGGAGCGGCGTGGGTCGCTCCAGTGCCGTGCTGGCCTCCTGTGGGGCTCGGAATAGCTGCTCCTGGGGACCCGGTGTAAAACGCGACGGCGTCGACACTTAGCCTCAGGATCAGAAAATCTCAACAAATGAATTCCATTCATTAGGATGGATTAGGTGATTAACTAGGTTAGAAAGAACCGCCTGCGTATAAGTCATGCAAACAAAGAGCTGTGAGATTTCAGGAGGCATTTCTCTCCACAGTAACACATCGGCCTTTGAAACAATCAGCCAGCTCATTCAATCAACGTGGATTTGGTGAAGCCTTAAGACATCTTTATTTCAAGTTTCCAGCATTTGCAATTTTGCGTTTTCTGCACCCGAATTTGGTTGATTGTCCGATGCAATCGCTTATCGACAAAAAAAAATCCTATCCTTGTTCTTTCAAGAGTCTCCCCCGGGGCATTTGAAATCGTAATTGATATAATTACATTTATTAAATACAGGCTCAAATCCCAACACTATTTAAAGGTTGTCGAGATTCTGCAGGGCTGCTCCCCAGTGTGTTAGGATGTCCTCTTGGGCGAGGGTTATGGTGTTCGGGCCGGAAAGTGGAGCTGAGTCCACAAAAGGTCAGCCATGATCTCATTGAATGGCGGAGCAGGCTCGAGGGGCCAGATGGCCTACTCCTGCTCCTAGTTCTTATGTTCTTATGTACCCGGAGCCCCATTGCCACGGCCTGCAAGGCAGCGATGCAGCTGCGCATGCCGCTGACTGCCCACTATTTCGGGCCACAGGTCGTATGGGTCCGTCCCCCCGTCCCCCAGGTGCCCTCTGGCCCCAGCCGACCCCTCAGCTGTATGGGTGCACTCCAGCACAACCAGTGCCACCTTGTTGGCTGGGATGAGTGTGTGTGGGGAGTGTAATGTGTCTGTGCAGCTGCAGCCTGTCAGCCTCCCGAGTGTCAATCACGGAGCTGGCGAATCCCGCACCGTTTTTCATTGGAATCAGTCGTGTTCCACGTGGCTAGCCCCTCAAAGGTCACTGGATCGATCCAGCTGTGGTGTCAGGTTTGCTGTTGTGGAACTCCACGAATCCTGCCCCAGCGTCAACACTTCAGTCTCAGGAACGGAGAATCCTGCCAGAGATCTCTCCCAACTCTTCATTTCGTGGCCACGGTTAACTTTTCCACAAACCAGAGACGGCACTTTTATATAAACTGCAATAACAATTACCCCAATTGCAGTAATCTTTTTACACCTTGCCAAGTCTCATAATTGTGTCTTAAATGAAGTCAGCAGGGCAGAACACAAAAGACAGGATCCAAGCTTTTGCAAACTTAATCAATATAGTTATTTACAACTGCAGATTACAAAGCAGCAACTTAAACAAACCGTGTAATAATCAATAATACTGAAACAGTATAATAATCAATCCGAAATCTCCTTCGCGTTGCCCCTCCTTTTGATTCTTCCTGAGATTAAGATAGAGTCGATTTTGTTGGTTGAGCCCGTGAATTACAAACAGCAAAACCTGTTTCGCTTCGCTCGTCAGTGAAAGTTTCCTGCCAGGTTACGTGGAAGATGGTTTCAAACCTGAACCGTCTTGGGCGAGGTTCTCCGCCACCTGACACCGGTATCGGGAAATGCGATTGGGCGGAGAATTGATATTGACGCTGAAATCGTGGCGGGCGCCGGTTTCACACCAAATTGCAATTTTCCAGTGCCTCGGCAACAGTGTGAATGGGTTCCAGAAACCACGTACAGGAAACGCCATTGGCATATCATTAGTGAGCCTGATCCGGTGTTGTTCGGGACCTCCGCGATTCTCCGTCGCCACTGTGTACAACTCTATTTTATTTAACTAAGAGCTGTTGAACATACTTGCACTGTGGGTCGACACTATGTTAGATTGACTGAAGACCTATGCCTAACCTGACCAGCCTATACTGCTAGCACATGGTGGATGTTTGTGCTACTGACTGCGGGCTCTGTCTGTCTCAGAGGCTGCATCCTGTCATAATATACACCAGTATATCATGGTGCAGACACATACTGATGGACACACAGTGGGACCAATCAGCATACACACCACCGCAGCCAATCACCAGTGAGAGCACACGCACTATAAAGACAGGGAACAGGAGAGTTCCCGCTCATTCTAGTAGCAGCCAGCTCGGAGCACAGAGCTCACAGCCTGCAACACAGACATTCACCATGTACTGAGTGCATCACCTGCTTAGGACTAGGCAAGGGTCAACAGCTAAAGCTGGTATTGCATTTACCCACAGTTCAAGTATGTTAATATAGTTAACCTTATAATAAAGTAGAGTTGCACCACTTCCAGTGTTGGTGACCTGTTTGTGATCCAGAACACCCAACACATCACATCCCGAATGAACGGGAAAACTAGTGCCCTCTGTCTTTATAGTGACCGTGACCTAACTGGTGATTGGCTGCTGTGTTGTGTGTGTTGATTGGTCTTGCAATGTGTCAGTCAGTGTGTGACTCTGCACCATCATGAACTGATGTGTATATTATGTCAGGAATAGCGGGAGGTGGCCAGGAAGTGGACTGACGGATACGGAACACCAATGCCGCGGCTTGCAAGGCAGCCATGCAGCTGTGCACGCCGCTGACTGTCCACTGTGAAAATAGTGCCATGGGTCGTATGAGTGCCCCCCCCCCCCCCAGGGCACCCCACTAGGTGCCCTCTGGCCCCAGCTGACCCACCAGTGGGATGGGCGCGCTCCAGTGCAGCCAGTGTCATCCTGCTGGCTGGGACAGTGTGCGTGGGGAGTGAAGTGTGTCTATGTGGCTGCAGCTTGTCAATCGCAGACCACAGCAAGTGGTCACGCTGGCACTGATTACTACTCCTTTTTAAAAACATGAACCTGGTGGAAGGGCTTCTGTGGGGAGCCGAAGAGGTGAGTGGCCATCTCTGCTCACAGGCAAAGTGTACTTGCCACCCCAGTGCTGGGAGGGAGGGGGGGAACCCTCGGCTGGGGGCGGGGACCCTCAGCTGGGGTGGGCTGCTGTGGGAGTGTGGAGGATCGTTGGGGGGGGGGGGGGGGGGCAAACGCACGCAGCACCAGCATGCCAACCCCTGGAACATGTGTATCCATTCTAGGGACAACCCTTGTCCCTGCCCATCTGCCCCACCGCCCACCCATAACCCCCACCGACTGCCGAGGCCTCTGACCATGAAGCTGAAGAGTACTGCTAATAGGAAATTGGCAGTCATGGTTAAGTGAGCACTTCACACAACCCAAGTGGATTCCCGTGGGTGGGCGGGCCATGATGCGCGCGGGAGTCATTGCCCAGCATCCCAATAAATGATGCCTGGACACTGTGCCTGAACACTACGGGAGGCAACACCGCACACACAGCACCCAATGTCCGATCACCCGGGGGATGGGACACAGCTCCGGGACATGTCCACGGCCAGAGGGCAGGTAGGTGCAACGGGGAGGGGGAGATGCCTGGAGAGATGGGTTCGGAGGTCAGCCCGCATTGTGGAAGAAAGTGACAGAGGAATCATACTGGTTGTGCACAAAGGTGTTTATTGTGTGTTACAATTCCCCCCACTCTCCCGATGGTGCCTCCCCCCACCCCACACCCCCCAGCTTGGCCCTCCCAGCTCTACCACTATGGAATGGTGTGTCCCCAGGATGCACATCACAGGTGGAGGCAGCCAGCTGATTACCACACCCCCGTGGCCTTCGGTGCCCCTGGTGGGCATCCTCTGGGGGCTCTGAGGCTGGAGGGCCCCGGCTCACTGGGCGGCGCATGCACAGGTGTGCTGTCCAGTCCTGTGTACTGGCTGTGAAACACGGCCTCATTAGAGGGGTGGAACTCGGGGGAGCTGGTGGCCACCATCGCCACTCCATGGGATGGGGCCGGGTTGGCACCGGTTCCCCCCTCCTCCCGCTCGGTGTCCATAGTACCCGGGGGTTCAACTTGGGATGGGGGGGGGGCAGCTGGTTCGAGCCCCGGCTGCCCCTGCATCATCTGGCTCTGCCAGCTCTGGCGGTTCCCCGATGCCTGCACCATCGTGTCGACGCCCTCGGTGATGCTCCTCAGTGACTGGGACAAGCTCCGCAGCGTCTCGGCAATGCCCACCTGAGAGCGGACATGTCCCGCAGAACCTCATCAAGGTCAGCCTGGCACTGGGTGATATCCCTCAGCGCGTCAGACATTCTGCTGAGACCCTCAGCCATGGCCCTCACCGACTGCGTGATGCCTTGGACACCTCACGAATGGCGTCGACGTTCTGCACCAGGCTCGCCACGGCGGTTGCCACCCTAACAGTGTTGGCCTCGGTGCCACGTATTGCCGGCTACATCTCCTGTGCCCGTAGCCTCTGGGACTCCTCCAAGTGGCAACGGATCTGCTGGAGTGATGCTGACACCCACTCTGACTGTCCCGGTCGCATTCTAATGTCTCTATCAGCACGGGGTGACCTCTTCCACAGGCTCAGGATCAGGATGGGGTCCAGCTGGGACCTGGGATCCAGCAGCCCTCTAACTGCTGTCTCGCCTGGGGGTTCCTGCCTCCACCTGATGCGCAGTACTCACCAGATTGTGCCCCAGAAGCCTGACTAGGGGCTTTTCACAGTAACTTCATTGAAGCCTACTTGTGACAATAACCGATTATTATTATTTCCCACCGAGGTGAGTGTATCTGCGCTGGTGGAGGGTGGGGATGACAGCTGTGCCGCGACTATTACGGTGGCATCCTCGGAGCTCTCCCCTTCCGAGGTGGTCTCCTGGGAGGCTGGAGAGGGGGCCGCCCAGGATGGGATGGCGCTGTCGGTTGGAGGACCTGAGGGAGATTTGACATGTGGTCATGTGGTCAGTAAGGCAACAACAACTCACATTTGACCGGTCCTCCCGGCTGGAGCCCGGTGATTCCTCACCTCTGTGGTGTCAGCCAACCTCCGTGTTTGTGACCGCCCTGTCCTCGGCCATACCGGTCACCTCCAGGGCCGGCTCCTCGAAGGTGCTGAGGATTCTTGGGCGTCATTCTCCGACCCCCCGCCGGTACCGGAGATTGGGCGGGGGCGGGAATCGGGCCGCGCCGGTTGGCGGGACCCCCCGCTCAATTCTCCGGCCCGGATGGGCCGAAGTCCCGCCCAGAAATTGCCTGTCCCGCCGGCGTAAATCAAAGCTGGTATTTACCGGCGGGACCAGGCAGCGTGGGCGGGCTCCGGGGTCCTGGGGGGGGCGCGGGGCGATCTGACCCCGGGGGGGGGGGTGCCCCCACGGTGGCCTGGCCCGCGATCGGGGCCCACCGATCCGCGGGCGGGCCTGTGCCGTGGGGGCACTCTTTCCCTTCCGCCTCCGCCACGGTCTCCACCATGGCGGAGGCGGAAGAGACTCTCCCCACTGCGCATGCGCGGGAAACTGTCGACCGCCGCTGACGCTCCCGCGCATGCGCCCGCATTTCCGCGCCAGCTGGCGGGGCAACAATACCAAATCTGACCAATGATTTGTAGAGGAGTAGCATCATTTCATTGCTTTTATATTCTATGCCTCTATTTATAAACCCAAGATGCTATAAGTCTTCTGTTTCAACTTGCCTGGCCACTTGAATCCCGAGGTCCCTCTGCTCCTGTACTCCCCTCAAAGTTGTACCATTGAGCCTAGATTGTCTCCCTGTGTTTCTTCTCCCAAAATGTCTTACCTCACATTTCGCTACATTGAAATTCATCTGGCAGGTGTCTGCCCATTTGGCCAACTTGTCAATGTCCCACTGAAATCGCTCAGCGTCATTCTCACAACTCACTATTCTCCCTAGTTTAGTATCATCTGTAAATTTAGAGATTTTGCCTTCAACATTCATCTCTAAATCCTTTAAACAAATCAGAAAAAGCAAGGGTGCCAACACTGAGCCCTGGGTAATATCATTTCAACTCATCTCCAGCGTGAGAAATGCCCATCCATACCCACCCTCTGTTTCCCATCTCTGAGACAATTTCTAATCCATGCTGCCAAGGACCCATCAATCCCAAACATTTTTAATTTTCTAACCAACTGCCGTGTGGCACCATTTCAAATGCTTTCTGAAAGCCCACATCCACGGCACTGCCTTCATCCACTGCCTGTGTCACCTCGTCAAAGAACTCAATTAAATTTGTCAGACATGACCTGCCTTTAACAAAGCCATGTTGACTGTCGAGTATTAACTTAGTATTTCTCTAAGTGTATATTTATCTCATCCCGTATTATGGCCTCCATCAGTTTTCCCACTTTGAGTGTCAAGCTGACAGGTCTGTAGTTTCCTGGGTTAACCTTTTCCTCTTTCTTAAACAACGGCGTCACACTTGCAATCCTCCAGTCACCCGGGACTAATCCTGGGCGAAATTCTTCGACCCCCCGCCGGGTCGGAGAATCGCCGGGGGCTGGCGTGAATCCCGCCCCCGCCGGTTGCCGAAGTCTCCGGCACCTGAGATTCGGCGGGGGCGGGAATCGCGCCGCGCCGGTTGGCGGGCCCCCCCGCGCGATTCTCCGTCCCGGATGGGCCGAAGTCCCGCCGCTAAAATGCCTGTCCCGCCGGCGTAGAGTAAACCACCTACCTTACCGGCGGGACAAGGCGGCGCGGGCGGGCTCCGGGGTCCTGGGGGGGGCGCGGGGCAATTTGGCCCCGGGGGGTGCCCCCACGGTGGCCTGGCCCACGATCGGGCGTCCACCATGGCGGAGGCAGAAGAGACTCCCTCCACTGTGCATGCGTGGGAATGCTGTCAGTGGCCGCTGACGCTCCCGGGCATGCGCCGCCCGGAGATGTCATTTCCGCGCCAGCTGGCGGGGCACCAAAGGCCATTTCCGCCAGCTGGCGGGGCGGAAATCCCTCCGGCGTCGGCCTAGCCCCTCAATGTTGGGGCTCGGCCCCCAAAGATGCGGCGCATTCTGCACCTTTGGGCCGGAGCGATGCCCGTCTGATTGGCGCCGTTTTTGGCGCCAGTCGGCGGACATCGCGCCGTTGGGGGAGAATTTCGCCCCATATGTCTGGCACACAGCCGCCAGTCTGGGCCCTCTCCTGCCGGTTGTGGGAGAGCTTTTCCTGAGGAGAGACAGAGAGGACATCATTAGCTACATGTGTGGTTCACAGTGGTGGGAGGGAGGTGTGACGGAAGGGTTGTGGGGGGCTGAAGGGAAAGAGGGGTTGGGGGTCGCATGAGGAGTTGGGGGTGGCGTGGCGGCGGAAAGGTCTCGGTGGTGGGAGGTGGGAGAGTGGTTGTATACTCACTCATGCTGCCCGGTGTAGATCATTGACCTTTTTAACGGCACGGCAGGCCAGTGCTCCTGGTCACACTCCCGGCGCTCACAGCCGCCGCCGCCTCACCCTAGGCAGCACTGGCTGCCCTATGGCTCACCCTCTGGGACTCTTGGGGGAACAGGACATCCCTCTGGCCTTCGCAGCAGTTACCGCTCCCTATCACATTTAGAAATCTTTCTGGAGAATCGTGCCCTTAGTCACAGGAACGCAGAATCCAGCCTCTTGACTTTTTGGGGGGAAGTGTTGGTTTTTGCTCCCTGATGAATGCACATTATTATCTCAATTATCAATAGGTATTCTAAACAAAAGCTTTAACTAGTCTAACTGATTTGATCGAATACACTTTTGTCTCATGATTTTCTGAACAATGGCATCTTTAAGCCCTAACTGCGAATTAGGACATGCTCGCGCTTCCTGGCAATGCTCCGTTCAGTTGAACTGACCAGCTTAGTGTCACCAGGGATAACCGTCAAGCACCTATTGGAGTTGAACGCATTGAATATGAAGATCAAAAGTTCATCGTGAAACAAAGAATTTTAAGTCATTAGAAAAAAGAACTAAAATTACATAATGTCCGTCTTTTAAGAACAATCTGTGGCTGTAGCGACATTTAGAGTTGGGAAAGAAAATTAGATCTTTGTTGGAGAAATGGTGAGCCATGTAACAGTCTGGGGTCTAAAAAGGCAAGAAGGAAGGATGGAATGGAGAGAGGGAGGGAAGGAGGGAGGAATGGAGAGAGGAAGGAAGGAAAGAGGGAGGGAGAAAGGAGGGAGAGAGCAAGGAATGGAGGAAAGGCGGTGGGGAGGGACGAAGGAATGAAGGGAGGGCGGAAGGAAAGTGCGAGGGAGAAAGGAGGGAGGGAGCAAGGAATGAAGGGAGGGAGGTATGGAGAGAGGGAGGGAAGAGAGAATGAAGGGAGGGAGGAAAGAATATGAGGGGCATGGATAGAGTGAATGGGCAGGCACTCTTTCCCAGGGTGGAGGGGTCAGTCACCAGGGGGCATAGGTTTAAGGTCTATTGGGCAAAGTTTAGAGGAGATGTACGAGGCAGGTTTTTTACGCAGAGGGTGGTGAGTGCCTGGAACGCGTTGCCAGGGTAGGTTGTGGAAGCAGATACATTAATGGCGTTCAAAAGGCTTTGCGACAAATACATGGATAGGATGGGTATAGAGGGATACGGCACGAGGAAGTGCTGAGGGGTTTGGCCAAGGTTGGTATCATGACCGGTACAGGCTTGGAGGGCCGAAGGGCCTGTTCCTGTGCTGTTTTGTTCTTTGAAAGAGGGAGGGAGCAAGGAATGAAGGAGAGAGGAAGGAAGGAAGAAGGGAGGGAAGAAGGAGGGAGAGAGCAAGGAATGAAGGGAGTGAGGGAGGAAGGGTGGGGGGGGGAAGGAGGAAGAAAGGATATTGGCCGATAAACCCATCTGCTGTTCAGTGAAACAGTACCACAGGAACGGAATCTTTTACATCGACAGGCAGACGGGGCTTTGGTTTAATGCCTCAGCAGAAAGACGCCATCTCAAGACGATATATGCACGCAGCTGCTTTTATTTTCTATTCTGCTTCAAAGTTCCTGAGACACAGCAGAAGACTTTGTTCAGGATGTGATTCAGTGACTGAAGTTTTCTGTAAAGAACGTGGAATAAGAAGACTGATACTGCAGGTGTAAAATTCCAACCACCAGGGGCATATCTCACTTGGGTACAAAGAAGGAGACACAGTGATCTCCAATAGTTATTCTCCATAAAAGAAAATGCAGTCCCCAAGGCGTCACACCGAAAAATGAGATTAGTCAGAGGTAGTAATGGAACATTCCTGCTGCAAGGGAGGACTATAAATGTCGTTCTGCTTGCTATCTGCCGACTGCCGCCTCAGTTCTCTGCCTCTCAAAGGCAGGCTTTTGGTGAATTTAATAATCATCGCTCATTGTCACAAGTCGGCTTCAATGAAGTTACTGTGAAAAGCCCCTAGTCGCCACATTCCGGCACCTGTTCGGGGAGACTGGTATGGGAATTGAACCCGCGCTGCTGCCTTGTTCTGCATTACAAGCCAGCTGTTTAGCCCACTGTGTTTCACCCTTTGCTGCGACCCTTGCTCCAGATAGGGTGAGGAGGCAAAACCTTGGACCTACCTCACCTGGGACAATAATCAAACTCCATTGTTGCTGGCACTAAGCTGATCTGCACTCTTTCTGTCGAGCAATCTGAACTAACTGCCCCCCCCCCCCCCGCCACCCCCTGTCGCTTGCTTAATGTGCTATCGGTCGGATTAAAGAATTAACTTCTGCACCTCCTTTTAACAGGCAAATGGAAAAGTTATTTACTCTGATAAACTGTTATTTTTGGTGCAACACCGTAAACCTTGCATTTATCTCTCAGTTATATCCTTGCAGCCAGAGTAATATTTTATTGTAATTTTAACCTTTGCACACATAGAACATAGAACATACAACATAGAACGATACAGCGCAGTACAGGCCCTTCGGCCCACGATGTTGCACCGAAACAAAAGCCATCTAACCTACACTATGCCATTATCATCCATATGTTTATCCAATAAACTTTTAAATGCCCTCAATGTTGGCGAGTTCACTACTGTTGCAGGTAGGGCATTCCACGGCCTCACCACTCTTTGCGTAAAGAACCTACCTCTGACCTCTGTCCTATATCTATTACCCCTCAGTTTAAAGCTATGTCCCCTCGTGCCAGCCATTTCCATCCGCGGGAGAAGGCTCTCACTGTCCACCCTATCTAACCCCCTGATCATTTTGTATGCCTCTATTAAGTCTCCTCTTAACCTTCTTCTCTCCAACGAAAACAACCTCAAGTCCATCAGCCTTTCCTCATAAGATTTTCCCTCCATACCAGGCAACATCCTGGTGAATCTCCTCTGCACCCGCTCCAAAGCCTCCACGTCCTTCCTATAATGCGGTGACCAGAACTGTACGCAATACTCCAAATGCGGCCGTACCAGAGTTTTGTACAGCTGCAACATGACCTCCTGACTCCGGAACTCAATCCCTCTACCAATAAAGGCCAACACTCCATAGGCCTTCTTCACAACCCTATCAACCTGGGTGGCAACTTTCAGGGATCTATGTACATGGACACCTAGATCCCTCTGCTCATCCACACTTCCAAGAACTTTACCATTAGCCAAATATTCCGCATTCCTGTTATTCCTTCCAAAGTGAATCACCTCACACTTCTCTACATTAAACTCCATTTGCCACCTCTCAGCCCAGCTCTGCAGCTTATCTATGTCCCTCTGTAACCTGCTACATCCTTCCACACTGTCGACAACACCACCGACTTTAGTGTTGTCTGCAGATTTACTCACCCACCCTTCTGCGCCTTCCTCTAGGTCATTGATAAAAATGACAAACAGCAACGGCCCCAGAACAGTTCCTTGTGGTACGCCACTTGTAACTGAACTCCATTCTGAACATTTCCCATCAACCACCACCCTCTGTCTTCTTTCAGCTAGTCAATTTCTGATCCACATCTCTAAATCTCCCTCAATCCCCAGCCTCCGTATTTTCTGCAATACCCTACCGTGGGGAACCTTATCAAACACTTTACTGAAATCCATATACACCACATCAACTACTCTACCCTCGTCTACCTGTTCAGTCACCTTCTCAAAGAACTCGATAAGGTTTGTGAGGCATGACAAAGCCATGCTGACTATCCCTGATCATATTATTCCTATCTAGATGATTATAAATCTTGTCTCTTATAATCCCCTCCAAGACTTTACCCACTACAGACGTGAGGCTCACCGGTCTATAATTGCTGGGGTTGTCTCTGCTCCCCTTTTTGAACAAAGGGACCACATTTGCTATCCTCCTGTCCTCTGGCACTATTCCTGTAGCCAATGATGACATAAAAACCAAAGCCAAAGGTCCAGCAATCTCTTCCCTGGCCTCCCAGAGAATCCTAGGATAAATCCCATCAGGCCCCGGGGACTTATCTATTTTCAGCCTGTCCAGAATTGCCAACACCTCTTCCCTACGTACCTCAATGCCATCTATTCTAATAGCCTGGGTCTCAGCATTCTCCTCCACAACTTTATCTTTTTCCTGAGTGAATACTGACGAAAAATATTCATTTAGTATCTCGCCTATCTCTTCAGACTCCACACACAACTTCCCATCCCTGTCCTTGACTGGTCCTACTCTTACCCTAGTCATTCGCTTATTCCTGACATACCTATAGAAAGCTTTTGGGTTTTCCTTGATCCTAACTGCCAAATACTTCTCATGTCCCCTCCTTGCTCGTCTTAGCTCTCTCTTTAGATCCTTCCTCGCTACCTTGTAACTATCCATCGCCCCAACTGAAACTTCACACCTCACCTTCACATAATGTGGAGATGCCGGCGTTGGACTGGGGTGAGCACAGTACGAAGTCTTACAACACCAGGTTAAAGTCCAACAGGTTTGTTTCGATGTCACTAGCTTTCGGAGCGCTGCTCCTTCCTCAGGTGAATGAAGAGGTCTGTTCCAGAAACACATATATAGACAAATGTCTATATATGTGTTTCTGGAACAGACCTCTTCATTCACCTGAGGAAGGAGCAGCGCTCCGAAAGCTAGTGACATCGAAACAAACCTGTTGGACTTTAACCTGGTGTTGTAAGACTTCGTACCATCTTCACATAGGCCTCCTTCTTCCTCTTAACAAGAGATTCCACTTCTTTGGTAAACCACGGTTCCCTCGCTCTACGCCTTCCTCCCTGCCTGACCGGTACATACTTATCAAGAACACGCAGTAGTTGATCCTTGAACAAACTCCACTTATCCAGTGTGCCCAACACTTGCAGCCTACTTCGCCAACCTATCCCCCCCCAGTCACGTCTAATGGCATCATAATTGCCCTTCCCCCAGCTATAACTCTTGCCCTGCGGTGTATACTTATCCCTTTCCATCATTAACGTAAACGTCACCGAATTGTGGTCACTGTCCCCAAAGTGCTCTCCTACCTTCAATTCCAACACCTGGCCTGGTTCATTACCCAAAACCAAATCCTTTTTAAAAAAAAATATTTTATTGAAAATTTTTGGCCAACCATCACAGTACATTGTGTATCCTTTACACAGTAATATAACAATATAAATAACAATGGCCAGTTTTATAAACAAGAAATAAATAATATATAAACAAAAACAAAACTAAATGGCAACTGCCTTGTCCCAGATAAATATTCTCCAAAAATATGTTTTAACAGTCCAATATACAATTATCTATAACAACAACCTATACATATTATACTTATATATTAACATCCCTAAGAATCCCTCTGGCTCCTCCCCCCACCCCCCCCCCCCCCACCCCCCTGGGCTGCTGCTGCTGTCTTCTTCTTTTCCATTCCCTCTATCTTTCTGTGAGGTATTCGACGAACGGTTGCCACCGCCTGGTGAACCCTTGAGCCGATCCCCTTAGGACGAACTTGATCCGTTCCAGCTTTATAAACCCTGCCATGTCATTTATCCAGGTCTCCACACCCGGGGGCTTGGCTTCCTTCCACATCAACAGTATCCTGCGCCGGGCTACTAGGGACGCAAAGGCTAAAACATCAGCCTCTCTCGCCTCCTGCACTCCCGGCTCTTCTGCAACCTCAAATATAGCCAACCCCCAGCTTGGTTCGACCCGGACCCCCACTACCTTCTAAAGCACCTTTGTCACCCCCACCCAAAACCCCTGTAGTGCCGGACATGACCAGAACATGTGGGTGTGATTCGCTGGGCTTTTCAAGCATCTCGCACACCTATCCTCTACTCCAAAAAATTTGCTAAGCCGTGTTCCAGTCATATGCGCCCTGTGTAACACCTTAAATTGTATCAGGCTTAGCCTGGCACACGAGGACGATGAGTTTACCCTACTTAGGGCATCAGCCCACAGCCCCTCCTCAATCACCTCCCCCAGCTCTTCTTCCCATTTCCCTTTCAGCTCGTCTACCATAATCTCCCCCTCGTCTCTCATCTCCCTATATATGTCTGACACCTTACCGTCCCCCACCCATGTCTTTGAGATCACTCTGTCCTGCACCTCCTGCGTCGGGAGCTGCGGGAATTCCCTCACCTGTTGCCTCGTAAAAGCCCTCAGTTGCATATACCGGAATGCATTCCCTTGGGGCAACCCATATTTTTCGATTAGCGCTCCCAGACTTGCAAACGTCCCATCTACAAACAGATCTCTCAATTGTGTTACTCCTGCTCTTTGCCATGTTCCAAATCCCCCATCCATTCTCCCCGGAGCAAACCTATGATTATTTCTTATCGGGGATCACACCGAGGCTCCCGTCTTTCCCCCTACGCCGTCTCCATTGCCCCCAAATTTTCAGAGTAGCCACCACCACCGGGCTTGTGGTGTATTTCTTCGGTGAGAACGGCAACGGCGCCGTCACCATGGCTTGTAGGCATGTCCCCCTACAGGACGTCTTCTCCAATCTCTTCCACGCCGCTCCCTCCTCTTCTCCCATCCACTTACATACCATTGAGATGTTGGCGGCCCAGTAGTACTCACTCAGGCTCAGTAGCGCCAGCCCCCCCTATCCCTACTACGCTGCAGAAATCCCTTCCTCACTCTCGGGGTCTTCCCGGCCCACACAAAACTCATGATACTCTTCTCAATCCTTTTGAAAAAAGCCTTCGTGATCACCACCGGGAGGCACTGAAACACAAAGAGGAATCTCGGGAGGACCACCATTTTAACCGCTTGTACCCTCCCTGCCAATGACAGGGATACCATGTCCCATCTCTTGAAGTCCTCCTCCATCTGTTCCACCAACCGCGTTAAGTTTAACCTATGCAATGTACCCCAATTCTTGGCTATCTGGATTCCCAAGTAGCGAAAGTCCCTTGTTACCTTCCTCAACGGTAAGTCCTCCATTTCTCTGCTCTGCTCCCCTGGATGCACCACAAACAGCTCACTTTTGCCCATGTTCAGCTTATATCCTGAAAATTCTCCAAACTCCCCAAGTATCCGCATTATCTCTGGCATCCCCTCCGCCGGGTCTGCCACATACACCAATAAATCGTCCGCGTAAAGAGATACCCGGTGTTCCTCTCCTCCCCTGAGTACTCCCCTCCACTTCCTAGAACCCCTCAATGCTATGGCCAGGGGCTCAATCGCCAGTGCAAACAATAATGGAGACAGAGGACATCCCTGCCTCGTCCCTCTATGGAGCCGAAAATACGCAGACCCCCGTCCATTCGTGACCACGCTCGCCATCGGGGCCCTATACAGCAGCTGTACCCATCTAATATACTCATCTCCAAAGTCAAATCTCCTCAACACCTCCCACAAATAATCCCACTCCACTCTATCAAATGCTTTCTCGGCATCCATCGCCGCCACTATCTCCGCTTCCCCCTCTGGTGGGGGCATCATCATTAACCCTAGCAGCCTCCGTATATTCGTATTCAGCTGTCTCCCCTTCACAAACCCAGTTTGGTCCTCATGGACTACCCCCGGGACACAATCCTCTATCCTCATTGCCATTACCTTGGCCAGAATCTTAGCGTCTACATTTAGGAGGGAAATAGGTCTATAGGACCCGCATTGCAACGGGTCTTTTTCCTTCTTTAGGAGAAGTGATATCCTTGCCTCCGACATAGTCGGGGGCAGCTGTCCCCTTTCCTTCGCCTCATTAAAGGTTCTCATCAGTATCGGGGCAAGCAAGTCCACATATTTCCTATAAAATTCGACTGGAAATCCATCCGGTCCTGGAGCCTTCCCCGCCTGCATACTCCTAATTCCTTTCACTACTTCCTCTATCTCGATCTGTGCTCCCAGTCCCACCCTCTCCTGCTCCTCCACCTTAGGAAATTCCAGCCGGTCCAGGAAGCACATCATTCTCTCCTTCCCATCCGGGGGCCGAGCTTCGTATAAACTTTTATAGAATGCCTTGAACACTCCATTCACTCTCTCCGCTCCCCGCTCTATCTCTCCTTCCTCATCCCTCACTCCCCCTATTTCCCTCGCTGCTCCCCTTTTCCTCAATTGATGGGCCAGCAACCTGCTCGCTTTCTCCCCATACTCATACTGTACACCCTGTGCCTTCCTCCACTGTGCTTCTGCAGTACCCGTTGTCAGCAAGTCAAATTCTACGTGTAACCTTTGCCTTTCCCTGTACAGTCCCTCCTCCGGTGCCTCCGCATATTGCCTGTCCACCCTCAGAAGTTCTTGCAGCAACCGCTCCCATTCCCTACTCTCCTGCTTTCCTTTATGTGCCCTTATTGATATCAGCTCCCCTCTAACCACTGCCTTCAGCGCCTCCCAGACCACTCCCTCCTGGACCTCCCCGTTATCATTGAGTTCCATGTATTTTTCAATGCACCCCCTCACCCTTAGACACACCCCTTCATCTGCCATTAGTCCCATATCCATTCTCCAGGGTGGACGCCCTTCTGTTTCCTCCCCTATCTCCAAGTCTACCCAATGTGGAGCGTGATCCGAAATGGCTATAGCCGTATACTCCGTCCCCCTCACCTTCGGGATCAACGCCCTTCCCAAAACAAAAAAGTCTATTCGCGAATAAACTTTGTGGACATAGGAGAAAAACGAAAACTCTTTACTCCTAGGTCTACTAAATCTCCACGGGTCTACTCCTCCCATCTGCTCCATAAAATCTTTAAGCACCTTGGCTGCAGCCGGCCTCCTTCCAGTCCTGGATCTCGACCTGTCCAGCCCTGGCTCCAGCACCGTATTAAAATCTCCCCCCCATTACCAACTTTCCCACCTCTAGGTCCGGGATGCGTCCTAGTATGCGCCTCATAAAATTGGCATCATCCCAGTTCGGGGCATATACGTTTACCAAGACCACCGCCTCCCCCTGTAATTTGCCACTCACCATCACGTATCTGCCCCCGCTATCCGCCACTATGGTCTTTGCCTCAAACATAACCCGCTTCCCCACTAGTATAGCCACCCCCCTGTTTTTCGCATCTAGCCCCGAATGAAACACCTGCCCCACCCATCCTTTGCGTAGTCTAACCTGATCTATAAGTTTCAAGTGTGTTTCTTGTAACATAACCACGTCTGCCTTAAGTTTCTTAAGGTGTGCGAGTACTCGTGCCCTCTTTATCGGCCCGTTCAGCCCTCTCACATTCCACGTGATCAACCGGGTTGGGGGGCTTTTTACCCCCCCCCTTGTCGATTAGCCATCCCCTTTTTCCAGCTCCTCATCCGGTTCCCACGCAGCTGTGTCCCCCCCAGGCGGTGCCCCCCCGCCCACCCCACCCCATTCCGGCTCCCCCCTCTCCCCAGCAGCAGCAACCCAGTAGCTCCCCCCTCCCCTCCCCCCCCCGCTAGATCCCCCACTAGCGTAGTTACACCCCCCATGTTGCTCCCAGAAGTCAGCAAACTCTGGCCGACCTCGGCTTCCCCCCGTGACCTCGGCTCGCACCGTGCAACGCCCCCTCCTTCCTGCTTCCCTATTCCCGCCATGATTATCATAGCGCGGGAACAAAGCCCGTGCTTCCCTTTTGGCCCCGCCCCCCATGGCCAACGCCCCATCTCCTCCACCTCCCTTCCTCCCTCCACCACCACCTGTGGAAGAGAGAAAAAAGTTACCGCATCGCAGGATTAATAACATAAAACTCATCTTTTCCCCCCCCTTTTTCCCCCCCTCTTCGCCCCCCATACTCGCCCCACCACTTTGTTTCAAACGTTCTTTTTTAATAACCCGCTTATTCCAGTTTTTCTTCCACAATAAAAGTCCACGCCTCATCCGCCGTCTCAAAGTAGTGGTGCCTCCCTTGATATGTGACCCACAGTCTTGCCAGTTGCAGCATTCCAAATTTTATCTTCTTTTTGTGAAGCACCGCCTTGGCCCGATTAAAGCTCGCCCTCCTTCTTGCCACCTCCGCACTCCAGTCTTGATAAACGCGGATCACCGCGTTCTCCCACTTACTGCTCCGAGTTTTCTTTGCCCATCTAAGGACCATCTCTTTGTCCTTAAAACGGAGGAATCTCACCACTATGGCTCGAGGAATTTCTCCTGCTCTCGGTCCTCGCGCCATCACTCGGTATGCTCCCTCCACCTCCAGCGGACCCGCCGGGGCCTCCACTCCCATTAACGAGTGCAGCATCGTGCTCACATATGCCCCGACGTCTGCTCCTTCTGCACCTTCAGGAAGACCAAGAATCCTTAAATTATTCCTCCTCGCGTTATTCTCCAGCACCTCCAGTCTTTCCACACATCGTTTATGGTGTGCCTCGTGCATCTCCGTCTTCACCACCAGGCCCTGTATATCGTCCTCGTTCTCGGCTGCCTTTGCCTTCACGACCCGAAGCTCCCGCTCCTGGGTCTTTTGCTCATCCTTTAGCCCTTCGATCGCCTGTAATATCGGGGCCAACAGCTCCTTCTTCATTTCCTTTTTAAGTTCTTCCACGCAATATTTCAGAAACTCTTGTTGTTCAGGGCCCCATGTTAAACTGCCACCTTCCGTCGCCATCTTGGTTCTTGCTTGCCTTCCTTGCCGCTGCTCCAAAGGATCCACTGCAATCTGGCCACTTCCCTCTCCTTTTTCCATCCGTTTCCAGGGGGGATTCCCTTCTGGTTTACCGCACAGTGCTCTAGCCGTTAAAATTGCCGTTGGGGCTCTTATTAAGAGCCTAAAAGTCCGTTCCACCGGGAGCTGCCGAAACGTGCGACTCAGCTGGTCATCGCCGCACCCGGAAGTCTCCCAAAACCAAATCCAACGTGGCCTCGCCACTTGTTGGCCTGTCAACATATTGTGTCAGGAAACCCTCCTGCACACACTGTACAAAAAACGACCCATCCAATGTACTCGAACTATATCTTTTCCAGTCAATATTTGGAAAGTTAAAGTCTCCCATAATAACTACCCTGTTACTTTCGCTCCTATCCAGGATCATCCTCGCCATCCTTTCCTCTACATCCCTAGAACTATTTGGAGGCCTATAGAAAACTCCCAACAGGGTGACCTCTCCTTTCCTGTTTCTAACCTCAGCCCATACTACCTCGGAAGATGAGTCCCCATCTAGCATCCTCTCCACCACCGTAATACTGCTCTTGACTAGCAGCGCCACACCGCCCCCTCTTTTGCTTCCTTCTCTGAGCTTACTAAAACACCTAAACCCCGGAACCTGCAACATCCATTCCTGTCCCTGCTCTAGCCATGTCTCCGAAATGGCCACAACATCGAAGTCCCAGGTACCAACCCATGCTGCCAGTTCCCCTACCTTATTTCGTATACTCCTGGCATTGAAGTAGACCCACTTCAAACCACCTACCTGAACACTGGCCCCCTCCTGCAATGTCAAATCTGTGCTCCTGACCTCTATACTCTCATTCTCCCGTACCCTAAAACTACAATCCAGGTTCCCATGCCCCTGCTGCATTAGTTTAAACCCCCCCAAAGAGCACTAACAAATCTCCCCCCCAGGATATTTGTGCCCCTCAGGTTCAGATGTAGACCATCCTGTCTGTAGAGGTCCCACCTTCCCCAGAAAGAGCTCCAGTTATCCAGAAATCTGAATCCCTCCCGCCTGCACCAACTCACATTAATTCTGGCTGTTGTTATTTTTTGTTTGATGTCACTCAATTTTGAAGCAATTCCATTTACACCGAATACACAGCACAATCCAGTGTTATTCCCACAACTCAAATGGGATTAGTTTATAGTGGCGGCGCTGTGAACTCTAGGGGTTTAATTTGCTCTGTGCATTAGAGCTAATGCACGTGTTAATTGTGCATTTAAGGGGCAGTCATTTGTGTGATTTGGCATTAATTGAGTAGACTGTAAGTGTTGCACATGCTCCTAAATTTAGCTCCTAAGTTTGCTTTTGTCGTACAGTCACAGTGTTAATGTTTTGTTTTGTGCTTGTTAACTGTTTGTTCAGCATCAATTAATATGAGGCGTGCAAATTTACTGAGCATTTAACTTCATTCTCATGCTGTATTAATGTCATTCATTTAAAGCTAGCACAAACATAGCAGAGGGAGCAGGAAGTATCGAGTAAAAGAGTAGTCTTCAGGTGAACTCGACAATCCAGGGGAAAGGAATTTCGGAAGGTGAAATTGAAACTCCTCGAGGTGGGTCGTTGTTGATGCAGTCCGGGTTGGACTGAATTTTGGATAGCTTCCCAAAGGTGAGATCTTCAAGTGTGAGGATTGGGGGCCCTCGAGAGAAAGACAGAGTTTCACTGAGACTGGTTGGCCCACAATGTGACAAACGTCTGGCTAGATTGTTGAGAAATCCATGGAATCCGGTGTGGTCACATCTGTCATCTATTGTGTGGTGTGGAGTGCTCGATCACAGTTCACCTGTCAATGCACTACACCACATGATTACCCAGAATGATAGAGCATAAGACAGATATTGTAAATTGTTTTACCTTTTCAACTGGTATAGTAAAGTATATTTTTGATGGTTCAAAACCCGTGGAAGCCTGTGGCTTTCTTCATTTGGTAAGTGTCTTGAATCTCAAACTTTATCTACATTGAGCGAAATGTTATTGGCGCCTAAACGGATAAATCCCATGGCCTGGGGTCTGGCCAAGGATCATAACAAGTTGATAGTAGCTTGGGGTTTTAAGCCATGGCAAATGTATGTGATTCAAGGTATTCTTACAGATTTGCTGTTAAGCGATACATGTCAAGTACAGAATGTGATCATATATTGCCATCATGTCTTGGATTCAGACTTACAGTCACTAACAGTAGCCAAACAGTTTGAAACTGGAAGCAGTTCAGCAAAGATTCACTGGGCTGAGTCCTGAGTTGAGACGTTTATCTGATGAGGAACGATTGAGCAGTTCGGGCTCATACCCATTGGACTTGAGAAGAATGAGCAGTGAACTTATTGAAACGTACAAGATTCTCCGATGGCTTGTCAGGGTAGCTGCTGGGAGGATGGTCCCTCATGCAGAGGAACCTCGAACGAGGGGACATGATTTCAAAATAAAGGGCCCCCCATTTAAGGTGGAGATAAGGAGGAATTTCCTCTCTCAGAAGGTCAATAATCGTTGGAATTCTCTTTCCCAGAGAGCCTACTCCTGCTGTTATTTCTTGTGTTCTTATATTAAGTTTGTGGGAATAAGAGTCCACAACAGTTGAGCATCTCCTCTCCCAGGCAGTCTGCGAGACCACCGCACAATAGTTAAAACGGTTTTCATGCATTGCAGTACGTAAGGAGAGAATGGGGCGGTTAAGGCCAAAACAACTCCATAGATAAAAAGAGTGATAGAATGAATGAAAGTCACCCAGCCATTCCTGTGATGTTCAGGAACATGTCAACCACATCACTGGTGTTCCTGAGGAATGGGTCTGAGTTTAAGAGGGCAATGTAACCATGGTGACAAGATGATTAGAAACAGTAAAAGTCAAAGGGATCCCTCCAGGGGTGCACAGTTAAGTATAGCCCCCGAGGGGGAGAGGCGCTGCCTCCTGGCACAGGTCGGCACTTCAAGATTGGCACTGCCACCCCCATCAATGCCACCCCTAGCAGTGCCAACCTCGCAGAGGTGGGCCCTCGTGATAGCCCCATGGAGGGGGGAGATTCCATTTATATGTGGAGGGGAGTGAGGAGAGTGGGCAATGAGTGGGGAAACGTGCAGACATGGGGGGGGGGGGTGGAATGACCACTGAGGGGCAACTGAGGGGGGCATAACGGCGGCAATACTTCCCTTTTGTTAGGGGGGGGGAGACGGGATGATAATCCCGATGTTTGTTGGGGAGGGTGATCCTGCGATAATTGCCTGGGGACAGTTTAAAACTTTAAAGATGGCCATGGAGACGGGTGCCGGCTCTATCAAGCTCTGCCCCGCCAGAGTGACAGCGCAAACCCCGCCACTCATGTTTTTACTTTAAAGAGGTGAAAACTGGACTGTGCAACTTGAGAGCTACTCACCAGTTTTCAGTCTGAGCCTTACACTCTGCCAAATTCTGGTAAGATTCCGCCCCGTCACTCATTTTTTGAAGATGTGGGGCGGGATTCTGCCGTAATCGGCAGGGCGGGCAACTTGGGTGCGAAGGAGTGGCGTGAACCAATCCGGCGTCGGGCCGCCCCAAAGGTGCGGAATCCTCCGCACCTTCAGGGGTTAGGTTGGCCCCGGAGTGGTTTGCGCCGCGCCGGCTGGCGGGGAAGGGGATTGGCGCCACGCCAATCGGCGCCGAAGGGTCTCCGCCAGCCGGCGCGAGTTGGCGCATGTGCGGGACCGCCAGCATGTATTGGCGTCATCCCAGCGAATGCGCAGTAGGCTTCGCCTCCGCACCGGCAATGGCGGACCGCTACAGCCACTGGTGCGGAAGAATAGACTGCCCCCACGGCACAAGCCCGCCCGCGGATCAGTGGGCCCCGATCGCGGGCCAGGCCACCGTGGAGGCACCTCCCGGGGCCAGATCCTCCCGCGCCCCCCCGAGAACCCCGGAGGCCGCCCGCGCCGCCAGGTCCCGCCGGTAAGGACCTACTCTAATTTACGCCGGTGTGACCGGCAAAAAAAACGGGCGGCCACTCGGCCCATTGCGGGCCGGAGAATCGCTGGGGGGGGGGGCACTGCCAGCGGCCGCCGATCACGCGCGGCGCGATTCCCACCCCCGCCAATTCCCCGGTGCCAGAGAATTCGGCAGCCAGCGGGGGTGCAATTCACACCGCCTCCGGCGATTCTCCGACCCAGCGGGGGGTCGGAGAATCACGCCCCAGATCTTCCTTATTCAAACAGGACACCTCGCAGAACCTCATCCCTTTGATGATACAAGAAGGCACCTATTGTACAGACCTTTGTGGTGCAGTAATATAACAGAGAAGATCTTTGATCTCATAGCAATATTTCTGATGCTTGTCCTTCTTTGGCTGGGGTTTGCATTGAAGACGGATCTTCTGAAGCAATCAATCATTCACGAACGTGTATGACTGTCCACCTAAGAAACTCCCTGTCACCACTCCCGTGGGTCCTGTCAATCCTTGCATGGCTGGTGAGCACGATCCTCGATCCACATCTTCAACCGTACACTTGGCAGGTGTTTCCGGGAGGTGCGATTGGTCCTTGCTGTTATTGGCTGACATTCCTTTCTCAGGCTCCTTTTCCGAGCTTCCTCTTGCTGTCAGGTGTCCGGAAGAGGTGCTACCCTCTAAACAGGCGGTTCCTCCAACTAGGTCTCTTCTGAGCAAGGGTGTCACAGGCATTGATGTCTTTGGTGCATTTCTTGAGTGTGGGTGTCTTTGAAGTGCTTCCTCTTGTTCAGGAACCTTCATTGAGCAGGGCGCAGAAGATTTGCTTTGGCAGTGGGACTCTGACATCCGAAGCACATGGCCGGCCCAGCGGGGTTGGTTTTGGATGAACCTGGTTTCAATGCTGGTTCATCTGGCACCTTCAAGGACGCCAATGTTAGTACCCCTGTCCTCCCAGTTGATGCGGACAATTCTTCTCAGACGGTGTTAATGGCAGATCTCCAGGGCCTTGAGTTGACGTCTGTACATAGTCCAGGTTCCTGAGCCATACAGAAGAGTTGGGAGTACGACTGCCTTGTACACGAGGATCTTAGTATCAGCACGGATGTCACGACAGTCGAATATTTAATCCTTAGGTATCTTAAGGTGGCATTCATGGATTGGACGTGGCGTTGCATCTTCGCGCTGAGGTCAGCCTTGGCTGAGATGTGACTCCCCAGGTAGAGGAAATGTTCCACATTTGGGAGGACTTCGCTGTTGATTTTGATGGAGGGAGAGAATGGCTCTTGCCCTGGGCAGGTTGGCAAAAGATTTCAGTCCTCGTGAGGTTGAAACTGAGGCTGATTCTCTGGTATCCTTCTGCAAAGGCGTCAAACATAGCTTCGAGATTCTCCTCTGAGAGAGCACTGATACTGTTATCATTCACGTACTGAAGTTCCACAAGTGATCTCAGTGCCGTTTGTTTCTTGGCTCTCAACCAGTTGAGGTTGAAACATTTCCCGTCCAGTCTGTAGACGATGTCCACTCCACTGGAAAGCTTGTTCTTCACCAGGTGAAGAATGGTGGTGATGAAGATGAAGAAGAGGGCGGTGACAATGACACATTCCTGCTTGACTCCAGTCTTGGCCTCAAAGTTTTCTGTCTTACTTGGTGAGGACTGTCACTGACATCTTGTTGTGGAGAAGTCAGAGGAAGTCGACAAATTTGTCTGGACAGCGGGCTTTTGACAGGGTCTTCCATGGCACTTCCTGATTGACTGAGACAAATTGGTCAGATCGATGAAGGTCACGTAGAGTGGTTAATGTTGCTCCTGGCATTTCTCTTGAAGTTGTTGAGCAGTGAACATCATGTCCATTGTTCCACTGTTTGTTCGGAAGCCACACTGGCTTTCCGGAAGGATTTCTTTAGAGACTGGGAGAAGGCGGCTCGCGAGGATTTTGGTGATGATCTTCCCGACGCTGGAGAGTAGGGAGATTCCTGGGTAGTTCCATCAGTCCATTTTATCTCCTTTCTTGAAGATGGTGGTGATGATGGCTTCCCTGAGATTGGCAGGAATTCCTTCTCTGTCCCAGATTTTCAGGCACAGTGGATGGAGATCAGCTGTTCTCTTCCAAGTTTGAAAATCTCCACTGGAACCCTGACCACCCCTGCAGGTCTTCCATTTCTTCAAGTGTTCAATGATGGCTTCGACTTCATCCAGGCTTGGTGGGAGCCCGGGAGCATCTCCAACACGAGGAAACACAGGAGAACCCCATTGGAGTTGCAATTCCCAGCTCTTCCCTTTCCGATGACTCCTTTCTAGAGTCGGGAGTCCTTTCCAACTCTGGCGCTGACGTAACGAAGGAAGATGATCTTATTTTCCTTAGGAATGTTGGAGAGTATGTCGAGGGTGGGGCAGCAGCTTTCTTTGAACTCATCATTGGCATCAAGGGTTAGGGCGAAGGCATTCACAACTGTTGTCTGCTGGTTCTTGGCAAGTTGCAGACAAAGAGTCATGAGGCGTCCGCTGATGCCGAGAGGGAACTTCGAGAGTCAGTTGGCGAGTTTGTTCTCAATGGCGAATCGAATTCCATGCATCCTCGGCCGATCCTCGGGTTTTCCTCTCCAGAAGAAGGTGTAGCCACAGAGTTCTTCACTCAGCTGCCCGCAGCACTGTCAATGTTGAAGTGGCTGAGTTCACGGGCAGTAAGAGCAGTTCTCCGTTCCCGTCGATTGTTTTTGCTCTTTGTCCGTGAGGGTTCGTACATTCCAGTTTCCAAAATTGAGTTTAATTTTGATTTTCTGACCACAGGTAGAAGAGCTGCTGGCTGCCATTTTCCATCCAGGTTTGGGATGGAATAGACTATTATTAGAACACCTTTTCTTGCCCTTTCCCCACATGGGGTGAGCAGAGTGGATCCTGAAGAAGGTGGCTCAGTCATGGAGAAATCTGCCAAAACGCCCTCCCGTTCCTATTCTAAGAGCGAGGCGACTGAATCAAACTCCACCGCCTACGTGCTGGCCCGAAGCTCGGGACATTCAGATCTCACGGCCCTGTCCCCATCAACTCTCGCCGATCACCTCAGGGTTTGTCTGTGTGGGGGAGGGGGATTGGTTTCCTCGAGGTAAGCGCCTGGTGTGGGAGATCTTTTAATGTGGGCGTGCCGTCGCACATCTGCAGACACGCGGACCTTGACAGAGGGTAGGTCCTGTTCCAGTGGCGGGGGAACCTCGATGACTGGGGATCTCCCTACTGCTGCAGCCTTCATCCGCCACCGTGGCCCTTGACATCATGCGAGTATCTTCCACCTGATGTGTCGTTGAGGAATTGTTTTGGAATGTGCTTTTTCTGGTTCCTCCCTTCCGACCCCAGCACCATGGGCGACCCTGACAGGTGTTTCAGACTCTCAACTCTCAATAGCATCTCTCGTGGGATCAATGGAACACTCAAGACTTTTCACCACGGCAAGGTGATGAAAAGATGAAAATCGCTCATTGTCATTAAGTATGTTCAAGGCTGAGATAGTTAGATTTTTAATCAGCAAGTGAATCCAGGGTTATGGGGATAAGGCAGGAAAGTGGAGTTGAAGATTATATCAGATCAGCCATGATCTCATTAAATGGCGAATCAGATTTGATGGGCCGAGTGGCCTACTTCTGCTCCCACGTCTTATGGTCTTATGGATCCCCATTCTGGCTGGAGTGGATTTGGGACTCACCTCTTTGTCCTACCTATGGCATGGTTGTGGTGCTGTGGGTCGGGCCTTCCTTCAGACAGGGAACTGAAGAAGAAGTTCTTTGAACTGTCCTTTAACACATGCCCTGTGAGTAACATTAACTTTAACCAATAGCATAAACCAGTAATATTGGATCAGCTGTCTATTATACAAACTGCACAAATTTCCTTTCTGTTGACCCCAGGAACCCTCAAGAAGCTAGACACCATCTACACTAAATCCTCCTGCTTGATCAGGACAAACTCCAAAGCCTTTAGCATTAAACCCCTCCATCACTGACACACAGAGTGTCTACCTGCTACAGAACGCATTACAGCAACTCAGCAAGCCTCTGATGACCTTCCAAAGCCGGGACCTCATGGGAACGCCGCCACCTCCATGTTCCCATCCAACTCTCGCACCATCCTTGTGCTTTATTGTAAGAGCTGCCCTGTTGGAAATATATCGCCGTTCCTTAACTGTGGCTGGGTCAAAATCCTGGAACTCCCTCCCTAACAGCACAGTGGGTGTACCTACACCTCATGGACTGCAATGGTTCAAGAAGGCAGCTCACCACCACCTTCCCAAGGGACAATTAGGGATGGGCAATAAAAATGCCCAAAACACCCACACCCCGCGAAAGGCTCCAGTTTCCTCCCACAGTCCAAAGACGTGCAGGTTATGTGGATTGGCCATGCTAAATTGCCCTTAGTGTCCAAAAAAGGTTAGGAGGGGTTATTGGGTTACGGGGATTGGGTGGAAGTGAGGGCTCAAGTGGGTCGGTGCAGACTCGATGGGCCGAATGGCTTCGTTCTGCACTGTATGTTCTATGTTCAGTGAGTTCACAGTGAGTCCTGATCAAGGAAATGAGTGAAAAGCTTCAAGTTTATTTCAACTCCAGAGTCTCTGATGATGAAACATTTGGGTAAAAATAGATCAAAGGCAAAATGGAACATTTGGAACATGGATGTCCCGAGAAGCAATTGTTTACATGCCACCATGTGCGACTAAATCTGGGAGAATATTCATCATCTCTTCCTTTTCCGATTAATTAAATTATCTCACTCTTTCACAGATAATTTGGGCGCTCTTCCCAGTTGATGCTTTTAGGAGGGAACGTCTATTTCTATTTCTTTTTTAAAAAATTTTTATTCTCCTCCATTTTCACATTCTCTCCCACATTTACATCCATCAACAATCAACAATAATCAGCAAGATATGTCAGTCCCCATAATAACAACGATCCCATCTACCCACCAACCCCCAAACCTCAACCCGCAGGTTTACATAAACAAATGACAAAAAGGAATCAGGGATTACCCGTAGTCACCCTTATTCTTTCACAGCTCTGGCAGCTCACACTGCCCTTGGCGGCTCACTCGCCTTTGGTACAGGCCTCCACGACCGATGAGCCCGATCCAGTTCATATCGGGAGGGATCCTCCCCCTCCCCCAATAGTTTTGCCAGCATCGCGGCAAAATACTCAGTCGGCTTCGGTCCTTCAACTCCTTCAGGCAGCCCCACAATCCTCAAGTTCTGTCGCCTGGATCTATTTTCCAGGTCTTCCATTTTTCCTCGCAGATCCTTGTTAGTATCCATCACCTTCCGCATCTCTTTCCCCATCGAGGCAAGTTGATCACCGTGCTGCAATAACGTCTCCTCCACTTCCTTCAGCTCCTCCACTTCCTTCAGCGCCTCCCCTTGCTCTCGCACCTCCGCCACTGCGCTCGCCACCTCCGTCCTCACCGGGGAGACCGCCTCCTCCACCAGCACACTCAAAATCTCCCTCATCTCCTTCCTCACCGTCTCCATGCATTTCGCAATCTGCGCCAACTGCTTTGCAAATTCCGCAGCCATCACCTTGGTTATTTCTTCAGCCGTAAGCAGTGCGGCCTTCCCTGGTGCTCCAGCCTCCATTTCTCCTGGTGACCCCGCGGTGACCTTTCCACTCCCCGACGGACCTCCAGCTGGTTTTTTTCCGGCCGTTTTTTTGCTCACCCTCGACATTTTTCTTTGTTCTTTTTTTCCCTCCTGTGTCTTCACAGTGCCTCCTCCGTGCCTTCTCCCTGCTTCTGCCGCTTCCGCGGACCCTGGGACCGGGCTTAAAACCCCGAAAATGCCGTTCCCGAGCGGGAGCTCTCCATTGTGTGGCCGCCTCCCGCCCGCCGTCACCGGAAGTTCGTCTATTTCTATTTTGACGGTAATAATGTCACAACCGTTTACGTTTTCCCATAAAAAAAAAATTAAATTAAATTTAGGAGAGAAAAGCTTATCTTCCATCATTATATGGCAATATGTAACCAAACACAATGAAGCTCCCAGTGCAGTCTGCTTCAAAAGATGCAGGCGAGAGAGAGTGACATTGGGCTCACAATTTTCTGCCCTGGGGCATGTTGTCTCTCTGTTATGAAAAAGAAATAGCCGAGGATGAGAACGGAGTCTTGTTAGGCATGTCACTGCAATGGCATTAAATTCCCCGACATCATTAAACAGCTTTGAATTTGATGAAATTGAGAATGATTGCCACAGCGAACATGCAGAACCCAGAACAGTACCAGACACAGATTACATATCCACACACATAATTACATTCTTTCTAATCCCTCGCAGAATGAGAGGTAAAGCAATTTTGTTCATTACTTTTGTTTAGTTGGGGAAACGCAAGTACCTCATTTTGTGCAATTGGTTTCAAATAGGTATGAGGTTAGTTAGGGAAGGCCTTTGTTTTTCCGCCTCTCGTACTAGTCAGCAATATCACTGCTGTTTTTCTCTTTGGCTAGATGGTCGGAGCGTGGTGTTGAATGCAGAGTCAATCTCTGCACTGGCTATACTAGCTCAGGGAGGTGTGTCTCCTTGCCTTGTTCCATGCTTGATGTGGAGTGGCACCTCTCGTACTACATAAGCACCTGCCTCTCTTGCTCTCTGACAGAGATTCCAATGGACCCTCAAGGACGATGGCTAACTACAAATTACCTTCACTCACAGCAAGTTGCTGGTTAAATTTGGGTTAATGGCACTCTTGTACAAAGACTTTCAGACAGGCACGGGAGACTTAGGTCTTCCTTTGAGTTCCACTGTTAATATTCATTCCCATATAAAATAGTGATGGCTGGATTTACATTACAGTTACGCCTTTAATGTCGGGAAACATTTCAAAGTTCTTTACAGGAGGGTTTTAGACAAAACTGCCTCAAGGGGGAATATTAAGAGGTATGACTAAAGGTTGGTCAAGGCAATGGATTATAATTGGCAGTCGTAGTTGTTATATTCCTTGTCTTGTTCTCCAAGATAGCCAGATACGTAGTGTTGACAAAGAATATTAAACTAAGAAGTTTAAATCAAAACTAATTTATTTTACACTAATGATAGCATGTTATCTTTCCACAATTTAGCTGGATTAGGTTCGCACACTTTACTGAGTAACAGATAACAAAATAATAGTACTGAATCTGTGATACAGTAATTAATAATCTCTCTACTATATAAACTACGCCATAACTCAGCCTCATGCTATCCTTCTACAATGAAATCTCCATCAGCCTCTCCCAGCATGCCGAGAGACGCAGCCTTTTATGTGGTCTGTCAGTGGCGCCATCTGGTGTTATATACATGTAATTTCTCTTGTTAACCCTTTACTGTACATATCATTACAGTAGTCACATGTGTGACAATTGACAGCGGTTATTGTTGCTCAGCTCAGTTCAGATTGGACTCCTATTTCCATTCAGCTTTTTGGTCTCACAAGTAACTGCCTCGTCCACATTCTTCTGAGTGATGTGCTGCCCTGCTGATCGATAAAGAGCATTTTTCTATTTCTACACATTCTCAGTATGAGGGCGGGTTTAGCTCAGTTGGCTGGACAACTGATCCTTGATGTAGAGTAACCAACAGTGTTGGTTCAATTCCTGTACCAGCTGAGGTTATTCATGAAGGCTCCACCTTCTCAATCTTGATCCTCAAGTTAACTCATCACCAGTCAGCTCTCCCCCCTCAAAGAGGAAAGCGGCACCTGGGACTATGGTGATTTTACTTTGAAGGATCTCCTGGGTACACGAGCTTTTGTTTTTGACGGATGGCATCAACAACAGGAGGGTTTCAGTCTCATCTCTCAAGATTCCATTCCCCTGGAATCTTGAGTATCCACCAAATCACAAGCACACCTTCAACTGTTTTTCGGCGCCAACACCCCTGCTCCAAAAGGATACCTCTGCCCCAACAATGTGCACAGAGTCATCAACCTTTGGCTGTCTTCGTCATTCAAAGTTTGCACCCCACAACCCTTTTTCTACTCCCCTCTTTTCAGCTGAACTGGTCCTTTTCCAGTCTCTGTCTCCGCCCTGGAACTCTTCTTTTGGGGACCTCTCCCTATCCCCTCCCATTTGGGACCTCTCCTTGTTCCCTCGCTCTGTCCCTGGCCTGGGACACCTGCGGGCAATGGTGCTTTGCACCCAGTCGCCAGGCCAGACGTCCGTAAGGCGTAGGAGCTGAGATAGGCCATGCAGCCCATCGCATCTGTTCCTCCTTCAGTGAGATCGTGACTGATCTGAAATTGTAATCCTCAACACCACTTACCCACTCTATCCCGTAACTCTCCATTCCCTTCCTGCTTAATCTGATGACCTGATTTTTGTATCATTTCATCTTCTTGCACAGACCCGCTGGACACACAGAGTGTGAAAATGTAGAACTGCGCGTGTGTGGCCGTCTCCTGGTCTGCACGTGTGCAAAGGCTCCGAGGTCTGCTGGGAGTTGAAATTCCTGACCTCAGCTCTCAACCAGGCATCTACAGCTTTTTTTAACAAGGGAATGAATATACTAACTGACGTTAATGAAAGAAACGTCCATCTGTCTTTACAAAATGGTATGCCAAATGCCGGTGGCATGGACCATTAACGCCATCCTTAATGCCTCCTCTCTGAGGAATTTGGTTCAGTTTCTCTACGCGATGCAGCTAATTGAAGGTGGACTTTATGTGGCTGTTACCTGTCAGTATTAAAAGAAGATAAAGCTCTATGAAGGGGAAGTGATGGCTTTCTGTGAGCTGCTACTGACTGATCTGGGCTTTGTCAAAGGTCTGGATTGTGGAGAGAGGCACTGGGACGAACTAATTAAGCCTTTATGCAATATGAAGAATGTTCATTTCTGCTCTTGTGTCAAATTATAAACCATTTCTAGAGTGGCACGTTAGCACAGTGGTCATCACTGCTGCCTCACAGCATCAGGGACCTGGGTTCAATTCCAGTCTGTGTGAAGCTGGAACATTCTCCCCGTGTCTGCGTGGGTTTCCTCCGGGTGCTCCGGTTTCCTCCCACAGTTCAAAGATGTGAAGGGTGTTGGACATGCTAAATTGCCCTTTAGTGTCCAAAACGTTTGGTGGGGTTACGGGGGTTGGGGGAGGGGGGAGGGGGGGTGGCGTGGGCCTGGATAGGGTACTCTTTCCAAGGGCTGGTGCAGGCTCGATGTGCCAAATGGCCTCTGTCATGATATGCGGACACACACAATGATATACAGACAAGCAGCTAATGGACACAGAGAACAGGACATGACCAATAAGCAGGCAGGACACTCGGGGGTGGGATCTGACTATAAAAGACACGAGGCACTCACACTCCGCCTCTTTCCACTGATGAACATCTAGAGAGTCAGTCAAGGGTGTTGTTACAATCTCACACCTCCACCACGTGGCTAAGAGCTAGTCTGGTTCAGTCAGACAGAGTAACCACACTTAAGTTAGCAGAGAGTCAAACTGTGCTATTAGTTCAACAAACCTGATTGAACTAACTTCAAGGTCTGGAGTATCTTTTTGATCTAAGCTGCATCCAGTTGCAGCCTGTGTTAAACCAGTGTACCTAACACGACAGCCTCCTTCTGCACTGTCGGGATTTTATGATTTTAAAAGATTAATCTCCAAATGTTAAGCCACTTAAAAATTAAATTCATGGTCAGAGTTTCAACTATTGACAAACAAACAGACCGCTGTTATGCTACGCTACATTTTCTGTTCTGCTATACAGGAAATCATTTGGTGAAGGATAGAACTGGTGCCAATCTTTACACACTTTCATGGTTATTTACTGACCGAGGCATGGACTCGATGGGATGAATGCCCTCTTTCTGTGCTGTCATGACTCTCCACACAGGGTTTTCTACATGGGGACAGGAAATGGAGGTCAGTACAGTGTCCAGCCTCCGAACCCGCTCTTAACGGGAAACAGCCATTCCTTGTGATTTTCATGGGGGCGTGTCTAGAGATAATCATAATATGCACTCGTGTACATAATGAGATACAGACAGGCAGTGACAGACACTCAGTACAGCCAATCAACACACAGGACAGAACACAACCAATCACCAGCCAGAACATTCGAAAAGGGTTTCCCACTATAAAACACACGAGGCATCAGCACTCTGCCTCTTTCCACTGGTGACAACTGTAGTGACAGTCAGGGTGTATATATCAGCACCTTCTACACGTGGCTCAGAGCTAGTCTGGTCTAGCTAGTTTAAGTAAGCACACTTAGGTTAGTACAGTGTCAAACCCACAGCGAACTATGTGCACTGCTTAACAGGTTCAATAAAACGTACTGAACGAACTTCAACGTTTGGAGTCTATGTTCCAGTACAACTGCATCCAGTTGCAGTCCGTGTTACTCCAGGGTGATTAACACGACAGAGATAGGCTTCCCATCCAATTAAAGACTGCAGCCAAGCTCTCCAAGTGGGAGGGCCAATCAGAGGCCTTCCAGTTGGAAAGCAACAGCATGCTGCTATCAAGGATAAGTAAGGGAGGGAGAGGGAGCTTCAAAATGGAGGCGCACTCTCTCTGAAGTTTTCTGAACCGTAATTTGAAAAGAAAATCTTGCAGCCAGGCCACCTCTTGATAAGGAATCGAGAACACAGAGAAGAAACCTTCTCCTGAAGTATAAATCGGGTTGACATATTCACCAGCAGGAAACCGTGCCTTCAAATGCTTAGAACTGCACTTATCCCAGACCTGCCCACGCAACAGCAAGTCTCATTCACATTGAAGTCCGGGCCTGTTTCAATCTGGTGTCAATTTTAAAATCCCCAATTTTGAAGTAAAGTCATACGGATTCGAAACGTTAACTCTGGGTTGCTCCCTCTTCCCGGATGCTGCCGGACCTGATGATTATTTCCAGGGCTTCCTGTTTTTATTTCTGATCTCCAGCATCTGCACTGATTTACTTTTATTAAAGCCCCCAGCGTTGATCTTCAGGATAACCACCGCCACAAAATAGAAATACAAACGCTGTCCTCTTTTCTCTCACTCTGTATTGAGAGTACAACGTACAAATCAGCAGAGAACAAGGTGGATGTATAATTGCCGTTTCTTGATTGTCTTCACACTTACATTGATTGATTAGTCATGGGGTTTGCTTGGTTAGAATCCACTGTGTGGGCCAGTTTGAAAGCTTATTACTAAGGCCTAAAGCAATTGAACTTGAGCGGCTGGCAGTCACGGTGTTCTTGGAGTGAACGTAATGTAACAATGATTGTGGAAAATTTGCTCATCTAAGGGGAGAGTTTGAAATTGCCTCTCGAGTCAGAAAACAGTAACAGTATTCCGATTCCCTGCTGCACCCCTCAGGCGGAACTCTCCAATTGCTGACGCTGAAATCGCGTTCGGCGATTGGCCGGAGAATTGGTGGACACCTCTGGAGGGGGCAATGCCTCCTCCCACCAGGGAGGCGCCACAGATTCTGGTTGAATTTCCAGCCAAGCGATAACCCGCTTGGAGGAAATTGATCTCCCGTCTCCCTCCCAGGGGGTTGCTCCAGACGGGGGGGGTCACAGGGCCTCGCTGAAGCCGGAAGGAAAATGAGTAGCCCCTCGGACACCTGAAAAATCAGTCACATTTCAGAAACAAACTTTAGATCCAGTAGTGAACTGCTCCATTCTCCCTCATTCTCTGCCCCCTTCTGCCTTACTTTCGTTGGGAGATATCTGGTAGTCTCCAACATTCAACTGGGGAAAGTGGCAAGGAATATCCCAGAAGGAAAAAACATTGCAGACCAATATTATTACTTTTACTGTTTTTTTATTCCTGCTGGGTATGTTGGGAGTCCTCATGACCCACCATTAACATGTAATTTGCAAGTCCTCACCCATATGCCAGTGAGAAAATGTTATACATGTGGTTCTGATTGACATGAATATGGTATCCCTTGTTCTAACCTGGATAACCAGTGAAGGATAGAACTGGAGCCAATCTTCACATACTTTACAAGTCTTTATTTACGAGGTCCACTTTACAAACATGCACCTCCTAACCCAAAAAACAGTTTCAGTCTGTTCCTATACCAAATAAGGTAAACAAATGCACATACTCAAATAAGTGAATTAACAATACCTTAAAGAGACACTGACTCTTTATACTCTTTTGAGCAGCAATAAAAATAAACCAATTGAAACATTAACTAATAAACAAGTTAACAGCCCCTGAAACTTATCAAATTACATTCAAACAATGGGCGAGATTCTCTCAGCCCGGGGCCAGGCTGAATTCTCCGCAGAGCGGAGAATCGGCGTCAATGGCGCTGGTGTGGTTGGCGTGGCGTTGGTCACGGGCAGCTCTAAGCGGCCGGCTCGCTGATTCTCAGGCCAGGATGGGCCGAGCGGCCGTCATGGAAACGCTGTCCACACGTTCTCTCAGCCGGCGGGAACTCAGCGTTGAAGGGTCGGGTGGCGGCATGTGGGGGGGGAGCGGGGGTCCGACCCTGGCGGGGCCCTCCGATGTGGGCCGGCCCGCGATCGGGACCCACCGATCGGCGGGCCGGCCTCTCTGTGTCCCGGCCTCCTTTCTTCCGCGCCGGCACCTGTACTCTTGCGCCATGTTGGGTCAGGGCTGGCGCGGACAAGGGAGACACCGCGCATGCGCGGAAATCGCGCTGGTGTGACAGCACATGCGCGGGTTCGCGCCGGACCCACTGCGCATGCGCGTATCTCCTGGCGCCTATTCCACGGCTGGATCGGCGTGAACCGATCAAGCCCCCTGCTGGCCCCCCGAAGGGGCCAAAATTGCTGATCCTGGGGCCATGTTGAAGCCGTCGAGAAACGCAATGGTGTTTCCGACGGCGTCAACACTTAGCCTCAGGGTCAGGGAATCCCGCCCAATGTTGCTGTGGTTAATGATGTGCTCCAGCCGCGGAAAACCTCAAGCACGCCGGTGGACATACGCACTCCCTCTCCAAGGACACAGCGGCCGTGACCGTAGCCCCGGAGGAGGGGCAGACAGTCGGGTTGGATGACCAACTCGGATCGCCCACAGCTGGGCTCCGCTCCGATGTAGAGGAACAAACATGAATCATCAGCTGATGCCTGAATACAATTAAGCATCTAATTAATATTTAATTAACACCTCCCCCCCTTCCCCCCCAAGCACGTTTCCACGAGCATTCGCTCCACATCTGGCGATATATCTGTAGACAGAAAACCTCGGCCAGAATGTTCTAGGACATAAAAATGGGGGCGGGATTCTCCACAATCGCCGCGATGTCCGCCGACCGGCGCCAAAAACGGCACGAATCCGTCCGGCATCGCGCCGCCCCAAAGGTGCGGAATTCTCTGCATCTTGAGGGGCCGAGCCCTCACCTTGCGGGGCTAGGCCCGCGCCGGAGTGATTTCCGCCCCGCTGGCTGGCGTGAAAGGCCTTTGGCGCCCCGTCAGCTGGCGCGGAAATTACTTTGCCGTGCGACGCATGCACGGGAGCGTCAGCGGTTGCTCACGTCATCCCCGCGCATGCGCAGTGGAGTGGGTCTCTTCCGCCTCCGCCATAGTGAAGACCATGGCGAAGGCGGAAGGAAAAGAGTGCCCTCACGGCACAGGCCCGCCCGCGGATCGGTGGGCCCCGATCGCGGGCCAGGCCACCGTGGGGGCACCCCCCCCGGGCCAGATCGCCCCGCGCCCCCCCCAGGACCCCGGAGCCCGCCCGCGCCGCCTTGTCCCGCCATTCGAAAGGTGGTTCAATCCACGCCAGCTGGCGTGGGTTGACAGCGGCGGGACTTCGGCCCATCGCGGACCGGAGAATCGCCGGGGGTGGGCCCGTCGACCGGTGCGATTTCCACCGACCGGCGCGGCGCGATTCCCGCCCCCGCCGAATCTCTGGTGGCGGAGAATTCGGGACACGGCGGGGGCGGGATTCACGCCGGCCCCCGGCGATTCTCCGACCTGGTGGGTGGGTCGGAGAATCGCGCCCGGGAGAAGTAAGATCCATAAAATTTTTTATAAGGAAGGTAGATAACTGGGTGATAACAAAAACTGTAGAAGAGCCTGTGGAAAGATGGAGGATGACGGTAAAACGGGGTTGCTCTTTCCGAGAGCAGGTGCTGAGGCAATGACTTAAACGACTTCCTTCTGTGGCGCAAAGCTCATTGGTTCCTTAGTCCTCTGATTTGATGGCTGAAATAGGTTCAGGAAATCCAGAAATCAATCAATCAAGCTTTACAAGGTATCAATGTTCTCAGGTACCTGTACCCTGGTAAATCCTAACATCGCTCAGGTGGGTTTTTTTTGCACAGTTCCATTTGTATTTGCAACATGGGATTTTGATCATTTAGTTTCCGTCTTCCCCAGGAATATGTCCTGTAATAGCTGGTCAGTGTTGTTGCTGTTTTATACCAATGTGCCGAATTGGAAACGCTTGTGTAAAAGAAACCGTCTTTCCTGCCATGAATGACAGATGTACAAGCCAGAGAGGGGTTTGCATTCACACCCGTGGAAAAGTCGTGGTATAGAGTGCACAGAAAGGACAGAGCAATGCAGAGGGAATAGCGGTCTCAGAAAATGGCAGCCTACTGGTGTCACTGGACTAGTAACTCAGAGATCCAGGGTAATGTTCTGGGGATGTGGATCCAAATTGCACCATGGCAGCTGATGAAATTTGAATTCAATTCCTAAAATCTGGAATCGAAAACTAATATCGGTAACGGTTGCCTACCGGGTTGTCATGTGATGACGCAATCAAGCGGAGCGTCACGAGTTTGGCGCTTGGTAGGATTTCCTGGGACATCAGGTGGAGTAGGTACGAAGAACATAAAGAGGAGCCTGTAATTACCCTACAGAAAGTCGAAGAAATATATATATTTTTTTAAATTTTCTTTTTCTTTTTTCTTTTATTTTTTAATAAACTTTAGAGTACCCAATTACATTTTTCCAATTAAGGGGCAATTTAGCGTGGCCAACCACCTAGCCTGCGCATCTTTGGGTTGTGGGGGTGAAACCCACGCAAACACGGGGAGAATGTGCAAACTCCACACGGACAGTGACCCAGAGCCGGGATCGAACCTGGGACCTCGGCGCTGTGAGGCAGCAGTGCTAACCACTGCGCCACCATGCTGCCCGAAAGTTGAAGAAATATGCTCCCCGCTTCAAAACATAATCTTAGACCGTCAGATATTCCATTCTACTGTCATAATATACACCAGTATATTAAGGTGCAGACACACACACACACACTGATGGACATGCAGCCAATCACCAGTGAGAGCACACGCACTATAAAGACAGGAGACAGGAGAGTTCTCGCTCATTCTAGTAGCAGCCCGGAGCACAGAGCTCACAGCCTGCAACACAGACATTCACCATGTGCTGAGTGCATCACCTGGTTAGGACTAGGCAAGGGTCAACAGTTAAAGCTGGTATTGCATTTACCCACAGTCCAAGTATGTTAATATAGTTAACCTTATAATAAAATAGAGTTGCACCACTTCAAGTGTTGGTGACCTGTTTGTGATCCAGAACACCCAACACATCATGGTACAAGGAGTGGTTGCATACTAGCACTTCTGAGACCCACCTGCAACTAATCAGCATTCCGGCATCCTGAAGTATGGAGAACATCAACCCGCCGCCGCCGCTCCGCATCGCCGGCAATCTCGGGGTCAATTGGAAGATTTTCAAACAGCGCTTCCAGCTCTTCCTCGAAGCCACGGACAGGGAGAACGCCTCGGACACCAGGAAGATTGCTCTGCTCCTCTCCACGGCCGGGCAACACGCCATCCACATCTTCAACAGACGACGAGGACAAGACAAAGTACAAGACCGTTCTCCTCAAATTTGATACCCACTTCAGCATAGAGGTCAATGAAAGCTTTGAAAGATACCTGTTCCAGCAGCGCTTGCAGGGTAAGGACGAGCCTTTCCAATCCTTTTTAACACACCTCCACATCTACGAATCAGACACCACTCGAATCAATCCAGTCCTATGTGGACACACTAAAGGTCTCGGCAGAAAAAAGTGCAATTGGAGAGTTTACTGACAAATCGGTTAGAGATCGGTTGGTAGGGGGCATTGAAAATGATATTCTCCGAAAACAGCTAATGATCTGTCTTTACAGTCTGCTTCAGAAATGTGGATTTTAAACGCGCAGTCCTGGAGATGGAACAGAGGATTCAGGCGGGAAACAGCACATTTTCAGCGGAACATTGAAATATTTTCAGTTCAGGGAGCGTCATGCACCAACTGCAGAAGCCAGCACCCTCCAAACAGGGCACAATGTTCCGCATTTGGAAAAAAGTGGAATCACTGTGGCAAGTGGAATTACTTCATCAAATGCTGCAGATCTAAACAACAACAGCCTCTCTCCGACGCCCGCAGGGACTGGCGTGTAACTAGGATCAGTGAGTTACAGTATCATCTGAATGAAACCCCAACCAAGGCACCATCCACGCAAGCATCCATGCTGGATTGTGAGAGTGTGGAATCGGCCATTCAGAAAGGGGAAATATTCACTGCGCCAGATAATCCCAACCAATGCCAATCATCATAGAATCATAGAATTCACGGTGCAGAAGGAGGCCATTCGGCCCATTGAATCTGGACCAGCCCTTGGAAAGGGCACTCTATCTAAGCCCACACCTCCACCCTATCCCTCTAACCCAGTTACCCCACCTAACCTTTTTTGACACTAAGGACAATTTAGCTTGGCCAATCCACCTAACTTGCACATCGTTGGACTGTGGGAAGAAACCGGAGCACCCGGGGGAAACGCACGCAGGCACGGGGAGAACGTGCAGACTCCGCACAGACAGTGACCCAAGCCAGGAATCGAACCTGGGGTCCTGGCGCTGTGAAGCAACAGTGCTAACCACTGTGCTACCGTGCCGCCCGCCAAGTTAAAAGTCAAAATCGAGAGGGCAAAGTGAATTGCTCCGTTCAGAAACAAACTACCAGAAATCGATCCGGAGGCGACACTGGATCCCAGCCAGCAGTCCAACCTCGGGGGTTACGGTGGACAATCACCACCGACGGCATGACCACCCTTTCCTGCGTTCTGAGAAACTTTGACTTCCATATTGTGGCCCAAAGTCTCCAGCCACTACTAGGATTCCGGGGCTGCGTCTCATTAAAGGTCATTCAACTTGGCCCAGAGGTCCACGCTGTGCAACGTCAAGTCCCAGAGATGACAAGGTACAATGACGTTTCCTTTCGCCCGCCTCTTTAATAAAGAATCTACCGAGTTCTATCTTTAAAATATTCAAAGTCTCTGCTTACGCTGCTTTTGAAGAAGAGAGTTCCAAAGTTTCTTGACCCTTTGAGAGAATTATTTTCCCCTCCTCATCTCTGTCTTAAATAAGCGACCCTTATTTTTAAACAGTGACCCCTAGTTCTAGACTCTCCCACAAGAGGAAACATCCTCTCCACATCCACCCTGTGAAGACCCCTCAGGATCTTATTTGTTTCAATCAAGTCACCTCTTACTCTTCTAAACTCCAGCGGATCCAAACCTATCTGTAATAAGCTGCATGTGACATGCACTGAGGTTCATCCATCTGGGGATGATTGTTCCCTTGTCCTGATTGGACCAGGAATTACCGAACATTTGTATAATGGGTTGGCCTCGGTAGTAGCCGGGAGAAAGGAGTAAGGACTCGGTAATGTGTAACCAGGAACTATGTATGTGCTGCGGTAAAGCTAAATAAACGTCTCCCTGTGAACTTGCTGGACTCCCCTGGTCGCTCCGATACTAGCCTGTCCAGCCTCATAAGACATCCTGCCTATTCCCAGTATTAATACACAAAGATCCATAAAGCCACAGAGCGCTTTACGGCACAGAAAGAGGCCATCCGGCCCACTGAGGCCATTCGCCTCCTCCAGTCAGCCTCACTCCCTTTACTCAAGAGAGCCGAGCTGCCTCTATTCAGAAAGGCCCACTGGATCAGGCAGTCGTGAAGGCTGTCCCCTGGAATCAAGACCCCAGGGGCGGAGGTCACTCCTGCTAAGAGTTGCCGGTCAATTGGAGGCCACAGCTACGCCACCATCCTTCCTGGCTAAACGTTCTTCCTGCCTCCAAGCCCACCCACCAGCCACCAGAGAGAGCAGAAGATTCTGCCCAGTGAGCAAGGATATCAGTAATTTAGCAAATCCAACAGAGGCATACTTATCAGAATGGCCTGCTTTTGGAATGTTAGTGCCAGAATAAACAGATGGGGTGAAAGAGATAGGCTGGGATATTTCTGCTCCGACGTGCCGAGGCCTGTTTTGTGGGATGGGCCAGCCAGAATTCCAGGTGATCCCAGCGGCAGGCGGGATTGGAAAACCCCCACCCACGGAAACAGATTCATTTCAACTGTGTTATCAATGGATCTTGCTGTAAAAAAAGTGAGTGAGCTCCTTTACACGATTAATTGCATACGGTAAGAGAAAACAAAAACCTCTTAGTGATGCTCCAGCTCTGGAATGTTTATTTATTGCAGGAACTCCGACGCCCCTAGGAATAACGACAAAAAATAATACCGCCAATTGTAAAATTGGTAATGGGCTCCTTTGCCTGTCATTGAATAGTCAGACACTGGAACAAAGAGCAAAGAGCAGTACAGCACAGGGACAGGCCCTTCGGCCCTCCGATCATGATGCCTGCACCGATCATGATGCCTGCACCGATCATGATGCCCGTCTAAATCAAAACCTTCTGCACTTCAGAATTTGAACCGCACTGAACTGTGTGGGTAATTACCGGATTTTCGGAAGAGCCACTGAAGAGGAGAGACTTTGGGAATCTGAACTCTTGAACTCCAGTTACAGGCAAGATATTAATTCAATTTGAATAAGGATCAAAAGCAGATTTGTGTGCTGCACAATGTGGATTTAGTTGCTTCAAAGTTAAGGAGGTTGGGTGAGTCTTGGCATGAACGTCGATTTTATGTGAGGCGGGATTTTGTTTACAAGTATGAACTTCATCGGCAAACACGGAGACATTAGAAGAAACATTATACTCAAGTGAAATGGCAGGGAAAGAATAGATTGGGCGAGATTCTCCGGTTCCCCAGCCGCCTTTGTCTCGGTGCCTCGCTGTTCGCCTGTGACAGTATTCTCTCTTCCCGCCGCTTGTCAATGGTATTTCCTATTGGAACCACCCTACGCTGCCGGGAAACCTGCGGGTGGGGTGCACTACCGGCGGGAAAAGAGGATCCCGATGGCCGGCGAATTCCGGCCATTATTGCACTCGACGTTCCAGTTTTGACACAGCCAACATGCAACATGGTGGCAGCTGTGAAGGACCCCGAAATCCCTGAAAATCAACTTCGGAAATTTTTGCAAGCCTGACATCAAGAATGGCTGCAAAGTGAAGGTTTTGGTAAGATAGTTGAAAACATCCAATAGGGTACCTTATCTATGTCTCTCTTCCTTAGCCAGTCACAACCAACTGTTATGGGCCAGGGTTTAGAGAACACCAAAGTACATCAAGGAGTTCACCTGAACCACAACTTTAAATAGATTTTGGTTATGGGCAGCACAAGGGCCCACTTTACAGGTGTGATTCAACACAGATCTAACGTATGTTGAAAACAAAACAATGTTTAATCTATGAATTCAGCTAATACTTTATAAACACACAGTAAACAGTTTATCAACTACCAACACTGATAATGCCCACAGATACAATACTCTATAGATAACCCTTAATAACTTTCCTAACAACCTCATACCAGCCTGACCGGTGGCGACTAGGAGCTTTTCACAGTAACTTCATTTGAAGCCTACTTGCGACGATAAGCTATTATTATTACAGGGGCTGGTTTAGCACAGGGCTAAATCGCTGGCTTTGAAAGCAGGCCAGCAGCACGGTTCAATTCCCGTCCCAGCCTCCTCGAACAGGGGCCAGAATGGGGTGGCTAGAGGTTTTTCACAGTAACTTCATTTGAAGCCTACTTGTGACAATAAGCGATTTTCATTTCATTTCACTTCATAAATCAAAAAACCCTTTTTAACAAAGACAGCAGGTTTGAAACCTCTACAGAAAGCAGGTATCATTTTTAAATTATCAAGTGATCTGAACACCTTGTGAACATACAGAGAGAGATAGAGGCTGGGATTCTCCTTTCCGGGGACTAAGTCCCCATGCCGGTGGGAAACCCGGCGCCAACGACTCCGGCACCAACGGGCCCCCAAGGTGAGGAATTTGCACCTGCCTCTGGGGCTAGGTGGACGTCGGAGGGGTTGGCGCCACTCCAACAGGCGGCGAAGGGACAGCGCGAGTTCGCGCATGCACAAAGTGCCAGTGTGATTTTGCGCATGCACGGAACCACCGGGTTGTTTTGCCGTATGCGCGGCAGTTCTCATCTCCGCGCCGGCCATGGTGGAGTCCGACAGGGGATGGCGCAAAAAGGAGTGCCCCCATGGCACAGGCCCGCCCGCAAATCGGTGGGCCCCTCCCGGGGTCGGATACCCCCGCGCCTCCCCGAGGACTGCCCCAGCTGACTTACCTGCCAGGTTCCGTCGTGTGGGACCATGTGTAATCCATGCCGGCGGGACTGGCCAAGAACGGACGGCCGCTCGGCCCATCGGGGCCCGGAGAATTGCCGGGGGGGTGGCTGCCAACGGCCCCCAACCGCCGTGGCGTCAACCCCGCCCAAAACATGGTGCCGGAGGATACGGCAGCCGGCGTCGGGGCGGCGGGGCAGGATACGCGCCACCCCCCGGGGATTCTCCGACCCGGCGGGGGGTTGGAGAATCCCGCCCAGTGACTCCAACATCCTTGTAGTCTGAACACAGCTTTCAACTGAAAATGAAACTGTTGTGTTGGGTGCTCTGCTACACAGACGAACCAACATAGTTGCGGATGGTACAACTCAGTTTTATTACTAACAATAACAACATCTGTAAACTGGTTACTGTGGTTCGTTCATTACCCTCTAACCTGTGGACCTAGCCCCAACACTATCTTGGAGAAGCACTCAGCACATGGTGAATGTCTGAGTGGCTTGCTGTGGGCTCTGTGCCCTGAGCTGTCTCCTGCTGGAATGAGCGGGAAGTGTCGTGTTCCCCGTTTTATAGTGTGTATGCCCTTGCCTGTGATTGGCTGTGATGTTGTGTGTGTATTGATTGGTCCGTTGATCTGTCCATCAGTGTGTATGTATGTTTGCGCCATGATGTTTATCTGAATATCATGACATCCACCCTTTTTTTACACGAATATGTGCCTATGTGGTAATAAATATAGATGTGTACTGAGTGCAGCTGAATGTGTGTGTGCAATATCTACAACATGTACATGAGGCTAAACTATATACATAGGAAGGTGTCAGGTGCAACATAGCAACGAGGTTGTGCCATAAACAAAACACGTGTAAACATCAAGCATCAAAACAAACTCCTGTAACGACAAAAAGAGAAACATATTAACATTGTGGCATAATACACCAGTGAGTTCAATGTTCAAACAGGCTCATAGGTCCAGCCTAGTAGGTGGGCGATAAATTCGGGTTGACCGCCTCAAGGGTGGGTCAGGATCCACCGGCTGAGGAATGGGCCTGTCCACAGGCGACAGAGGAATGGGCATGGTGGCAGGAAGCTCCACGAAGTCGACATCAGGAACAACAGGAGGGCGTGGCACCAGTGTATGATCACGTAGCGAGCGCGGAAGCAGGCGAAGAGCCCGGCGATTGAGCCTGCGAATGGAGCCGTCAGGCATGCGAACCAGGAACGAGCGGGGAGCCATGCGTCGGAGAACTTCGGCAGTTGCCGACCAGCCACCCTCTGGTAGGTGGATGCGGACGTTGTCTCCAGGCGCCAGGGCAGGAAGATCAGTTGCCCGAGTGTCATGTGCCACCTTCTGCTGAGCACACTGCTGTCGCATCCTTTGCAGTACTGGAGCATAGTTGGGTGTAGGGACCAGAATGGATGGCACAGTGGTCCTGAGGGCGCGACCCATCAACAGCTGGGCTGGTGAGAGGCCAGTGGCTAGTGGGGCCGAGCGATAGGCTAGCAGGGCTAAGCAGAAATCCGATCCGACATCAGCAGCCTTGCAGAGGAGCCGCTTGACGATGTGAACGCACTTTTCCGCCTTTCCATTGGACTGGGGATGCAGAGGGCTGGACGTCACGTGTGTGAAGCCATACAAAGCAGCAAAAGAAGACCATTCTTGGCTTGCAAAACAGGGCCCATTGTCCGACATGACAGTAAGCGGAATGCCATGGCGAGCGAAGGTGTCTTTGCATGCTCTGATGACAGCGGACGATGTCAAATCGCGCAGGCGTATGACCTCTGGATAATTCGAAAAGTAATCTATGATGATGACATAGTCCCGGCCAAGCGCATGAAAAAGGTCCACACCCACCTTCGCCCAGGGGGACGTCACCAACTCATGGGGATGAAGCGTCTCAGGGGGTTGCGCCGGCTGAAACCTTTGGCAGATGGGGCAGTTGAGCACCATGTTGGCAATGTCATCGCTGATGCCCGGCCAGTATACCGCCTCTCGGGCTCTCCGTCTGCACTTCTCAACCTCCAGATGGCCTTCGTGTAGTTGGTCGAGGACGAGCTTGTGCATGCTGTGTGGAATCACAATCCGGTCCAGCTTTAGGAGGACACCGTCATTGACGGCCAAGTCGTCCCGGACAAGAAAAAGAACAAAGAACAAAGAAATGTACAGCACAGGAACAGGCCCTTCGGCCCTCCGGCCAAGTCGTCCCGGACGAGAACAAAGAACAAAGAAATGTACAGCATAAGGAACAGGCCCTTCGGCCCTCCAAGCCTGTGTCGACCATGCTGCCCGACTAAACTACAATCTTCTACACTTCCTGGGTCCGTATCCCTCTATTCCCATCCTATTCATGTATTTGTCACGATGCCCCTTAAATGTCACTATTGTCCCTGCTTCCACCACCTCCTCCGGTAGCGAGTTCCAGGCACCCACTACCCTCTGCGTACAAAACTTGCCTCGTACATCTACTCTAAACCTTGCCCCTCTCACCTTAAACCTATACCCCCTAGTAATTGACCCCTCTACCCCGGGGAAAAGCCTCTGACTATCCACTCTGTCTATGCCCCTCATAATTTTGTAGACCTCTAGCAGGTCGCCCCTCAACCTCCTTCGTTCCAGTGAGAACAAACCAAGTTTATTCAACCGCTCCTCAGAGCTAATGCCCTCCATACCAGGCAACATTCTGGTAAATTTCTTCTGCACCCTCTCGAAAGCCTCCACATCCTTCTGGTAGTGTGGCGACCAGAATTGAACACTATACTCCAAGTGTGGCCTAACTAAGGTTCTATACAGCTGCAACATGACTTGCCAATTCTTATACTCAATGCCCCGGCCAATGAAGGCAAGCATGCCGTATGCCTTCTTGACTACCTTCTCCATCCGTGTTGCCCCTTTCAGTGACATGTGGACCAGTACTCCTAGATCACTTTGACTTTCAATACTCTTGAGGGTTCTACCATTCACTGTATATTCCCTACCTGCATTAGACCTTCCAAAATGCATTACCTCACATTTGTCCGGATTAAACTCCATCTGCCATCTCTCCGCCCAAGTCTCCAAACAATCTAAATCCTGCTGTATCCTCTGACAGTCCTCATCGCTATCTGCAATTCCACCAACCTTTGTGTCGTCTGCAAACTTACTAATCAGACCAGTTACATTTTCCTCCAAATCATTTATATATACTACAAACAGCAAAGGTCCCAGCACTGATCCCTGTGGAACACCACTGGTCACAGCCCTCCAATTAAAAAAGCATCCTTCCATTGCTACTCTCTGCCTTCTATGACCTAGCCAGTTCTGTATCCACCTTGCCAGCTCACCCCTGATGCCGTGTGACTTCACCTTTTGTACTAGTCTACCACGAGGGATCTTGTCAAAGGCCTTACTGAAGTCCATATAGACAACATTTACTGCCCTACCTGCATCAATCATCTTAGTGACTGCCTCGAAAAACTCTATCAAGTTAGTGAGACACGACCTCCCCTTCACAAAACCGTGCTGCCTCTCACTAATACGTCCATTTGCTTCCAAATGGGAGTAGATCCTGTCTCGAAGAATTCTCTCCAGGAATTTCCCTACCACTGAAGTAAGGCTCACCGGCCTGTAGTTCCCGGGATTATCCTTGCTACCCTTCTTAAACAGAGGAACAACATTGGCTATTCTCCAGTCCTCCGGGACATCACCTGAAGACAGTGAGGATCCAAAGATTTCTGCCAAGGCCTCAGCAATTTCCTCTCCAGCCTCCTTCAGTGTTCTGGGGTAGATCCCATCAGGCCCTGGGGACTTAACTACCTTAATATTTTTTAAGACACCCAACACCTCGTCTTTTTGGATCTCAATGTGACCCAGGCTATCTACACACCCTTCTCCAGACTCAACATCTACCAATTTCTTCTCTTTGGTGAATACTGATGCAAAGTATTCATTTAGTACCTCGCCCATTTCCTCTGGCTCCACACATAGATTCCCTTGCCTATCCTTCAGTGGGACAACCCTTTCCCTGGCTACCCTCTTGCTTTTCATGTATGTGTAAAAAGCCTTGGGATTTTCCTTAACCCTATTTGCCAATGACTTTTCGTGACCCCTTCTAGCCTTCCTGACTCCTTGCTTAAGTTCATTCCTACTTTCCTTATATTCCAAGCAGGCTTTGTCTGTTCCCAGCCTTTTAGCCCTGACAAATGCCTCCTTTTTCTTTTTGACGAGGCCTACAATATCTCTCGTTATCCAAGGTTCCCGAAAATTGCCGTATTTATCCTTCTTCCTCACAGGAACATGCCGGTCCTGAATTCCTTTCAACTGACACTTGAAAGCCTCCCACATGTCAGATGTTGATTTGCCCTCAAACATCCGCCCCCAATCTATGTTCTTCAGTTCCCGCCTAATATTGTTATAATTAGCCTTCCCCCAATTTAGCACATTCATCCTAGGACCACTCTTATCCTTGTCCACCAGTACTTTAAAACTTACTGAATTGTGGTCACTGTTACCGAAATGCAACCCTACTGAAACATCTACCACCTGGCCGGGCTCATTCCCCAATACCAGGTCCAGTACCGCCCCTTCCCTAGTTGGACTGTCTACATATTGTTTTAAGAAGCCCTCCTGGATGCTCCTTACAAACTCCGCCCCATCTAAGCCCCTGGCACTAAGTGAGTCCCAGTCAATATTGGGGAAGTTGAAGTCTCCCATCACCACAACCCTGTTGTTTTTACTCTTTTCCAAAATCTGTCTACCTATCTGCTCCTCTATGTCCCGCTGGCTGTTGGGAAGCCTGTAGTAAACCCCCAACATTGTGACTGCACCCTTCTTATTCCTGATCTCTACCCATATAGCCTCACTGCCCTCTGAGGTGACCTCCCGCAGTACAGCTGTGATATTCTCCCTAACCAGTAGCGCAACTCCGCCTCCCCTTTTACATCCCCCTCTATCCTGCTTGAAACATCTAAATCCTGGAACGTTTAGCTGCCAATCCTGCCCTTCCCTCAACCAGGTCTCTGTAATGGCAACAACATCATAGTTCCAAGTACTAACCCAAGCTCTAAGTTCATCTGCCTTACCCGCAATACTTCTTGCATTAAAACATATGCACTTCAGGCCACCAGACCCGCTGTGTTCAGCAACTTCTCCCTGTCTGCTCTGCCTCAGAGCCCCACTGTCCCTATTCCCTAGTTCTCCCTCAATGCTCTCACTTTCTGACCTATTGCTCCCGTGCCCACCCCCCTGCCATACTAGTTTAAACCCTCCCGTGTGACACTAGCAAACCTCGCGGCCAGGATATTTATGCCTCTCCGGTTTAGATGCAACCCGTCCTTCTTATATAGGTCACACCTGCCCCGGAAGAGCTCCCAGTGGTCCAGATAATGGAAACCCTCCCTCCTACAGCTGTTTAGCCACGTGTTTAGCTGCTCTATCTTCCTATTTCTAGCCTCACTGGCACGTGGCACAGGGAGTAATCCCAAGATTACAACCCTAGAGGTCCTGTCTTTTAACTTTCTGCCTAGCTCCCTGAACTCCTGCATGTCCCTTCCTGGCTATGTCGTTAGTACCAATATGTACAACGACCTCTGCCTGTTTGCCTTCCCCCTTCAGGATGCCCTCTACCCGTTCGGAGACATCCTGGACCCTGGCACCAGGGAGGCAACATACCATCCTGGAGTCTCTTTCACGTCCACAGAAGCGCTTATCTGTGCCCCTGACTATGGAGTCCCCTATTACTATTGCTCTTCTGCGCTTTGACCCTCCCTTCTGAACATCAGAGCCAGCCATGGTGCCACTGCTCTGGCTGCTGCTGTTTTCCCCTGATAGGCTATCCCCCCCCCCGACAGTATCCAAAGGGGTATACCTGTTCGAGAGGGGGACAACCATAGGGGATTCCTGCACTGACTGCCTGCCCTTTCTAGTGGTCACCTATTTCTCTGCCTGCACCTTGGGTGTGACCACATTTATATAACTGTGATCTATGACGCTTTCCGCCACCTGCATGCTCCTAAGTGCATCCAATTGCTGCTCCAACCGAACCATGCGGTCTGTGAGGAGCTCCAGTTGGGTGCACTTTCTGCAGATGAAGCCATCCGGGACCCTGGAAGCCTCCCGGACCTGCCACATCTCACAGTCAGAGCACTGCACCCCTCTAACTGACATTGCGTCAATTAATTAAAATTAAAAGTTTAAAAAATTTAAAAAAAAATATTTTAAAACATTTTTTCAAAGTTACTGTTAACTATCTGTTTCCTAGCACTAGATTTCTAATATAAATGCGAAAGCTAAATATAGTACTCTCCGATCTCTGGCTTAGATACCCCTCTAAATTATAATTAAGTAATTATGTAATTAGTTACCAATGCTTAATTTTTTTAATTTAGTGTAGATTCCCAACCAGCCACTCAGGTCACAGCTTTTCTGTGATGTCACTTCAGTTTTCCCCGACACACACAATTTGAAAAAGGTATGAAAGTAAAAATGAGTAAAAATCACATACTTACCTTCTGAGTGTCTTAGATGTTCTCAGGTTCTCCCCCTGACAGAGACTGCTCCTCCTCCTCCGAACGGCTCTCCAAACTAGGCCGCGATCTTTTAAGCTCTCCGCTCCGACTCGCAGCTCCCGCGCTTTTTATATCTCCCGCGCTGTTTTCAATGTCCCGGACATTGTAGAATTGTGGGCACTGTCCTATGAGCCACCCTCCCATCATGTGGCGCATCACACGTTGTAGAAGGGGGTCAGCCGCAGTCTCCCGGCGAATACGGGCCAGACTTGAATCATTAGCTGGCAGATTGGCCGATGTGAAGGCCACCTGCGCTTCGACCTGACAGACGAACCCCTCCGAATCGGGCGGTGTGCTCACTGCTCTGGATAGGGCATCCGCAATGATGAGGTCCTTTCCCGGGGTGTAGACCAGTTGGAAGTCGTACCTCCGGAGCTTGAGCAGGATGCGCTGGAGGCGAGGGGTCATCTCGTTCAGGTCCTTATGTATGATGCTGACCAGGGGGCGATGGTCGGTTTCCTCGGTGAACTGGCGGAGACCGTACACGTAGTCGTGGAACTTGTCTATGCCGGTTAACAAACCCAGGCTCTCCTTCTCGATCTGCGCATAGCGCTGTTCTGTGGGAGTCATGGCCCGCGAGGCATAGGCAAGCGGGGCCCATGATGCAATGTCATCCCATTGCAGGAGTATCGCCCCAATGTCGGACTGGCTGGCATCAGTCGAGATCTTCGTATCACGAGAGGTGTCGAAGAACGCCAATACCGGGGCTGTGGTGAGCTTAACTTTGAGCTCCCCCCATTCCTTCTGGTGTGCGGGCAGCCACTGGAACTCCGTGGACTTCTTGACGAGGTGGCGAAGAGCCGTTGTGTGGGAGGCAAGGTTGGGAATGAACCTCCCCAGGAAGTTGACCATGCCTAGAAAGCGTAGCACTGCTTTCTTGTCTGCCGGCTGCGGCATGGCTGTAATGGCGCTCTCCTTGTCTGCATCCGGACACATTCCTGACCGGGATGTGGTCCCCCAGAAACTTTAGCTCAGTTTGGCCGAAAGAACACTTGGCTCGGTTGAGGGGCAGGCCGTGTTTCCGTATCCGCGCAAAGACACGCTGGAGATGACTGATGTGCTCCTGTGGTGTGGTGGACCAGATGATGATGTCGTCAACATAGACGCGCACCCCTTCGATCCCCTCCATCATCTGTTCCATGATCCTATGAAATACCTCGGATGCCGAGATGATGCCAAACGGCATTCTGTTATAGCAGAAGCTGCCGAAAGGAGTGTTGAAGGTGCACAGCTTCCTGCTGGACTGATCCAGTTGGATCTGCCAAAAACCCTTTGAGGCATCAAGCTTTGTGAAAATTTTAGCCCGGGCCATTCCACTCGTGATCTCTTCCCGTTTGGGTATGGGGTAGTGTTCCCTCATGATGTTGTTGTTCGGGTCTTTCGGGTCGATGCAGATCCGGAGTTCGCCGGAGGGCTTCTTAACGCACACCATGGAGCTGACCCATGGCGTGGGCTCCGTGACCCGGGATAGCACCCCTTGGTCCTGGAGATCCTGCAGCTGCTGCTTGAGGCGGTCTTTGAGTGGTGCTGGGACCCGGCGAGGTGCGTGAATGACCGGGGTGGCATCCGGTTTGAGCAGTATTCTGTAGGTATAGGGCAGTGTGCCCAAACCCTCGAATGCCTCCTGGTTGTGGGCGAGGAGCGAGTGGAGCTGTGCCCTAAATTCTGCATCCGGGAAGTCTGATGTGCCTTCTGGAGACAGAGCGTGTACCCGCTGAACGAGGTGGAGAACCTTGCACGCCTGTGCGCCTAGCAGGGAGTCCTTCGATGATCCAACTATCACGAAGGACAGTGTGGCCGTGTATGTTTTGTGTGTCGCCTGGAGCTGGTAGGATCCCATGGCCGGGATAACGTTTCCGTTGTAGTCGACCATCTTACAACGGGATGGCCGAATTGGTGGTCTGACCTTCAAGGCGTAGAAGGCTGACCATGCTATTAGGTTGGCGGAGGCACCAGTGTCCAAACGGAATGTTATTGGTGATCGGTTGACCGTTAGGGTGGCACACCATTCATCACCCGGATTGACACTGTTCACTGGCATCGGCTGGTGGGTCCTGCTTGGAGACATCCGGTTCCTGTCAATGACTGCAACGCGGAAGGGTTCCCGGTCGTCTGTATCACCGGTCTGTATATCGTCCGGGTATGACAAGGAGTACGGAGGCTGAATTGTCCGCACGTCCCTGCGAGGCTGTTGGAATTGGGGAGCGTTGGCAGGTTGAGCTGCTCGACAGCAGGCAGCGTAGTGGCCCATCTTGCCACAGCGGAGGCATTGTCGGTTCTTTGTCGGACATTGCCGCTTTAAATGTGCGGATCCACAGTTGCCGCATGTCGTGACGTAATGGCGTTCGTTGCGCCATCGTGCATTCGCAGTTCGGTCCTGCGTAGAGCGCGCCTGCGCGTAACGTCCCTCTGTGTCGACGTCTCTTTTGGCGCGTACAAGCGCGGGAGGCCGCGGTAAGCGTGCGAAATGGCCGCCCTCGTCCGGGCAGCGGGCCGGGAGGAACTCGATCGCCTGGACCCGCTCGGCCTCGTAGGACCCCTGCCTTGCCAATTCGGCCGTGTACGACCCCTGCCGTGCCGATTCGGCCGCCTGGAATTGGGAATAGCGGCTGGTCGCGTTTTCATGGAGGACGCAGGCTTCGATGGCGGTGGCTAGGGTGAGGCTTTTAATTTTGAGGAGCTGCTGGCGTAGGGTGCCCGAGGTGACCCCAAAAACAATCTGGTCCCGAATCATTGAATCGGATGTGGCCTCGTAACCGCAGGACTGCGCGAGGATACGGAGGTGTGTTCGGAAAGATTGAAAGGGCTCATCCTTACCCTGCAGGCGCAGCTGGAAGAGGTACCTCTCGAAACTCTCATTTACCTCGATGCTGAAGTGTTGCTCGAGTTTGAGAAGGACCGTCTTGTATTTCGTCTTGTCCTCACCTTACGCGAACACCAGGGAGTTGTAGATGTGGATGGCGTGTTGCCCTGCTGTGGAGAGGAGCAGGGCGATTTTCCTGGTGTCCGAAGCATTCTCCCTTTCTGTGGCTTCTAGGAAGAGCGGGAAGCGCTGTTTAAACAGCTTCCAGTTGACGCCAAGGTTTCCAGCGATTTGGAGCGGCTGCGGCGGGCTGATGGTGTCCATGGCACAGGATGGCGGATCCCTTAAGATGCGTAGGTAGGTCTCACAGTTACTGGGTTCCGATCCTGGTACTATGTCATGCTTGGTGCTCTGCTACATAGGCGAACCAACACGGTTGCGGATGGTACAACTCAGTTTTATTACTAACAATAGCAACATCTGTAAACTGATTACTGTGGTTCGTTCATTACCCTCTAACCTGTGGACCTAGCCCCAACACTATCTTGGAGAAGCACTCAGCACATGGTGAATGTCTGAGTGGCTTGCTGTGAGCTCTGTGCCCTGAGCTGTCTCCTGCTGGAATGAGCAGGAAGTGTCATGTTCCCCATTTTATAGTGTGTATGCTCTTGTCTGTGATTGGCTGTGATGCTGTGTGTGTATTGATTGGTCCGTTGATCTGTCCATCAGTGTGTATGTATGTTTGCACCATGATGTTTATCTGAATATCATGACAGAAACTAAGACACACTGCAGCTCCCAGCTCAAAACGAAAGTAAAAGACAGAATCACATTCCAGCTCCACCCACACAATGACATCACTGCAGCTATTTGATAAACACCCATTTCTTAAAGATACACTCCCATGACACAACAGACAACAGTTTCCAAGATGAAAAGCACACCACCCAGGTAAAATTGGGATTTGAACTTGGAAAGTTTAACGTCAACAAAGACGGGAGGACAGCCAGGTATAATGTGGAGCGCATGTAGATCTAAAATGAAAGGCAGCATTCCAATATATAGGAAATTTTGACACCTACAATACAGCCAAAGGAAACTTGGCGACAAGGAAGGAAGGAGGCCCAGTCTCAGGAAGATCATTTAGCGCTGAGATGAGGAGAAATTGCTTCACTCAGAGGCTTGTGAATCTTTGGAATTCTCCACCCCAGAGGGTGGTGGATGGTCCATTGTTGAATATATTTCAGACTGGGATAGACAGATTCTCGACCTCCCAGAGAATCCAGGGATGTGGTGGCAAAGTGAAGTTGAAGCCCAAGATCAGTCATGATCACATCGAATGGTAGAGCAGGCTGGATGGGCCGAATGGTCTTCCCTCACTCCTGGTTTTCTTGCGATTGGATAGGACCGTGTGAGGAAACCCTTGGAAAGTAAAGGAGAGAGAGAGCATACATAGAGATGTTCTTTCCAAAGGATTATTCATTTAAAACCTCAGCTTCCACTGCAGACAATGAGGTAAATTTTACATCAATCATTTTACATCAATCATCCATTCCAAAAATGATATAAAAATGCAAAAAAATGATAGGAAAAACAGAGCAAAATAACATATGAAAATTAGATTAGAGTCTTTACATTATCAGGATTCGATTTTGTTCATTGTGTGGGTAAGGCTTAAATTGGACTGTTCTTAAATCTTGTCATAAATCACGGGGGGACAATTAAAATAAAGCTGTAGGTAGACGAAAGTAAACAAAAACTGCCTTAAAATGACAAAAAGCGAGAGTAGCTTAAAACGGACCCCATAAAACCAGGATTCAGAGGCTGATAAAAACAGTGAAAGGAAGGGAACAAGAGAAAGTTCTTCGAAAATCCAACAGCACAAGCAGCAAAAGAAGCGGAAAAGGGAAAAGAATCTATACGGTTTTACAAGAAAGTCAAAGACAATAGACAAGACAGCGGCAGCCAAAAATTACACCGGCACCAGCAAACACAAAACAATCGCCAGCTTGAAAGGTGTCAGAACATTTCAGGGAACTGCTAAAATCAATCAACTCCAACTGTGACGCCAGACACCATAGACAACATCACGCAGAGTACCACAAAATCCCAATCTCCAAGGATCCTTCAAAGTGGCTAGAGGAAGATCACAGGGCATTTTATTGTCTCCTTTGCTATTTCCCTCGGTGCTAGGTAATGAGAAGGACACCAGAAGGGCAAGGCCTCAACCTACAGTGGACTTTACCTACTTGACTTGCATAGTTGCATGACTTGGATGGCATTGTTTTTCAGAGCAAGACTGATGAACTCCACAGCAGCTAAAGAAAAAGCTTCAATATTAACATCGACAAAATGAAAATAATGAAACTGTTCTCCTGGGCGGAATTCTCCCCCCCCCCCCCCGCCCCCACGCTGGGTGGGAGAATCGCCGGGGCGCCGGGCGGGTCCCGCCACGCCACCCCGACAACCGCACGCGATTCTCCCCCCCCCGCGCAAACCGGCGCGGCAAGAATCACGGCTGGCCGCTGGGAGAATCGCCGCTCGCCGTTTGCAACGGGCAAGCAGCGATTCTCCGTCCCGGATGGGCCGAGCGGCGTGCCCAACACGACTGCCCATCCACACCTGGTCGCTGCCGGCGGGAACAGCGCGGGAATGCTGGGGGAGCAGCCTGTGGGGGGGGGAGGGGAGTTCCTGCGCCGGGGGGGACGACCTCAAATGAGGTCTGGCCCGCAATCGGTACCCACCGATCGGCGGGCTGGCCTCTCTGAAGGAAGACCTCCTTTCCTCCGCCGCCCCGCAAGATCCATCCGACATTTACTTGCGGGGCGGCCTCGGGGAGGACGGCAACCACGCATGCGCGGGTCATTTACGCGGCGCCATTTTTACGCGGCGTCAAGGCCCGACGCTCGTAAATGACGCGACGCCACTCCTAGCCCCCCGGGGGGGGGCAGGAGAATAGGGGGCTGGGAGCGGCCTCCGACGGCGGAGTGAAACACTCCGGTTTTCACTCCGGCGTCGGCACTTAGACTCCTGATGGGAGAATTGCGCCCCCTATCTTTGCAACGTCAGCAGCCATCAGCAAGGATGGAGAACTGATGAAGCTGTCCAAACGAAAACCTCGACACCACCCAGGACAGGAAGCACCCCTTCCACAAACATTCAACCCCTCCATCACTGACGCACGGTGGCAGCCGTGTGTAACACCTACAAGATACACTGCAGTACTCACCAGGGTTCCAAGGAATATGTTTCCGGACTGGGAGACAGTGTAGATCAGTGAGCACCAGGGGAGCTTAGGGAACAGGACTCACTGCGAGTCAAGACACAGGCGGCAGGATTTGGATGATCTAAATTTACGGAATGTGGGAGACCAGCCGGGAATGCATTAGGAACAATTGAGTCCAGAGGTAACAAAGGCATGGATGACTGTTTCTGCAACAGCTCATTTTGAAAAATGTCAACATTGCATACCCTGATACTGAAAGAAGGAATCTTAATGGAAGATTATATTTTTATACAAATGGTGCACTTTTTTATATCACAAATAATACCGGACAGTGCTTGCCCAGTTTTAAACAAAGGCTCTTAATCTCTGAAAATGGGGATTCAATAATAAAATTGCACTGTGGGTGTTCCAGTGGAAGATTCCTAATATTCGCCTCACATAATCAGATATTCTCCGACAAATCCTACTGTGCAAGAGAAATGTAGGTTAATGGTCGCTGTCACAGCCTAAATATAGTTATCCCAGGGAAAGAGGTCGAGTACAGTGTGCTGTGGTCTGCGGAATGTGTATCAAGGAAAGGTTCAGGAGGGCACACTTTTCGGTCCGGGAGTTTGGGGCGGTGGATTGGCTGCTTGCCAATATTACAAGTGAGTTGAACCTCGTCAGGGCTTAGAGGGTCCTGCACAATCAGTGAAATTCCAGCATAGCTGGGTGCATCGGCAGGAACCATTGTGTCGGAAGTTCTGTGGTGGGAAGCAAGGAGTGTGACTCCCAAGTGAGGTTGCGAGTATATCACATCACCCAGGCTCTTAAAGGTTGCAGCTGTCAATTGAGCGGCCTGCTTGCTTGGTGCAGTTGGGAAAAGCGGGAATTACTTGAAAAATGAAAATGAAAATCGCTTATTGTCACAAGTAGGCTTCAATGAAGTTACTGTGAAAAGCCCCTAGTCGCCACATTCCGGCGCCTGCTCGGGGAGGCTGTTACGGGAATTGAACCGTGCTGCTGGCCTGCCTTGGTCTGCTTTCAAAGCCAGCGATTTAGCCCTGTGCTAAACAGCCCCTACTTCGGCAACCATCTTCCGATGCTATTTTGCCGGTGCTTCAAAAGTGGGTTGTTCTGTTTGGGATTCCGAGGCAGCTCGGTGAAGGAAATAGCCACCAACATATTAACTGCTCTCTTCACGTAGGGCGTTATGTAATGGTAGTTGAGCAGCATTGGCCTCTCCAATCCCTCACATGGAGTGATATCACTGAAAGGTGCAAAATACTCAAGGGTCTTGATGGGTAGATGCTGGGAGGGTGTTTCCCCTAGCTGGGGTATCCAGAACATAGGGTCATGGTCTCAGAATCAGGGGTCAGCCCTTGAGATGTGTGATGAGGAGAAATATCTTCACTCAAAGGGTTGCGAATCTTAAGAATTCTCTACCCCAGAGCTGTTGATGCTCAGTGATTGAGTACATTCAAGACAGAGATAGATAGATTCTTGGGGACTGAGGGAAATCAGCAGATACGGGGACAGTGCAGGAAGGTGGAGTTGAGGTAGAAAATCAGCCACGAGCAGACAGGAAGGGCTGAATGGTCTTCTCCTGCTCCTATTTCTTATGTTCTTATGCTCTGCAGACAATGAGAAGGCACAAACTCCACCATCTAGAAGGACAAGGGCCGCAGATACCTGGGAACGCACCATCCCCTCCAAGCCACTCACCACCCTGACTTGGAAATATATCACTGTTCCGTCACTGCCGCTGGGGCAGAATCCTGGAACTCCCTCCCTAACAGCACCGGGGGTGTACCTACACCACAGAAACTGCAGCCGTTCAAAGAGGCAGCTCACCACTACTTTATTAAGGGCAATTAAGGGATGGGCAATTATTGATGGCGTTGACAACGACATCCACCGTGAATGACAAAAACTATTGCAGAACGATGTAATTCAAAAATCAAGAGATATCTGTCGACTAAAGTAGATTAAAATATTTACTCATAACGAGATAGATCACTGACCTTCTAATCTACTTAATCCAAGCTCTCTGATGCACAAGCAAGCGAACTGAGATGAACAGCCAAAGCTGGATTCCATCTTTCTGTTAGATTTTCTTCTTCCTTGATGTTTAAAGGGTTTTTGGAGATGTTCCTAACACCTCACCAAGCTGAAGGTACATCCTGTCCCCATTGCTTCACATAACAGAATGTTTCTAATATCCTCAGTAGATATTGCATTTGTCAGGTGATGCTGAACAGTTATGAATCGCTCAGGCTGCCAGTTCCGATGAACTCTTGTATGTTTTGGAGGCATGACCTGTACAGGTAAACTGAGGGAGAATTCAGAATGTCCAATTCACCACACAGCATGGGCGAAATTCTCCGGCATCAGCGCGATGTCCGCCGACCGGCGCCAAAAACGGCGCAAATCAGTCGGGCATCGCGCCGCCCCAAAGGTGCGGAATCCTCCACATCTTGGGGGGCCCAGCCCTAACCTTGAGGGGCTAGGCCCGCGCCGGACTGATTTCCGCCCCGCCAGCTGGCGGACCTTTGGTGCCCCGCCAGCTGGCGGGGAAATGACATCTCCGGGCGGCGCATGCACGGGAGCGTCAGCGGCCGCTCACGGCATCCCCGCGCATGCGCTGTGGAGGGAGTCTCTTCCGCCTCCGCCATGGTGGAGACCGTGGCGAAGGCAGAAGGAAAAGAGTGCCCCCATGGCACAGGCCCGCCCGCGGATCAGTGGGCCCCGAACGCAGGCCAGGCCACCGTGGAGGCACCCCCCGGGGCCAGATCGCCCCGCGCCCCCCCCCCAAGGACCCTGGAGCCCACCCGCGCCGCCTTGTCCCGCCGGTAATGTAGGTGGTTTAATCCACGCCGGCGGGACAGGCATCCTAGTAGCGGGACTTCGGCCCATCCGGGCCGGAGAATCGCGGGGGGGGAGGGGGGCCCGCAAACCGGCGCGCCGCGATTCCCGTCCCCGCCGAATCTCTGGTGCCGGAGAATTCGGCAACCGGCGGGGGCGGGATTCACGCCAGCCCCCGGCAATTCTCCGACCAGGCGGGGGGTCGGAGAATCTCGCCCCAGGTCTTTCAGAACTTGTGGGAGGAAACCGGAGCACCCGGAGGAAACCCACACAGACACAGGGAGAATGTACAGACTCCGCACAGACAGTGACCCAGCGGGGAATCGAACCCGGGTCCCTGCCGCTGTGAAGCAACAGTGCTAACCACTGTTCGCCCAAGGAACATGGTGGTTCGGGTAACACTCTGGAAGCTTCCAGCAGTAGCAAAGGGGTTTATTAATGCAAGGCAAAGGCTAATATATGTACGGGTAAAGAACAAAGCAGGATGGGTGTTGTTCGTTCAGCTCCGGGGCCCACACTGCGAGGGTCCTTGCCCCCACACTAACTCGCTACTTGCTGCGAGGGTCCCTGCCCCCACGCTAACTCACCACTTGCTGAGGGTCCCTGCCTCCACGCTAACTCACTACTTGCTGCGAGGGTCCCTGCCCCTGAAGTGTTGGGTGCTCTGAGGTACAGACGAACCAACACGGTTGCGATTGGTACAACGCAGTTTTATTCCATTAAACTATTCATACATCAGACTTGGTACTCAGCACGTTGTGACTGTGTGAGTGTCTTGCTATGAGGTCCTGGCCCTGTGCTGCCTCCAGATGGACTGCCTAGGAAGTGTCGTGTTTCTTGTTTTATACTGTGTCTGCTCTTGTCTGTGATTGGCTGTCGTGTTATGTGTGCTAATTGGTCCGTTGGTCTGTCTATCATTATGTATGTGTTATGATGTATGTTTGAATATCAAGACATCTCCCCATTTTTACAAGATTATGTGCCTACGTGGTTATAAATATAAATGTGTCCTGAGTGCAGCTAAAGGTGTGTGTGTGCGTAATATTTACATCATGTACATGGGGCTTAACTATAGACATGCTAACGAGGCTGTACCATAACAAAAGAAGAACAACGTGGAAATTTGGAACGATCAAACGAAACCTGTAACGATAAAATGGAGACATGTTATAAAACAGTGGTTGCAAAAGTTTGACGTGTGAACAGTCTCATATGTCCAGTCTAGTAGGTGGGCAGCGAATTCGGGTTGACCGCCTCAAGGGTGGGTCGAGAAGCACCGGCTGAGGTGCGAGCCTGGCCACGGGCGGCGACGGAAGGGGCATGGTATATGGCAGCTCCACAAAGTCGCTATCAGGCACCAGTGCAGAACACGGCGTCTGTGTAGGGTCCCGTTGCGATCGTGGGAGTAGGCGAAGGGCTCGGCGATTGCGCCTACGCACGGATCCATCCGGCATGCATACCAGGAACGAGCGGGGAGCCACGCGTAGAAGGACTTCGGCAGGTGCTGACCAGCCACCGTCTGGTAAGTGGATGCGGATGTTGTCTCCAGGGGCCAGGGCGGGAAGATCAGTTGCCCGTGTGTCGTACGATCTCTTCTGGCGACCGCGCTGCAGTTGCATCCTATGCAGTACCGGAGCATGGTCTATTGTTGGTGCCAGGATGGAAGGCACAGTGGTTCTGAGGGCGCGACCCATCAGCAGCTGTGCTGGTGAGAGACCAGTGGCTAGTGGGGCCGAGCGATAGGCCAGCAGGGCAAGGCAGAAAGTCCGACCCGGCAGCAGCAGCCTTGCAGAGGAGCCGCTTGGCAATGTGAACGCCCTTCTCTGCCTTTCCGTTGGACTGGGGGTGTAGAGGGCTGGACGTCACGTGTGTGAAGCCATACGAAGCAGCAAAGGACAACCATTCGTGGCTGGCAAAACGGGGCCCATTGTCCGACATGACAGTCATCGGAATGCCGTGGCGAGCAAAGGTGTCTTTGCAGGCCCTGATGACAGCAGACAACGTCAAATCGTGCAGGCGTATGACTTCAGGGTAGTTGGAGAAGTAGTCAACTATGATGACATAGTCCCTGCCGAGCGCGTGAAACAGGTCGACACCCACCTTCGCCCAGGGGGACGTCACCAGTTCATGGGGCAGAAGCGTCTCAGGAGGTTGCGCCGGTTGAAACCTTTGGCAGGTTGTACAGTTGAGCACTATGTTGGCAATATCGTCACTGATGCCCGGCCAGTATACCGCCCCCCGAGCCCTCCGTCTGCACTTCTCGACCCCCAAGTGGCCTTCATGTAGTTGGTCGAGAACCAGCTGGTGCATGCTGTGCGGAATCACAATCCGGTCCAGCTTCAGAAGGACACCATCAATGATGGCTAGGTCGTCTCGTACATTGTAGAACTGCGGGCACTGCCCTTTGAGCCAACCTCCCGTCATGTGCCGCATCACTTGCTGCAGAAGGGGGTCGGCCGCAGTCTCTCGGCGGATACGGGCCAGACTGGAGTCGTCAGCCGGCAGATTTGCCGCTGTGAAAGCCACCTGCGCCTCGACCTAACATACAAACCCCTCCACATCTGGCGGCGTGCTCACTGCTCTGGATAGGCCATCCGCCAATATGAGGTCCTTCCCTGGAGTGTAGACCAGTTGGAAGTCGTACCTCCTGAGTTTAAGTAGGGTGCGCTGGAGGCGAGGGTTCATCTCGTTCAGGTCCTTGAACCGGGGAAGATCATACACATAATCATGGAACTTGTCCAAACCGGTTAGCAAGCCCAGGCATTCTTTTTCGATTTGCGCGTAGCGCTGCTCTGTGGGGGTCATGGCTCGCGATGCATAGGCCACTGGAGGATCAATGCCTCAGCTTCCGATTAGGCACTTTACAGTCTTCTGGGCTTAACATTGAGTTCCACAACTTCAGACCATGAACTGTCTCCTCCATCTTGATCCCTTTTTAAATTTCCATTTTTTCCCCTCCCCCCCCCTTTCCCTCCCCCCTCATTCCCACATACGCACAGGGCCATCTGTCACATGTTCTTAAGTTTTACTTTCACAGAACACTGAACATTGTTCTGCTCTCTTACCTTCCTTTATGCGACTATCAGCACCTTCTCTAGTCTTTAACACTACCGTTAACACTCTTTTCCTCTTGTGTGCCATGGCATAATTTTAAAATGTCTCCTTAGCTCCCAGCTATCCCTGATCTTCTGTTTTGCTCCACCTGCTCCACCGCCTCTTAAACAGAAGAAGATCCATCACATTGCTCACTCTCTTTAACTCTGAAGAGGAGTCACACGGACTCGAACAGTTAACTCTGTTTCTCTCACACAGATACCGCCAGACCTGCTGGGTTTTTCCAGCATTTCTGTTTTTATTTCAGATTTACGGCATTCGCAGTATTTTGCTTTTAACCACGCCTTTAGTCTCTGGGCGTGATCTTCCGAAAAAGTTTCCGAGTGCTGTAGCGAGCAGGAATTGCCGCATGTTTACTGCCACACGGCCCAGCGAGGCCGGCAACGCTATTCAATGTTAATTGGTGCCCTTAACGAGGCTTCACGGGCTTCCCGCCCCGAATGCCGGCCCCCGCTAACAATGTCGAGCAGCACTTAAGCTGCACTTGCTCAGCCAATCCCAGCCAGCACGCAACAACGGCGCCCAGGAGACCATCCCCAAGATGCTGACCAGGAGCACCTGGACGCAGTGGAGGCCAGGAGGGACGCCCTGTACCCCCGTGGGTCCCGCAGGGCGAGTCAGAAGGCAGCCGGTGCTGCTTGGGATGAGATGGCGGCAGCTGTCAGCTCGGGGAGTGTGACCAGGAGGACTGGCCTCCAGAGTCGGAAGAAGGTTCTATACCGGGCAGCACGAGTGAGTAGACACCAACGCACCCCCCCCCCCCCCACACCCAAGGGAGCACCCACCCCCCCCTCCCAACTCTCCAAGTGACCCCCTGCCCTCCTCCCCCTTCCCCCCCCCAAACCTACCTTCACACCCCCTCTCCCACCACTGTAAACCACATGCATGTGGCTAACGATGCCCTCTCGGCGTCTCCTCAGGAAAAGCTCGTCCACAATCATCGGGAAAGGACCCAGACTGGCGGAGGGCTGCCAGGCTTGACAACCCTCACCTCCTTCGCAGAACAGGCCCTGGAGGTGAGGGGGGTGGCCGAGGACAGGGCGGTCTCCCACGCGGAGGCTGGCGGACGCCGCAGCGGTGAGGAACAACGGGGCTCCAGCCAGAGGACCTGTCAAACGTGAGTTGTTATTGCTTTACTGACTGGCCCATCCCTTCCACTGACCACATGTCCATTCTCCGGCAGATCCTCCAGCCGAGAGCTCGGAGGGTGCCACCTCTGCCATCCCCCACCCTCCACCAGCGCGGATACACATATCCCGGTGGGAGATGTTAGTGGTCAGGCTTCGGGGGCACAATCTGGTGAGCACCACACCCCTGATGACGCACATCAGCTGGAGGCAGGAACCCCCAGGGGCGAGACAGCAGTCGGAGGTCTGCTGGATCCCAGGACCCAGCTGGGTCCCAGCCTGATGCTGAGCCTGTGGATCAGGGTTACCCGGAGCTGATGGACATGATAGGGAGCAGCTGGGACATTCAGAGGGAGATGTCAGCGACCCTCCAGCAGATCCATAGCCTATGGGGGAGTCCCAGAGAGGGCGCGGGAGATGGCGCCGACAATGAGTGGCACCGAGGCCAACACTGCTAGGGTGGCGACAGCACAACGTCGGCACCATTTGTGAAGGTGGGCAAGGCATCGCGCAGTCGGTGACGGCCATGACTGAGGGTCTTGGCAGAATGTGTGACTCGTTGGGGGATGTCACCCTGTACCAAGCTAACGTTAATGAGGTTCTGCGGGACATGTCCCTCTCTCAGATGGGCATGGGTGAGGCACTGCGGAGCGTGGCCCGGTCACTGGGGCATGTGTCCCAGTCACTGAGGAGCATCGCTGATGGCGTCGACACAATGGTGAGGAACGTGGGAACCACCAGGGCTGGGGGAGCCAGACTATGCAGGGGCAGCCGTGGCCCGAATCAGCTTCCCCTCCATCCCAAGGTGAACCCCAGGGCCCCATGGGCACCGGTTGGGAGGTGGGGGCACTGGGTGCCAACCCGGACCCGTCCCATGGGGTGGCGACGGTGACCGCGAGCTCCCCCGAGTTCCACCCCTCTTATGAGGCCGCACCTCGCAGTCCAGCTGTGCATGTGCCGCTGATAAGTGAGCCGGGGCCCTCCGGCTCCAGAGGACGCCCGCCTGGGGCACCGAAGACCACGGAACTAGGTAAACAGCTGGCTGTCTCCACCGCTGATGTACATCCTGGGGACACACCTAGACATAGTGGTCGGGCTAGGACGGCCAGGCACGTTGAGCATCATTGAGGTCACCAAGATAGAGGATGGGTTAGGTAGGGAGTGGGGAGGGGGTGGGGTTGCGTGTTGGGGAGGTTGGGGGGGGGGCGGCACTATCAGGAATGGGGTATTGTACAGCACATTAAATAACTTCACAACCATTACGATGCGTCTGTCACTTCCTTCCGCAATGCCTGTGACCCCCGGACCCTTTGCCTATCTCTCCAGGCAACACCCCGCGGCTCCCACACACCCTCCAGCCATGGACATGTCTCTGGAGCTGTGTCACATCCCCTGGGTGTTCGGATGTCGGATGCTGCGTGTGTGGTGGTGCCTCCCGCAGTGTTCAAGCACTGTGTCCAGGCATCAAGGTGTGACTGGGATGTTGGGCAATGACCCCCGCATGCTACATGACCCGCCCACCCACGGGAATCCACTTGGCATGTGCCAAGTGCTCACATAACCACGATTGCCAATTGCCTATTAACAATAACCTTCAGTCGCGCAGCCAGAGCCCTCAGCAGTTGGTGCGGGTTATGGGGGATTGGTGGGGCAGACGGGCAGGGACAAGTATTGCCCCCGGTATGGGGTTGGGATCCAGGGGCTGGCATGGTGGTGGCGCGATCGACTCCCCCCCCCCCCAGTTGCCCCCCTCCAGTGCGCCCCCCCCCCCCACCCTCCCATGGCAGAGGGACCCCCACCTCCTGCCGAACACTGGGGTGGCAAGGTCAGCAGCCCCAGTCTCTTTGCCTGTGAGCAAAGATGGCTACTCCTTCCTCAGCTCCCCAAAGAAGCTCCTCTGCCAGGTTCACGTTTTACAGAAGGAGTATTAATCGGCGCCAGCGTGACCACTCGCTGGGAGGCCGGTGGATATGGGGTGGCTCTCGTTCATTGTATGGAAATGGGGCTCAAGTGGTGGTAATTGGTTTTGGACTGGGATTCCGATTTTGCCTGCGGGAGCAGGCCGGTTGAATCCCAAACTGTTTACCGCCAGGCGCGGTTCCCGTTTTTGGCCTCTCCCGCTATTTACCAGCCTGGTTACGCTTGAGCGTGAATGTAACGGGGCCGGAAGATCGTGCCCCCTGTCTCTTTATTGGATGTCCAGTTGAATTCCCGGTTAATGCTCACCACCGGGATACAGAGCAGTTAATATACAGAGAACATCCTAGAGGTTCTTGTGTGGAACATGTGTGACCACGGAGTGGATCCTAAGAATGAAACTGTACCGTGGTTATAGCATGTTATTTTAATGAGCACATAGCAGTGACTGCCAGGGACGTATTGGTCGTTGCCATGGAGCTCACCAGGTGTTTTGCAACTTTGTGAACATTTCCGCAAACTTTCCACTTGCTGGTGAAGTTGTTGAATATTTTCTGGCATTGCATCCATGCTCTTGGCCCACTGCTGTTCATGGTCACTATCAATTATTGCTATGCCCTGCGTGCCAGTTTCTTTGCTCCTTCCATGCCAGGGAAAGAGGATATCCCTCCTTTTCCTACTCTTCCTGAACAGAAACCCAATGTCAGTGAAGCTGGGTGACCTTCAGTGACCTCTCCCCCTTGCTGCCACTGCACAGTGATTTTGGGTTTTCACTCTGACTAGAAATTCTTCCTCATCAAATGATGTGCCGGCAAACATAGCTTCTCAGGAGCACTCCAGATCGCCACACTGTAGACCCAGACCCAGGTTGTACTCTTACCTCGACCGGCTCCCTCAATGCCCCAACCTACTAGTCCCTTTGGCAGCCGCAGACTCACCCGCCCCCATGGGAAACGTAGGGGGGAAGGGGGCACGGACGGTGTCAGGCGCTGTGATATTTCAAACGCGTTGTCCAACAGTTCAAAAAGCAGGTCTGATAAAGTTCAGTCCCATCGCAATCCTACACACAAAGTAGCTTATACGGTTCTTGAGAAATCTTTTCCTGGACTTAACCACTTTCTGTCCTGATATGCAAACATGCAACCAATGAACACTCAGAATAGGACACAACCAATGGGCAGTCATGACACTCAGAGGTGGCATCACCACAAGGAGGCATGACATAAACACTATAAAAGGGATGAGGCACTCACACCCTGCCTCTTTCCACAGACAGACATCTAGAGAGTTAGACAGGGTTGATCAGCAGCATCACACCCCAGCACGTGGCTTAGAGCAAGCTGGTACAGTTAGACGGAGTTACTGCAGTTAGATTAGCAGAGAGTCGAACTCATTTGAGAACTGTGTTAATAGTTTAATAAACACGTTGAACTCATTTCAGACTCTGGAGCATCCTTTAGTTAAGACTGCATCAAGTAGCAGCCTGTGTTATCCGAAGCAGCAAAACACTTTCCACTTTACAATGTGCACTCCAAGCACATTAAACATTCCAACAGAAGGTTTGAGGAAGTTATTGATACATATCGAATGGGTGTCTCAGACATGAGATATCACAGCCCCAACTCCATACAGTAACACATCTCACATAAGCGTTATTTTTTTTCTTTGAATCAAATAAACTTGAAGATTGAAGTGCTTGCTTCACTTCATTGAAAAGTTTGTTTCATGGATTATTCCAGTACTGTTTTTGGTGCTTCTTCAATGACACATGTAACGGAGACAGCAACGTTGATAGGTAAGGGAGGAAATGTCCTTAGCAGTTAACTGTTGCCAGGAAAAGTTTGGAGCTGCATTCTCTGTTTCAGCGACAAAGTGTTGATGCCAACGGAGCATGAGTGGCCTTTTATGACCATAAATTCTGCGTGACACCCTCACCGACTCCAGGACCGGTGAGGGGCTAGCAGCGGAGCCGGGTGAAGCTCCCGGCTCCCGCGCCGTAAATGGCCAAAGGATGGCCGGGTCTCTGGCCCGCACATGTGCACAGCTGACGGCCTGCAGCGGTCGCACCATACAACGTAGTGCCGGCTGTGTGGGGACCCGACCCGCCATCTGCGACCCCACAGGCCATCCCCTGGCCACCCCCCACCAATCCCTCCAGCCCTCACCGAAGCCCCCCCCCCCCCCCCCCGCCGGACCAGCGGCAGGGATCCCAGCCGAGTGTGGCTGCACTGTACACAGTCTGCAACCGCCACGCCGGGTTCTCGACTGCTGAGACCACACGTGACCCTCGCCATCGGGATCTCGGCCTATTGGAGGTGGAGCATCGTGGGAGGGCCGGCCGATGACATGCCAACGCTGTCGCAACATCGCCCGACTTTTGATGACGCCATTTCCGAGGGGGCGAAGAATGGCTGAAAGGCGTCAAACCGGCGCCCGTCCTGATTTGGGCGTCAGAGTCGATTCTCCACTCGATCGGCGATTACGATATCGACGTCGGGCTACGGAGAATCCTGCCCACGAGCTCGGCGATGTTCTTAGGGGCGGGTGCTTCTTTAATGGCTCCCACTTTATTTTCCATTGGGTTTAATCCTTGAGCATCCACCCTGTATCCAGAATTGTCCTCTGCAACTCTTCGAAAATCTTCAATGCGACTTTCCAAAAGATTATGTAAACATGATTGAGCAATGAATTCTGGTAGCCTGCAGTTGAGAGAAGTCCATAAGCATTGCTTGTCACTGAATCTGCCTCTTTCCTTCATTTTGTGTTTTATTGCAGCAATCCTTCTTCAAAGACGTCCCTGATGAAGAGACCTCGTTCATTTACTGAGAATAAACCTTCTGCAGACCGTTTTCTAAAACGATTCGATCGAAAGAAAGTCTCAAACGCACTTCGATGAACCCATTTTCCTTTTCAATTGCTCCTCGCTGTTTCCTGAAGTAAAATGTGGGAATGTCCCTCCCTGCCTCCTCACCACGGCTACGTCTTGTTTGGTAGCAAAATATCCACAGGAGATTTCAGTCAACAGTTTACACCCTTTGGATATCAGATAAAGGTTCCTGTTGTTTTGTCTGGTTTGGAATTGGATTCGTAAAAGCACTTACCACTTACCGTCCCCCTTTTCAACATTAACAACTTCCTGAGGAAAACAACAGGCTTGATTTAGTCATGCTTGGCAAATGCCTCAATGCAATAGAAAGAAAGTCATTTTACTTACCGTGTGCGGGACCCAGACTTACAATGTAACCCATAGTTTAACATCAACGGAGGCTGCTGATGCTAAGGCATTTGCAGAGCTAGTGGGACTAACGAAGGGGCATTCTCACCCTAAAGACTCGATGACACTGCAAATATATAAGTTTAAGAGCCCCCCCCCCCCCCCCCCAGGGGAGACAATCACAGCATTTAACAGCCATTCCAAACCCCCTTTGAAAGACAATGCAGCCACCTTGGCAGGTTTTCCAACTGGTTTTGAAAGTAAAGCTCTGTTGACCTCCAAGGAAGGTGCAAGTCGAACAATTGCCATCTGCATTTGTGCCACGGTGGTTTTGTGCTCATTGAAGCTAAAAAAAACACCGTTACCGCAGAACCCGATACTTTTATCATATTGGGCAGCAAGTCGCTGATTATTCATAGATTATCATAGAATTTACAGTGCAGAAGGAGGCCATTCGGCCCATCGAGTCTGCACCAGCTCTTGGAAAGAGCACCCTACCCAAGGTCAACACCTCCACCCTATCCCCATAACCCAGTAACCCCACCCAACACTAAGGGCAATTTTGGATACTAAGGGCAATTTATCATGGCCAATCCACCTAACCTGCACATCTTTGGACTGTGGGAGGAAACCGGAGCACCCGGAGGAAACCCACGCACACACGGGGAGGATGTGCAGACTCCGCACAGACAGTGGCCCAAGCCGGGAATCGAACCTGGGACCCTGGAGCTGTGAAGCAATAGTGCTATCCACAATGCTACCGTGCTGCCCAGGGGCAGAAAGGATCACTGATCACAACAGAACTTGAAGAAAATGGGATGCCGGCTGTGCTGTTGCACTGATAACTTGGCAATACTTATAAGCAACATTTGAAATGAAACACCTTTCAGGTCTTTTAAGACACAATGTGGCCTGGCATTCCTGGAGCTGGAGATGTTCTACGTCTAATTTCCAACTGGGGAATGTCCGGAATTTGGGGTCGTGCCCAGGACCATCGGGACTGCGGCCTATTTGTGCAGGCCTTTTATAATAATAATAATCGCTTATTGTCACAAGTAGGCTTCAAATTAAGTTACTGTGAAAAGCCCCTAGTCACCACATTCCGGCGCCTGTTCGGGGAGGCTGGTATGGGAATTGAACCCACGCTGCTGGCCTTGTTCTGTATTACAAGCCAGCTGTTTAGCCCGCTGTGCTAAACCAACCCCGACAATTTTTTAAATTCTAACTGCGGGGGTGGGTTTGGAGATGGGCTTGTGGGAGATGGGGGTTATGTGGGTAGATATTCTTCCTGTAACCCTTGCATTAAGGGCTATATCGTGGAAGTGAGTAGGACATTGTCAGGTTACCCCAGGCGTTCAAACCTTTATATCCTCGAAAATCTTCACCGGGTCTCATGTCACCTGGGAGATGGCGGTGTGATGAATGTAGGAATTTCAGATATATTGTACTATAGGTATTTGGTGCAGTAAGGGTTAAAAACCTGGGTGAGTGTACGTATGACTGTTGCAGTCATGTTTTTAAAATAATCCTGGTTTGAAAGATTTTAGGAACCAGAGGTGCAATTAAGGTATCATAAAAAGTTTGGTCTAATGGAGTTTCATTTGAATTAAGGGAGTTCACTGTGGAGCTAATTATATTTCAGCTTGGTAGGATTGTGCAAGCAAGGAGGAGCTAAGGTATCAGGCAATTTGCAGAAAAGCACTTTTAGTTGCGTTTTAGATTGAGATGTGAACAGAAGTCACAGTAAAAGTCTTAAAATGTAAAATCTTTTCATGGCATCCTTTTTCACTGCAGTTCAGTCTAAGATATGCCTGTAGACAGATTAGCCGTTTCTTTCCAAGCAGTTCAGAATTGTGTGATTGGAAGGTGAGCTGAAACAAAAACAGCTAGAGTTTCTGCATGGCTCTGACAGGATTTGGGTCTTTTCTTTAAAGCAAAAGATCTATTTTTGTCAGAGTATCCAGATATCTCTATAAAGCAAGTATTCCTGAGTGCTAACTGTATTTGGGAGTGGATTGAGTACTGAGATGGTTTGTTGTTTGAGTGGGAATAAAGATAGCAGTTAAGGGTTATTGTGTCACTGTATTGATTAACCTTGTTTAAGGGGTAATTGTTAGTTATTTTCTTGTGTGACGTTAAAGATATTTTAATACTATGTTAGCAATAAAGTTTGTTTTAATCTACCATATCCCTATTTTTTTGTGAAATGACTTCTGGAGCGAGGTATGTTTTCCTCACAGTCTTACAAAATTAAAATTAAATATTGGGGTTTCTGTCCAGCATCTGAGCCACTGTTGGGGTCTGGTGTGGGATCGTGGTAAAAATCCCTTTGAGACTTTATGAAAAGTCTTTTATTCACACTGAGGGAATCATGCCTGATGCTGAGACACAAGGATGGCTGGTGGGTGGGCACCATAGATATACTTTTGCAGGCTCCAGAAACCCATCCCAGGTGTGCAAATTACTTTATCCATGGAATTTTGCTTAAATTCCTGGCTTATGGCTATGGACCACTAAACGCTCAGTTCTAATGCTGTTGTGCTAGTGGAGAGGACCCCCCAGGGAACTCAAGGCCAACCAGCTGCTGGAGAGGGGAAGGCCTTTTCAGCCACACTTTACTAGCCATCATCTTTTAGGTGGTTTAAGTTTCATCCATTATTCTGATCAATAATTTTAGTGAAGATATGTTTCTCTCTTCCAGAGAGAGATACGATTGTGTTGGAGCTAGTACTGTAAACTACAGGGATAAATTCCACAGGGGTTTGGACTGATCTTCCACCAATTACAACACGACATCAGAGAACAACTGTGGAAATTCAACCCCTTCATCAATATGAACTTAACTAAGTGTAATTTGCAGGATTGGTTCATAGAGTAGTTTTATTGAAATTCCTGTCGTCCCAATAGCCTCCTTCAATGTCTTTTCCTGAGATTATTTCACTGCAGCTATTAGATATGGGCTGAGTGGCTATCCCATCCTGAAATATGGTTCCGGAGTCATCAAGTATGGCTATCCCAGGTCAGTTTCCTCAGTAGCAAGCAGTTATAATGGTACGATCCCCAGAGACCAATGATCTTCAAGGAGCTATTTGAATCTCAGTTTAATAGCTGAAACGATGGCATGAAACAATTTTACATTTTAAGACTATAGGGAAATTTTGCCTCTCGCTGCTCTCTCCTGGATCCTCACAGATGTACTTGACTACAAGATTCAGTGCCATTTTAGGAAAGCCTGCTTCTTCAATGGTACCCTTCCCGTCACATCCCTTTGGTAATGTGAATCACATGGGCCTTGTATCCAGATACAAATGCTGATTAGTTATTCTTTAGAACCCACCTGTATTCTATCTGGGAAGAAAATGAACAGTTTAAAGTATAACCATTTACAACCCACTATTTGCCATTCTGGGACTTTTGAGATTTGGGGCGTTTTATACCTTCTCATGTGGCATATTTGGAGGCAGTGAGGGTATTTAATCAGGTGGACGGTTGGCATGTGAGCCAGAATTAAGTCTGTGGCAGGAAGGCCCATAGCTGGATTTCCCACCCAGCCAGAAACTGAGGCCCTTACATTGGCAATTAATGTCCAGGTACAGGCCTCACCCCACCACTGCTTACATTAACACAAAAACAGATGGGCAAGTTGTCACTTGGAGAGCGCAACAAGCAAACCTGCGCAGGCTGCGGGTAGTCTCAGGTCAGTGGGAGGGGGAGAGGAAAGGGGCCTGATTCAAAGTGAGTGCCTGATTGAGGGACCTGGCACCAGGAAGAGTGTGTGTCTGTTGAGAGCCACCTCACTGCCTTTGCTGCCAACCCCTTCCCCCTTCCTTCACAACCCTCCTGCCATGATATCCCTCTGGCCTTCACCCTGGGCCTCCAGTGGCAGTCATTTCTGCTGCAGCCATTGTCTCTCAGTGATGCTGGTGAGCAAAAGAGCTGCGAGCCAATCAATTGGCAGATTTTCCACCCCAGGGTCCTTGATCCTGGGGAAGGCCCAGCGATGGCCACTTAACTGCCTGGGAAGTACTTAATAATGGCAGGCCTTCCTGGAGGAGGCAACACGGGTCTCTTGCTGGTTCTCCAGCCATTGGCAAGGCCCTAATGCCTCCATAAAACTCTCCCCCCCCCCACTTTCACTCCAACTATTGTAAACATAGATGCTGCTGCTATTGTCTCCAAATGTAATCAACTTACTCCCTCTTTCCAACAAAGTGACCCAGGCCACCCTTTTGTCCTTAACAGACAGATCACCCAGGTCTGTTGTCAGGCAGATTGCAGAACAGATCGCCTGACTCCCTTGACTTTACCCTAAAACAGTCCCAAAACAGAACAATCTTATAAATCTTTGCACTTGTAACACAATGCACACTCACCAGCCATTTATTAAATGAAAGTCTTTGCAATTGATGAAATTCAGGGGTTGTCCTTTGGGACTTTCAATGCCTCGTGTATTTTGACACTTACTCCTTGCACCCTGCCGATCGATAGTGTTGGCTTGATCACTCTGGTGCGCTGTGGGGGATAGACTGTGAGGCATTGTGATGGGCTCACCTCACGTACTGCCACCTGAGTAACAAAGGCCACCTGTGTCTGCCTTGAAGGATGAAGAGGAATTCCAGGTGGTAATTACTTTCACTGCGACAGACAATTTTTGTTCTTGATTTAACACGGATAGGGGGATGCAGGCTTTTGGCCAAGTTATCGAAGTGGAACAGGTGAAACCTCTGTGGTGAACTATTAAAACGAACACTTGATTTCCTGAGAGAATGCAAAGTACCAGGATATTGTGAACCAACGTACAGCTTCTTATTACAGATGTCAGGGATAAATCCCTGAGGGAATTCTGCTTCACAACAGTCTTTCGTTAAGTTCATTGATTATTGGCTGGAGGTTATTAAAACTGATATTATTATTTCTGTTGATGATACCTTTCTTTAATAGCCCATTTCGGCCTGGTAATGAAGCCTGGTGCGAAGATAGGGAAATAAATCATCAAACTCCAAACATGATAGGAGAAATCAAAGGGATAAAACTTCAAGTGTGTCATTAAAATAATGGGAATTTTGGTACCGGTTCAGGCATGGAGAATGAAATAGCTTTTGACATCAAAGCATTCTTTGGAACAGAAATGTTTCTCAGTATTTCAATTAAAAGCCAGCATTCACTATATTACTTACGCTAATCTAGCTACTTATGATAGAACCAGCTGCATGGAAATAGTCCCTGATTTGAGCCGCTGTGACAGCAGGAGTGACAAGTCTTTTCAAAATGCCATTTATCAAAGTTTTTCCAATCTGTGTACGCAGATCTGAAGTGAAAGGTCGTGACATGAAATGAGAGAAACTGGCTTTAATATATGACCTTAAAGTGGAAAATCTCTGTCATTCACTTTGCCTGTCTGTTTAGGGTGTACTCTATTTGGAATTACACAGAAAATGGAAGCAGGAGGGGGCCCATTCGGCCCTTCGAGCCTGCTCCGCCATTCATGATGATCATGGCTGATCATCAAGTTCAATATCGGATAAAAGCAAATTACTGCAGATGCTGGAATCTGGAACCAAAGAGAAAATGCTGGAAAATCTCAGCAGGTCTGGCAGCATCTGGAGGGAGAGAAAACAGCTAACGTTTTGAGTCCAGGTGACCCCTTGTCAAAACTATAAGACAGAAAAAGTGGGAAATATTTATGCTGTGGAGCGAGAATGAAAGATGAGTCATAGCCACAGGAACTCAGGGAAACGGGGGTCTCCCCACAGATGCTGCCAGACCTGCCGAGATTTTCCAGCCTTTTCTCTTTGGCATCATGTTCAATACCCTGATCCCGCCTTTCCCCCCTCATATTCCTTGATCCCTTTAGCCCTAAGAGCTTTAACTAACCCCTTCTTGAAATTACACAATGTGGACTTCCGGGTGCGGCGATGACCAGCTGAGTCGCACGTTTCGGCAGCTCCCGGTGGAACGGACTTTTGGGCTCTTAAGAAGAGCCCCAACGGCAATTTTAACGGCTAAAAGTACTGTGCGGTGAACCAGAAGGGAATCCCCCCGGATACGGATGAAAAAAGGAGAGGAAGGTGGCCGGATTGCGGTGGATCCTTTAGAGCAGCGGCAAGGAAGGCAAGCAAAAACCAAGATGGCGTCGGAAGGTGGCAGTTTAATATGGGGCCCTGAACAACACGAGTTTTTGAAACGCTGCGTGGAAGAACTCAAAAAGGAAATGAAGAAGGAGCTGTTAGCCCCGATATTACAGGCGATCGAAGGGCTAAAGGAGGAGCAAAAGACCCAGGAGCGGGAGCTTCGGGTCGTAAAGGCAAAGGCTGCCGAGAATGAGGATGACATACAGGGCCTGGTGGTGAAGACGGAGATGCACGAGGCACACCATAAACGATGTGTGGAAAGGCTGGAGGCGCTGGAGAACAACGCGAGGAGGAACAACCTAAGGATTCTTGGTCTTCCTGAAGGTGCGGAGGGAGCGGACGTCGGGGCATATGTGAGCACGATGCTGCACTCGTTAATGGGAGCGGAGGCCCCGGCAGGTCCGTTGGAGGTGGAGGGAGCATACCGAGTGATGGCGCGAGGACCGAGAGCAGGAGAAATTCCTAGAGCCATAGTGGTGAGATTCCTCCGCTTTAAGGACAGAGAGATGGTCCTTAGATGGGCAAAGAAAACTCGGAGCAGTAAGTGGGAGAACGCGGTGATCCGCGTATACCAAGACTGGAGTGCGGAGGTGGCGAGAAGGAGGGCGAGCTTTAATCGGGCCAAGGCGGTGCTTCATAAAAAGAAGATAAAATTCGGAATACTGCAACCGGCAAGACTGTGGGTCACATATCGAGGGAGGCACCACTACTTTGAGACGGCGGATGAAGCGTGGACTTTTATCGTGGAAGAAAAATTGGAATGAGCGGGTTATTAAAAAAAAGAACGTTTGAAACAAAGTGGTGGGGCGAGTATGGGGGGGCGAAGAGGGGGGTAAAAAGGGGGGAAAGAGGAGTTTTATGTTATTAATCCTGCGATGTGGTAACTTTTCTCTCTTCCACAGGAGGTGGTGGGGGGAGGAAACGAGGTGGAGGAGATGGGGCATTGGCCATTGGGGGCGGGGCCAAGGGGGAAGCGTGGGCTCGGTTCCCGCGCTATGATAATCATGGCGGGAATAGGGAAGCAGGAAGGAGGGGGCGTTGCACGGTGCGAGCCGAGGTCACGGGGGAAGCCGAGGTTGGCCAGAGTTTGCTGACTTCTAGGAGCAACATGGGGGGGTGTAACTACGCTAGTGGGGGATCTAGCGGGGGGGGGTGGGAGGGGGGATTTATTGGGCTGCTGCTGCTGGGGAGAGGGGGGAGCTGGCATGGGGTGGGATGGGCGGGGGGGCACCGCCTGGGGGGGACACAGCTGCGTGGGAATCGGGTGAGGAGCTGGAAAAAGGGAATGGCTAATCGACAAGGGGGGGGGGTAAAAAGCCCCCCAACCCGGCTGATCACGTGGAACGTGAGAGGGCTGAACGGGCCGATAAAGAGGGCACGGGTACTCGCACACCTTAAGAAACTTAAGGCAAACGTAGTTATGTTACAGGAAACGCACTTGAGACTGATAGACCAGGTGAGACTACGCAAAGGTTGGGTGGGGCAGGTGTTCCATTCGGGGCTAGATGCGAAAAACAGGGGGGGTGGCTATATTACTGGGGAAGCGGGTAATGTTTGAGGCAAAGACTATAGTGGCGGATAGCGGGGGCAGATACGTGATGGTGAGTGGCAAACTACAGGGGGAGACGGTGGTTTTGGTAAACGTATATGCCCCGAACTGGGATGATGCCAATTTTATAAGGCGTATGCTAGGACGCATCCCGGACCTAGAGGTGGGAAAGTTGGTAATGGGGGGAGATTTCAATACGGTGTTGGAACCAGGGCTGGACAGGTCGAGGTCCAGGACTGGAAGGAGGCCGGCAGCAGCCAAGGTGCTTAAAGATTTTATGGAGCAGATGGGAGGAGTAGACCCGTGGAGATTTAGCAGACCTAGGAGTAAGGAGTTTTCGTTTTTCTCCTATGTCCACAAAGTTTATTCGCGAATAGACTTTTTTGTTTTGGGAAGGGCGTTGATCCCGAAGGTGAGGGGAACGGAGTATACGGCTATAGCCATTTCGGATCACGCTCCACATTGGGTGGACTTGGAGATAGGGGAGGAAACAGAAGGGCGCCCACCCTGGAGAATGGACATGGGACTAATGGCAGATGAGGGGGTGTGTCTAAGGGTGAGGGGGTGCATTGAAAAGTACTTGGAACTCAATGATAATGGGGAGGTCCAGGTGGGAGTGGTCTGGGAGGCGCTGAAGGCAGTGGTTAGAGGGGAACTGATATCAATAAGGGCACATAAAGGAAAGCAGGAGAGTAGGGAACGGGAGCGGTTGCTGCAAGAACTTCTGAGGGTGGACAGGCAATATGCGGAGGCACCGGAGGAGGGACTGTACAGGGAAAGGCAAAGGCTACACGTAGAATTTGACTTGCTGACAGCGGGTACTGCAGAGGCACAGTGGAGGAAGGCACAGGGTGTACAGTACGAATATGGGGAGAAGGCGAGCAGGTTGCTGGCCCACCAATTGAGGAAAAGGGGAGCAGCGAGGGAAATAGGGGGAGTGAGGGATGAGGAAGGAGAGATGGAGCGGGGAGCGGAGAGAGTGAATGGAGTGTTCAAGGCATTTTATAAAAAATTATACGAAGCTCAACCCGGATGGGAGGGAGAGAATGATGGGCTTTCTGGACCGGCTGGAATTTCCCAAGGTGGAGGAGCAGGAAAGGGTGGGACTGGGAGCACAGATTGAAATAGAGGAAGTAGTGAAAGGAATTAGGAGCATGCAGGGGGGGAAGGCTCCGGGACCGGATGGATTCCCAGTTGAATTTTACAGGAAATATGTGGACTTGCTCGCCCCGCTACTGATGAGGACCTTTAATGAGGCAAAGGAAAGGGGACAGCTGCCCCCGACTATGTCTGAGGCAACGATATCGCTTCTCCTAAAGAAGGAAAAGGACCCGCTGCAATGCGGGTCCTATAGACCTATTTCCCTCCTAAATGTAGACGCTAAGATTCTGGCCAAGGTAATGGCAATGAGGATAGAGGATTGTGTCCCGAGGGTGGTCCATGAGGACCAAACTGGGTTTGTGAAGGGGAGACAGCTGAATACGAATATACGGAGGCTGCTAGGGTTAATGATGATGCCCCCACCAGAGGGGGAAGCGGAGATAGTGGTGGCGATGGATGCCGAGAAAGCATTTGATAGAGTGGAGTGGGATTATTTGTGGGAGGTGCTGAGGAGATTTGGTTTTGGAGATGAGTATGTTGGATGGGTGCAGCTGTTGTATAGGGCCCCAGTGGCGAGTGTGGTCACAAATGGACGGGGATCTGCATACTTTCGGCTCCATAGAGGGACAAGGCAGGGATGCCCTCTGTCCCCATTACTGTTTGCACTGGCGATTGAGCCCCTGGCAATAGCATTGAGGGGTTCCAAGAAGTGGAGGGGAGTACTTAGAGGAGGAGAAGAACACCGGGTATCTCTGTATGCGGATGATTTGTTGTTATATGTAGCAGACCCGGCGGAGGGGATGCCAGAGATAATGCGGACACTTCGGGAGTTTGGAGAATTCTCAGGATATAAACTGAACATGGGGAAAAGTGAGTTGTTTGTGGTGCATCCAGGGGAGCAGAGCAGAGAAATAGAGGACTTTCCGCTGAGGAAGGTAACAAGGGACTTTTGTTACTTGGGGATCCAGATAGCCAAGAATTGGGGTACATTGTATAGGTTAAATTTAACGCGATTGGTGGAACAAATGGAGGAGGATTTCAAGAGATGGGACATGGTATCCCTGTCACTGGCAGGGAGGGTGCAGGCGGTTAAAATGGTAGTCCTCCCGAGATTCCTCTTTGTGTTTCAGTGCCTCCCGGTGGTGATCACGAAGGCTTTTTTCAAAAGGATCGAAAAGAGTATCATGAGTTTTGTGTGGGCCGGGAAGACCCCGAGAGTGAGGAAGGGATTCTTACAGCGTAGTAGGGATAGGGGGGGGGCTGGCACTACCGAGCCTAAGTGAGTACTACTGGGCCGCCAATATCTCAATGGTGAGTAAGTGGATGGGAGAAGAGGAGGGAGTGGCGTGGAAGAGATTGGAGAGGGTGTCCTGTAGGGGGACTAGCCTACAAGCTATGGTGACGGCCCCATTGCCGTTCTCACCGAAGAAATACACCACAAGCCCGGTGGTGGTGGCGACTTTGAAAATTTGGGGACAGTGGAGACGGCATAGGGGAAAGACCAGAGCCTTGGTGGGGTCCCCGATAAGAAACAACCATAGGTTTGCCCCGGGGAGAATGGATGGGGGATTTGGAATATGGCAAAGAGCAGGAGTAACGCAACTGAAAGATCTGTTTGTGGATGGGAAGTTCGCAAGTCTGGGAGCGCTGACCGAGAAATATGGGTTGCCCCAAGGGAATGCATTCCGGTATATGCAACTGAGGGCTTTTGCGAGGCAGCAGGTGAGGGAATTCCCGCAGCTCCCGACGCATGAGGTCTCAAAGACATGGGTGGGGGACGGTAAGGTGTCAGATATATATAGGGAAATGAGGGACGAGGGGGAGACTATGTAGATGAGCTGAAAGGAAAATGGGAAGAAAAGCTGGGGGAGGAGATTGAGGAGGGGCTGTGGGCGGATGCCCTAAGTAGGGTAAACTCATCGTCCTCGTGTGCCAGGCTAAGCCTCATTCAATTTAAGGTGTTACACAGGGCGCATATGACTGGAGCACGGCTCAGTAAATTTTTTGGGGTAGAGGATAGGTGTGCGAGATGCTCGAGAAGCCCAGCGAATCACACCCACATGTTCTGGTCATGTCCGGCACTACAGGGGTTCTGGGTGGGGGTGACAAAGGTGCTTTCGAAAGTAGTGGGGGTCCAGGTCGAACCAAGCTGGGGGTTGGCTATATTTGGGGTTGCACAAGAGCCGGGAGTGCAGGAGGCGAGAGAGGCCGATGTTTTGGCCTTTGCGTCCCTAGTAGCCCGGCGCAGGATACTGTTGATGTGGAAGGAAGCCAAGCCCCCGGGGGTGGAGACCTGGATAAATGACATGGCAGGGTTTATAAAGCTGGAACGGATTAAGTTCGTCCTAAGGGGATCGGCTCAAGGGTTCGCCAGGTGGTGGCAACCGTTCGTCGAATACCTCACAGAAAGATAGAGGGAATGGAAAAGAAGAAGGCAGCAGCAGCAGCCCAGGGGGGGGGGGGGGGGGGGGGGGGAGGAACCAGAAGGAGTCTCAGGGTTATTAATATATATGTATAATATGTATAGGTCGTTGCTATAAATAATTGTATATTGGATTGTTAAATGATATTTTTGGAGAGTGTTTATCTGAGACAAGGCAGTTGCCATTTAGTTTTAGTTTTCGTTTTTGTTATATATTATTTATTCTTTGTTTATAAAACAGGTCATTGTTATTTATATGGTTATATTATTGTGTGAAGGATACACAATGTACTGTGATGGTTGACCAAAAATTTTCAATAAAATATTTAAAAAAAAAAAAAAGAAATTACACAATGTTTTCACCTCAACTCTTTTTGTGGTTGTGAATTCCACAGATTCACCACTCGCTGGGTGAAGAAATTTCCCTTCACCTCAGTCTTCAAAGGTTTACCTCATATCCTCAAACCATGAGCCCTAGTTCTGCACTCCCCCACCGTCGGGAACATTCTTTCTGAATGAGATTCTGTGCTCCTATTTTATAAGCACCGCTTGAAAATAGACCCCAAGACATGAGGGCCCCAGACTTTAAGATTGTGGCAGAAACATAGGGCGGGATTCTCCCCCGCCGGGCTGGAGAATCGCTGGGGGAGCGGCGTGAAACCGGCCTCGCCGCCCCGACGCTGGCTGCCGGATTCTCCGGTGCCGGTTTTTCAGTGGGGGCGGGAATCGCGCTGCGCCGGGGGGGGCCGTTGGCAGCGCCCCCCCACCCCCACCCCCGGCAATTCTCTGGCCCACGGTGGGCCGAGTGGCCGCCCTTTTTCGGTGGGACCCGCCGGCGTGAAATACACCAGGTCCTTACTGGCGGTACCTGGTTCTGCGGGCGGCCTGCAGAGACCTCGGGGGAGCGCGGGGGGATCTGGCCCCGGGGAGAGCCCCCCACGGTGGCCTGGTCCGCGATCGGGTCCCACCAATCCGCGGGCGGGCCTGTGCTGTGAGGGCACTCTTTTCCTCCCCGTCGGCCGGTGTAACGGTCCGCCATGGCCGGCGCAGAGAAGAAACCCCCTGCGCATGCGCTGGGATGACGCCAGCACACGCTGGCGCTCCCACGCATGCGCCAACTCGCGCCGGCTGGCGGAGGCCCTTTGGCGCCGGTTGGCGCGGCACCAAGCCCTTCGGCGCCTCGCCGCCGCCGGCCTAGCCCCTGAAGGTGCGGAGGATTCCGCACCTTCCTGGCGGCCCGACGCCGGAGTGGTTCACGCCACTTCTCACCGCCGGTTCCACCCGCCCCGCCAGTTAGGGGAGAATCCCGCCCATAATTCTACAATTGCTTTAGTGGAATCAGGAATTTCTGATAAGATTAACGAACGCTCAGGTTCTGCTGCAGTGGTGCCCTGGTATCAGTCAGTGAAATTTCAATGTGCGCGCCCACCCTACTGGTGTCAGCCATATAAGACCACAAGACATAGGAGCAGAATTAGGCCACTCGGCCCATCGAGTCTGCTCTGTCATTCAATCATGGCTGATATTTCCTCAGCCCCATTCTCCTGCCTTCTCCCCATAACTCCTGATCCCCTTATTAATCAAGAACCTATCTATCTCTGACTTAAAGACACTCAGTGAATTGGCCTCCACAGCCTTTTGCGGCAGAGTTCCATAGATTCACCACCCTCTGGCTGAAGAAATTCCTCCTCATCTCTGTTTTAAAACATCGTCCCTTTAGTTTGAGATTGTGTCCCCTGGTTCTAGTTTTTCCTACAAGTGGAAACATCCTCTCCACGTCCACTCTATCCAGGCCTCGCAGTATCCTGTAAATTTCAATAAGATCCCCCTCATCCTTCTGAGCTCCAACGAGTACCGACCCAGAGTCCTCAATCATTCCTCATGCGACAAGCTGTTCATTCCAGGGATCATTCTTGTGAACCTCCTCTGGGCCCTTTCCAAGGCCAGCACATCCTTCCTTAGATACGGGCCCAAAACTGCTCACAATACTCCAAATGGGGTCTGACCAGAGCCTTATACAGCCTCAGAAGTACATCCCTGCTCTTGTATTCCAGTCCTCTCGACATATAACTGATAGAGTTAGGACAAGATGATGCCAGTTGCCCAGCTTCCTCATCCAACTCTTAAGGGAGATGTGCCATCTATAAATTGCTTAATTGGACAGTTTGCCAAGAGTCATTCATCACAATGAGGGTACCTGTTTAAAGGGAAGATATACAACAGAAATTGTTTGTGGGGACATGTGGACACTGTTTGGAAACTCATTGAGTTTTTTTGAGGTGGGGGGAGAAGATCACTGTTATACTCAGGAAACCTCCGTTCCGCATTAGCTTTGGAATGCACGGTACCATAAGGAACAATTCTCTGAAAGCTGCACAATGTGATTTCAACTGGAGTTGAAATGGAAAAGGGCCAAATGAATGGATAAGCTAAAGAAAGATCAGGATAATCCAATAATACAATGATACCAAAGCCATTGATGAGTAGCACACCATCCAATTTTCCTACCCTTCATCATGGTGGATAATGAGGTAGTTGATTCTGAGACTCGGGTTTTGAAACTCAGTTAAGGGGCGCGATTCTCCGACCCCCCACCGGGTCGGAGAATCGCCGGGGGCCGGCGTGAATCCCGCCCCCGCCGGTTGCCGAATTCTCCGCCACCGGAGATTCGGCGGGGGGCGGGAATTGCGCCGCACCGGTCGGCGGGAATCCCCCGGCGATTCTCCGCTCCGCCATGGGCCGAAGTCCCGCTGCTGTCAACCCACGCCAGCCGGCGTGGATTGAACCACCTTTGGGACGGCGGGGCATGGTGGCGCGGGCGGGCTCCGGGGTCCTGGTGGGGGGCGCGGGGCGATCTGGCCCCGGGGGGTGCCCCCACGGTGGCCTGGCCCGCGATCGGGGCCCACTGATCCGCGGGCGGGCCTGTGCCGTGGGGGCACTCTTTTCTTTCCGCGTTCGCCATGGTCTCCACCATGGCGGAGGCGGAAGAGACCCCCTCCACTGCGCATGCGCGGGGATGCCGTGAGCGTCTGCTGACGCTCCCGCGCATGCGCCGCCCGGCAAAGTCATTTCCGCGCCAGCTGGCGGGGCACCAAAGGCTTTTCCCGCCAGCTGGCGGGGCGGAAATCAGTCCGGCGCGGGCCTAGCCCCTCAAGGTGAGGGCTCGGCCCCTCAAGCTGCGGAGACTTCCGCACCTTTGGGGCGGCGCGATGCCGGACTGATTTGCGCCGTTTTTGGCGCCGGTCGGCGGACATCGCGCCGATATCGGAGAATCCCGCCCAAGGTAACTATTATGGTATGAGGCATGAGTTGGCTGTGATGGACTGGGAAACATTACTAAAAGGAAGGACAGTGGACAGGCAATGGCAGGCATTCAAGGAATGAATAGGTGAACTCCAAACATTGTTTATTCTCATTTGGCGCAAGAGTACAAAGGAAACTGTGGACAAACTATGGCTTACAAGGAAAGTTAGAGAGAGTATTAGATTCAAAGAAGAGGCATACAAATTAGCAAGAAAAAGTAATAGGCCTGAGGACTGACTGTAAAAGTTTCGATCGGCATGCAAAGAGAAAAAGGTTGATAAAAATGAATGTAAGACCCTTACAGTCAGAAATGGGGGAATTCATAACGGGGAACAATGAAATGGCCGAGGAACTAAATTCATACTTTGCTTCTGTCTTCACAAAGGAAGACATGAATAATGCACAGGAAGTTCTGAGAAACACAAGTTTTAGTGAGGAGCTGAAGGAAACTAGTATGAGTAGAAAAATGGTTTGGGGAACATTAATGGAATTGAAGGTGAATAAATCTCCAGGGCCTGATAATCTTCATCCCAGAATACATAAAGAAGGAGGCCCAGAAATAGTAGATCCTTTTGGTGGTCATTTTCCAAAATTCTTTGGACTCTGGAATGGTTCCTAAAGATTGGAGGGTAGCGAATGTAACCCCGCTATTCAAAAAGGGAGGTAGAGAGAAAGCAAGGAACAAAGACAAGAGAGCCTAACGTCAGTGGTAGAGAAGTTGCTTGAGTTCATTATCAAGGATTTCTTAGCACAGCATTTGGAACGCAGTGGTGTAATCAGACAAAGTCAACATGCATTTACAAAAGGCAAATCGTGCTTGACAAATCTACTGGAATTCTTTGAACCTGTAGCTAGTAGAGTTGACCAGGGAGAACCGGTGGATGTGGTTTATTTAGACTTTCAGAAGGCTTTCGACAAGGTCTCACATAGCAGATTATTAAGTACAGTTAAAGGCATGGGGTTGCGGATAGTGTCTTGGGATTGATAGAAAGCTGGTTAGCAGACAGGAAGAAAAAGTGGGGGAAAATGGGTCTTTTTCTGATTGGCAGGCAGTGACTAGTGGGGCACTACCGGGATCTGTACTAGGACCCCAACTGTTCACATTATACATTAATGATTTGGATGAGGGAAATAAATGTAATATCTCTAAATTTGCAGATGGTACAAAGTTGGGTGGGAGGGTGAGCTGTGAGGAGGATGTAGAGATGCTTCACGTGATTTGGACAGGCTGAGTGAGCGGGCATATGCCTGCAGTATAATGTGGATAAATGTGAGGTTATCCACTTCAGTAGCAAAAATAGGAAGGCAGATTATTATTTGAATGGGTGTAAATTGAGAGAGGTGGATACTCAGCGAGACCTTGGTGGCCTGGTGCATCAGTCGCTGAAAGTAAGCGCGCAGGTACAGCAGGCTGGAAAGAAGGCAAATGGTATGTTGGCCTTCATAGCGAGAGGATTGGAGTATAGGAATAGAGATGTTTTACTGCAATTGTACAGGGCGTTGGTGAGGCCACACCTGGAGTATTGTGTCCAGTTTTGGTGTCCCTATCTGAGGAAGGATGTGCTTGCTATGGAGGGAGTGCAGCAAAGGTTTACCAGGCTGAGTCCTGGGATGGCGGGACTGTCCTATGAGGGGAGACTAAGTCGGTTAGGATTATATTCATTGGAGTTTCGAAGAATGAGAGGGGATTTCATAGAAACTTATAAAATTCTAACAGGATTAGACAGGATAGATTCAGAAAGAATGTTCTCGATGGTGGGGGCGTCTAGAACTAATAATAATAACCTTTATTGTCACAAGTAGGCTTACATTAACACTGCAGTGAGGTTACTGTGAAAACCCCCTAGTCGCCGCACTCCGACGCCTGTTCGGGTACACAGAGGGAGAATTCAGAATGTCCAGTTCACCTAACAGCACGTTGTCCGGGACTTGTGGGAGGAAACCGGAGCGCCCGGAGGAAACCCACGCAGACACGGGGAGAACATGCAGTCTCCACACAGTCAGTGACCCAAGCCGGGAATCGAACCTGGGACCCTGGAGCAGTGAAGCAACAGTGCTACCCACTGTACTACCATGCTGCCCAAGGGGGTCATAGTTTGAGGATAAGGGGTAAACCTTTTCGGACTGAGGTGAGGAGAAATTTCTGCCCCCATCGAGTGGTGAACCAGTGGAATTCACTACCATAAAAAGTAGTTGAGGTCAAAACATTGTGTATTTCAATAAATAATTAGATATAGCGCTTGGGGCTAAAGGGACCAAGGGATATGGGGGGAGATGGGATCAGGGTATTGAACTTGATGACCAGCCATGATCACCATGAAAGGTGAAGTTGATTAGAAGGGCTGATCTTCTAATTAAACTCCACTTCCCTGCCCTATCTCCATTTCCCCTGATTCCAGTAGTGCTGAAAGTGATGGGGGAGCTCTGCACATTGTCACAACCTCCTGGACTGGTGTGTGGCAAATCCCAGCCTCCCTTTACCCGGAGTCGCAACTCAATTGAAATTAGATGTCAATTTAAAATACCGTTCGGGCAGACGGACAGGGACAGGGTTTTGCCCCCGGAACGGGTAAACGATCCAGGGGTTGGCATGGTGATGCCGCAAGCGGTAGCCCCCCAGAGCACCCCCACCCTGCCCAAAGATGGCTACTCACCTCCTCGGCTCCCCACAGAAGCCCTTCCGCCAGGTTCACGTTTTTCAAAAGGAGTACTAATCGGCGCCAGCGTGAGCAGTTGCCGGGTAGGCCGCTGAATGACGGGAGGCCGTTGGATATGGGGTCCCTCTCATTAATTGTATGGGAACGGTGATTAAGTGGTGATAATTGGTTTCTCATCACGGTATGGCGAGATCCCGATTTCGCCTAGGGGAGCGGGCTGGTTGCATCGCAAACTGTTTGGTGCCTAGCGCGTATCTCGTTTTTGGCCTCTCCCACTATTCACTGGCCTTGCTGCACTTGAGCGAGTGCGCAACGAGGCTGGAGAATCGTGCCCTTTATGTTCTGTTTCCCATTGTTACCACATTGCCTTAGGCAAGCATTTGTGTGCTGTGTTGCTTGGCTCATCCACATATCAAAAACACTAATTTAATTAGCATAACCAAACTGTCCTTTAAGCAGCTTACATTTTCAAGTCTTAAAATATACACAGTCAATTAATTGGATTTCCCTGATATTTTCACATCTCCACTATTTTTCCTGACATCAACGCCCGCCCCCTTTCCAATAGGTTTCTGATGTGAACGACTAGATCTTCAAATGATATTGTCTGATGGCAGATATTGCTTTAATCACCTCTCATCGTCAACTTCAAGAAGCTGTTCATAGATCCTAAAGATTAGTTCATAAAACGGTCAATGGAATGTGTCCACAGCAGCACAGTTATTTGTAGCTACACAGTTTTGTCAAATCGCAGACTAGCTGCGAATCAAACAGGTTTTATTTTTTGGGGGCACACAAATTCTACCTTCTTCGACATGTCAGATAATTGGGAAATTCCTAAATTAATCAATTTGCCAAGAGTTATTGACATATCTTTCAGCAGAATGTTAAGATACAGATTTTTTCCTAATTATCAGCCAATCCTGTTGACAAAGCAACCAATATTATTGGCTTTCTGTAGATTGGTGTATGTTGAACAACAGCAAAACTACAACAGTTGTGTATGCCCATATCGTGGCATTTAAGGTAGGATGCCTGCACTTGGGTTAAAGAACCTCAAATGCTAAAATGATAAATGCAAGTACCTTCATCAAAAAACGTTCACAAAAATTTACTTTTATGGTTCATAACCTCAATTACGTGAATTACATTGAAATGCATCATCATGCCACTCAAATAAAACATCATCCTGGCTAAAATGAAGGTCAACTCCTCCCTTTTCCCAATTTGCCATGAAACTGCGTACATTGGCATCTGTCATCGTTCCATGGCTTTAATATTGTCACCGCTTCAAGGTGAGATAGCTGAGATCATCATGTTACAGAATATCACAGCTGCTTTGTCCTCATTTGTAAAGCGTTCCGCTCTATCCATGGAGCAAATGGGAAGAGGGTCCATACCCAGTTCGGGAACGCCATCACCTGATGTTGTTCATCCGCTCCCTGCAGTGATGGGAGGGAATTCAGAAAGACTATGGGATGTAAATACAAGAACATGGGGGCATTTGCTGCAACATTAATGAAGCATTGCCAAAATGCTTAAATTGGGCAATTGGCGGTTGTTTGTGAATTAACCTGAGATTGCCCAACTGTGGCTGCTTTTGAATTGTGAAATCGGTCTGGCTCTTTTTCGAATCGATAAAGAATAGAGAATGTGGAACATGGTCGTCTCACAGCTACCAAGAAAGGGGAGCACAACAACTTGCCTCTTCGCCGATTGCAGCATGTTCTGGGGATCTCACAGAAGGATGCAATCACAAATGTGCAAACCCGCTCAAAGGCGGAGACCACAAGCATATCGGCCCCCACCAAGCAGAGGCGACTTGGCTGGCGTTTGTGCGCTTGTAGGATGAATGCTGGCCGCATAGCTGAGGGATTTCTGATTGCGGGCGGCCAGACGAAGCCGGTGAATCAGTAAAATACACATAGCTCAGCTTCGAGGATGCCTGTGAGCGTGACAGGTGGCCTTAAACATTGGTTTTCACACCTGGGAGATGCTAACTGAGAATAGGGGGAAATGGCAACATCAGCTGTGGGCCGGCATGCGCCACCATGACGATCGGTGACGACAGCGAATTGGCAACAGGCGCCAACACCGAGAACAACAATCCCACAACCACACCCGATAGCCACTTTATATGCGACACCCGTGGCAGAACCCGCTTCTCACGGGTTGGCCTCGTCAGCCATCAGCTGAAGGTGCATCTCTAAAGCAACCCCATTCCCAGAGGGTTGACTTGCTGCATGTCAATCGTCTCGTGTAGATGGGAGGATGGCATTGACTTTTTCCCAACAATATCTCGTCTGATTAAGATTGCAAACACCCCCAGAATGCCTCGCTGTGACAGCCAGCCAGCCAATCAAGCCAGTTTTATGTTTTACAATTGTTTTTTTATTGATCCCACCAGATAGATCACAACAACCCAGCATTTTGCTCTAATCAGCTTTTGTTGCGGTTGCCATGAATAATTCATCGAGCTTCTCCTGACATTCATACGCAGAGGGAGACCTGGAGCCTTTGCTTCACTTACACAAGATTTACTTTCCTGGCACACAAGCGTCATGAAATATTCAGGGGGTCGAGTGGTGGAAAGCTTTCTTCTTAGGGGACTGAACAGTTACGTCTGAAGCTCAATGCCGAAGGGCAATTTTAAGTGTCTATTCACCATGCTTGCTGCAGGCATTCTGTGAAGCATCAGATGAATAACCATTAGTCACGGACAGATATGTCAGCTCTAAACACGTGCGTCACATGCCGCTGAACCTTGATTTACATTTAATCCTCACGTTTTCCCAATTTGATCCTAACATCTTGGCATCCCAATCCTCTTTGCAAACACAAGTGAAGGGTTGTTCTTGAAGCTGCAACACTGTTACACCCGTCCACTGCTTGCTGCCTCTGTTATTGTCAATATGTCATTGCTTTTGCCATTATTGATTTTGCAGTGTTGCTGCCATTGCTCTATTTCCATTGTCCTTAATACTAAGGTGCAATTGCTGTACCTGGATCAATGCTGGCAAGGTTGAAGCTATATTACCAGTGATGTTAAGCCATATTGATCTCTTCTATCTCTAATGGTGCAAAAATAAGAGTTTTGATTCCAATAAGCTCTGTATTATGTTATCAGTGGCCGCATCTCTTTGGTTTAGGATTTGAAGTTGATATTTATATGGCTCACAGTTAAGGTGCTTTAGCATGATATTTCCCACCATTGTTGAAAGTGACTTCAGTTTTGTTGCTCTCTCTCTTCTTCGAATGTAAAACTTAGACTTCAATTACAGACACAGCTTTCAATCTTTTCGTACAGTACCACATGGTCATTTGGACCATTATTGTAGAAATTGCTGGCTCCCATTCTCGATCTCTCAACCTTTAATCTTGCTCCAAGACGTCCATTTGACAATTTAATGAATGTTTGGTTTCATATCAGATATTATAATTGTCATTCTCTTACTGTTTCTGGCTGAATAAGACACGATTTGGCTCTGAGTTCTGAAGGGGGAGATTCAACAATCGCTTCTGAAATGAAATGAAAATCACTTATTGTCACAAGTAGGATTCAATGAAGTTACTGTGAAAAGCCCCTAGTCGCTACATTCCGGCGCCTGTTCGGGGAGGCTGGTACGGGATGGTTGTTGGATGAAGACAGAGTTGGGCCAGCACAATAGTCGAACATGACTTTTTCGGGTATCACATGTCATGACCTGAAATTTTTCCTACCATTGGACATTGTTTGCTTTCAACAGCTTTTATTTGACAATACTTGATCTCACAAGCAATCGTCTAGCTGTCGTTCGATTTCATTTTCTCTCAGAGTTGTCCATTTAGCTATCGTTTTCGCACAGAATAATACTCGTGATGTCAAATGATAATTATCAAATTGCATTCTTGTTACAATTGCCATCCTGCAGAGATCGCAACAAGGGGTGACTATGGGATGGATTCTCCGCCGTCGATAACGGTGTTCCCGATCCGGCAAAGAATCAAACATTGGACTAAAAATGCACCGAGCTAGACACCACGCACTGGCGGGAGGATACACATGGGTCATTTGCACCCATTTGCATCTGATTAACGGACAGGAATCCTGATTCTCCACGCGGCCACGGCGCTCCAGATCTTTCAGCCGGGATTCATGTGGGCGTGGATTGGTGCAGGTAATTTCCAAGCATGGCACCTGGGTGCAGTGAACCCCACAGTGGGTCAAGGGGGTAAGTGTGTAGCATCAATGCCCCCTCAAAGTTCATTGGAGTGCCCCCTCCCCCCACAAAGTAAATCCTGACCCCCAGAGCCTCCATCGGACCCCTTCATCAGACCCTCAATAGAGACACCTCATCAGACCCCCTCATCAGACCTGCCTATCAGACCCTCCATGGAGACCCCCAGCAGAGTCCCATGACAGAGAGCCCCCCATCATGTCCCAACTGAGACCCCCCCCCCCCATCAGAGACCTGCCACCAGAGAGATCTGCCTAAAAGCTGAAGGTTGAAAAATCACTGCACGCTCACTTACCCTTTCCTAACAACTGCTGCCTCAGACAGATGTGTTCACAGCAGTAGCAATTGAAAGGGCTTGGAATCCCTCGTCAGCCTTTGAAATGCAGATCTGCCATTCAATTTCACACAGCAATACATTGCATTAGCCAGTGATTGACAGTTACTCCAGAGACAGCTGCTTGGTGGATTGTCCATTGGTCTTTCCCTTCATGCTTGAATGCATCTCCATTATTATTATTATTAATAATAATAATAATCACTTATTGTCACAAGTAGGCTTCAATGAAGTTACTGTGAAAGCCCCTAGTCGCCACATTTCGGCGCTTGTTCGGGGAGGCTGGAACGGGCATTGAACCTGTGCTGCTGGTCTTGTTCTGCATTACAAGCCAGCTGTCTTAGCCCACTGTGCTATTACCCTGCTTTAAAGCAAACCACAATGATTATAAAACGTTCTTTCTATGATTAACAGCCCCTAACCACATCAAAGGCATCTAAGTGCTTCCTGTTTTGAAAAAGACGAAGTCAAACCCCTCTTACTCCTCTCCCCAAACCCCTCTTATTCCCATCCCCATTTATTTCCCTCTTCTTTCCTTCCTCCCCTTCTTTCCCCCTCTTTCCCCTTCTTCCACTCCACTCGCCTCTGCTCTCCCACATCTCCCTCCCTTCTCGTCCTCCAGCCCCCACAAACTGATGATCCCTGTTAACAGGGCTGCTGGAAACTGCAACAGACGTTTCCCAGGGGATCCCTGTGAAGATTTCAAATCGGTGGGAGAGCAGCGAAGATTGTGGAGGCCAGGAGGAGGCTGGGTTTGGAGTGGAACGTTGCTGGATTGGAGTGAGAGACGGCCAGGATCCAGCCTTGGAGTAGAGTGAGGTGATGCCGGGACCAAAGCGAGGCAAGGCTGAGTTCCAGGCCAAGAGCAAGAGACAAGGGGGGCAAGTCCCCATAGTCTGGAGGCTGGTGGGAGGGAGCAAGAAGCTAGAGGGAGGAGATCATTTGGAGGGATGAGGTGGAGCGTTTGGAGGGAGGAAGATGGAGTTAGCAAGGGAGGAGAATGTGGAGCAGAGCGAGTGAGGGGGTGAGTGCAGGGTTGGAGGAAGCAAGGTGGAGATTGTGGAGCCTGGAGGCAGCAGGGGGCAGGTGGTAGGTCTGTGGCGAGGGGATAGTTTAGACCTAGAGTCTCGCGGAGTGGATGAGTGGACATTGTGAATGGCCTATTTCTGCTCCTATGTTTCATGGTCTTATAGTCTTATGTAGAGAGATGGAACCCATTCGGTCTTGTTCCTTCAGCATCTCAGTTGCTTGTCTAGTTCTGCAAAATAGGCAGATGCTTAAAATGCACAAAGGGTTGGTTTGTCACATGCCTTTCCCTCTCCAACTGCCCAATGATCCCAATAAGGTCAAGGCTAGCGTATTCAAATTGTAACTTTGTTCGATCATGGTTGGAAATTCCTTGCATAGCCAAAGCCTCACTGTCCAAGTGATCACAGACACTCAATACATCGAGATTGCACTGACTATCCGAAAGACCACCCTACCTAGGCCCACTCCCCCACGCTAGCCCCATGACACCACGCATTGATCATGGTCAATCCACCTAACCTGCACACCAGGTTCACCCAGCTAATACCCAGGTGATTGTCTGGATTCTTTGCAAAGGGATAGTCCCAAATCACTCTCTTTCAAGATAATTGTTCCTGATGTGGCTTTACAGACAGGTCTCCAATTGGTTGCTCCTTCATTGGCATTGGGTCAAACTTCTGTAACTCCTGCCCAACAGCACCTTCACCACAATAGTTTAAAAAGACAGTTCAGCATTCCCTTCTCAAGGATAATGAATCCTAGCCGTGCTCCCAGAATGAATAAAAAACATGTCGACCGCGTAAAGTGAGATTGCTCGTTCTTGAAATGAGAGGTCGATGCCAAAATGTGGATGAAGGTTTCCTGAGTATAACAGCAGGTTTTTATTATCAAAACCTGGAGTGAATCCCAAAATTTGGCCAAAGGTTGTACAAATGATTCAGGTTGGCTTTACCTTAGTAATTCCAGTCTGATGAACAGGCTTGACTAACTGTTCCTTTTAAACAGTGGCACACAATGTCGAGCGAGCGTGGCTTTGTCTCGGTCATGAGCCTCAATCACTTTGAGGTCAGCCAGAGTTGCTTCTCGGGGGTCGGCCAAAACTCACTTCAAATAATTTACGCCACTGGGCCTTAAACTCCCGATCGTGATTAAGTTGCCAGTTTGAGTCCAGAGCATTAGCAACATGGCGTTGAAGGCAAAGTTGTCATGGCTGTGCTGTCCGAGTGGGCCATGTCTGATGTTTAACCGTGCCTGGAATGTCACAAAGTATATAACACAGTGCTTCCCTGGTAGAGAGGCTCCATCAATGGTTATTGTCTCAGCGATTGCACGGGTGTCTATTTATAGTTTTCCTTGCCCAGAGGCAGGAACTTTGAGGCCTCTGCGAATGTGGACCTCAGGTGTGGCAGAAAGGGCATGACTGTGGCGATTTGAGTGGTTTGATTTGGAAATGTCAAAATCAAATATCTTGGGCGGGATTCTCCGACCCCCCCCCCCCCCCCCCCCCCCCCGGCCGGGTCGGAGAATTGCCGGGGAGTGCGGCGTGAATCCCGCCACCGCCGAATTCTCCGGCACTGAAAATTCAGCAGGGGCGGGAATCACGCCGCGCCGGTCGGCGGCCCCCCCCCCCCACCCCCCGGCGATAATCTGGCCCGCGATGGGCCGAAGTCCCGCTGCTGTCATGCCAGTTCCGCAGACGTGAATCAAACCACCTATCTTACCGGCGGGACTGGTGGCGCGGGCGGTCTCCGGGGTCCTGGGGGGGGGTGAGGGGCGATCTGGCCCCGGGGGGTGCCCCCACGGTGGCCTGGCCCGCGATCGGGGCCCACCGATCCACGGGCGGGCCTGTGCCGTGGGGGCACTCTTTTCCTTCTGCCTCGGCCATAGCCTCCGCGATGGCCGATGCGGAAGTGACCCCCCCCGCGCATGCGCGGGGATGACATCAACAGCCGCTGACGCTCCCGCGCATGCGCAGACTTCTGCCGGCCGGCCGAGTCCCTTTGACCGCGGCTGGCATGGCGCCAAAGGCCTTTCCCGCCGGCCGGCGGCACGCCAACCACTCCGGCGCGGGCCCAGCCCCTCAAGGTGAGGGCTTGGCCCCTAAAGGTGCGGAAAAATCCACACATTTGGGGCGGCCCGCACCGGAGTGGTTCCCGCCACTCCATCCCGCCAGGACCCCCCGCCCAGAAGTCTGAGTTTGTTGTGGTGGACGCATTAATCTCCAGGGTGACCAAGATTCATTGAATTGTGTTTCATCAGCATAACGGCAGAGCATCCAAGGCTAGGTGCTGGAAAATGGGATTGTAATAGATTGGTGCTTAATGACCAACGCAGAAACGATGGGCTGAAGGGCCTCGTTCTGTGCTGTAGAACTCTCTGACCATCAAATTATCCCCCGACTCCTTGTAAATGCACATCCTTCCTTAGACAGGACTTGGATTTGACAAGAGGTGGTATCACAGACTTTACAACTTATCAGATGAAGTTGGAACAATTGCGAGTGACAAATTTTCAATGAGAGAATTGTCTGCTGTCACTAGATATATGGGATAGGAACATTAAACGGCAATAACTTACATTTGTAGGTGCATATTTGATGTGGAAAAACATGCCGAAGCACCTCACTGAGCGATATAAATAAAAATACTCTTGACTCAGAGAGACAGAATTTCACAGATCGTTAAAAATGGAGGAGGGGTCTCAATTCCCGCACCCATGCCCCCTTTCCCAGCATCTGTAGTTTTTTCTGCCGTGGGAGATGGTCGCGGGATGTCGTTCGGCAGCCCTATGGCCACCCTACTGGCTCTATGGCCAGTCTTGGGAGCAAGACCACCACCATCCTGCAAACCCCCCCTTCCCCCTTCGTGAATACGAGCTCCCACTCTGAGGGGCGGAGGCCTAGCAGCTGGGGCTTGTAGAAATCACCTCATAAAATCCAGCCCAGATTGGGACACCGTGGGATCGGTGGTCCGGGTCGGGACCTTTTTTGCTGTCTGCCGCGTTGTTGCTTTTTATTTTGGCAGGAGATAAATCGCCGTTTTGGTTTACCTTCTCGGGTCTCCTGAGCTTTTATATTGGTCACAGGGAAAACTGCGGCTGCGATCTGGGCGACCAGACCGCACCTGAGTTCGCCAGAACAAGAGCCAGATCGGCGAGACTTTTAAAATGCCACTTTCTGGAAGGCCGGTGTAGAAGATTCGGCCCAGTATAATGAACGGATGCGGTAGTTATTCCAGGTAAATGGTATTGTTGGAGATATCCGGCAAAAGGACTGTCTGACGAGCCCCAACTTTCAGTGTAATCAAAAGCCTCACCTACCCGGCAGCCCCAGACTCGAAAAGCTTCAGTGAACCCGTGGAACTTGTTGCGAATCACTATGACCCTGAACCGTCAGTGATCGGACAGAGCTATTGATTCAACTTGGACGGGCAAACCCAGGGGAATCAGTCACAAAGTTTCTGATGCGCCTTCGCAAGCTGGCTGAGCATTGTGACTATGGTCCATCCCGCCGTGAGATGTTGAGAGATCGTCTAGTGTGTGGCGTTAATAACATGGCGACCCAACGAAAACTGTTGGTCGAACCGGCCTTGGATCTAAAAAGGGCCATTGAACTGTCACTTTCTCGTGAAAATGCGGAAACATGGGTCCAGGAGCAACAGGGATCCTTGGATTACGATGTACACAGCGTTGGCCACTCCCCATTCTGACCAGTTACACCCCCCCCCCCCCCCCCCCCCAAGAGTAGGGGCCTATGGGACCTAGTCGACACCTGAGCAAAATCCTGGTCAGACCCGCTGGCCAGGAACCACCACAGACCGGTGACAAGGAAGGGGACTCACAACAGTGCTGCACTTGGAGCCGCAGGAACAGTGGCAGTCGAGGTTACCAGAATCGACAGCGAATGCATTGCCCCTGTTGGGTACCAAAGCACCCCAGCCAGGGCTCTACACATTGCCCAGCCCGATGAAGATGATTAAATGCAACTCGATTGCATTTTGGCACCTAAAGTAGCCCCTATTAAAATGACCCTACAAATAAGTGGTCACCCCGTAGTCATGGAATTGATACAGGGGTGCTGTCTCGGTCAAAGGACAACAAACATTCCAAAATCCCCGGTTCGGGGCTCCCGCATCTAGGACTAAAGGACACCAAGGCCTGTCTGGTGATTATACTGGGGAGACAATTATTTTATTGGGACTACAATGACTACATGGACAATAATCGGTCCAACCACGACTGTTGGTGGTGCAAAGACCCGGACGCACCTCCTGCGCCGCAACTGGTTACTGAGACTCTGCCTGGATTAGCAACAAATCTTCCAAATGGGGACTGGGAAAATCCTGGGAAAATACTCGCATGTCTTCCATGAAGGCCTGGGGAAGATAAAGGGGGCCACAGCTAAAATTTACAGATGCCCAACTTTAACATGTTAGAGCCCGTCCAGTCCTATACGCCCTGCTGTCGAAGGTGGACAATGAGCTGAGTCGGCGGGAACTTGGGATTATACACCCAGACCAATTGGCAGAGTGGGCAGCGCCAGCGGTCCCAGTGCTGAAGCCAGACAAGTCGGCCCGCTTATGTGGCGCCTATACAATGACATTCAACAAAGCCTCCTGCGTGGGAGACCTATAGGTGAAGTTGGCTGGGGGTCATTCATTCACGAAGCTGGACGTGAGCCATGTGTATCTCCAGCTGAAGTTAGACACGGCCTCCAGAAAATAAGTATCTATTAACACCCACAGGAAATTATACGAGTAAACCCGGCTGCCATTCGGGGTGTCGTCTCCATGTGCAATTTTCCAGCGGGTAATGGGAGCATTCTTCAAGGGCTCCCCAGGGTGACAGCCTACCTGGACGATGTATCCAGTACAGGAGCCACTGAGAAGGAGACCTTCGTCGATTCTCAGAAGTAGGTGTCAGCCTGAAGAGGAGCAAGTGCATCTGTCAGGCAAAATAAGTTACACATCTGGGATACCGAGTGGACGAAGATGGGTTGCACACCTTAGAGGAGAAAGTCTGAGCCATCAAGCGGGCCCCGACACCTGAGAACACGACAGAGCTAAGGTTAACATAGATTATCATAGAATTTACAGTGCAGAAGGAGGCCATTCGGCCCATCGAGTCTGCACCAGCTCTTGGAAAGAGCACCCTACCCAAGGTCAACACCTCCACCCTATCCCCATAACCTAGTAACCCCACCCAACACTAAGGGCAATTTTGGACACTAAGGGCAATTTAGCATGACCAATCCACCTAACCCGCACATCTTTGGACTGTGGGAGGAAGCCGGAGCACCCGGAGGAAACCCACGCACACACAGGAAGGATGTGCAGACTCCGCACAGACAGTGACCCAAGCCGGAATCGAACCTGGGACCCTGGAGCTATGAAGCAATTGTGCTATCCACAATGCTACCATGCTGCCCTTATTTCAAGGGCTCGTCAATTATTATGGAAAATTTATTCCGAATCTGGCTATCAGACTCGCGTCTCTGCTTGCGCTCCTAAAGAAGAACCAAAAATGGGTGTTGAAGGCACCACAAGTAAAGCATTTGGCAGAGTGAAGAGCCAGCTATAATCCTCCATACTACTGATGCATTCGGACCCGTCAAAACCACATCCCATTATGCGATGCCTCCCCATATGGCATTGGGCAGTATTGTCCCATTGGTGGGACGATGGGACAGAGCAGTTGATGGCCTACACATTGAGAACCCAGGCTGACGTAGACCGCCTCTATGCACAAATTGAAAAAGCAGGACTTGCCATGATTTTCGCCATCAAGAAAGTTTAATCAATACGTCTAAATAACATCCAGGCACAAAGATTGCACAGACGGATTCCCTCAGCCAATTCCCCTTGCCTGTATGTTCCACATCCCCACAGTAGCAAAGAGAGTTGTATTGGCACTGAAATTTCATGGACACATTACCTGTTACAGCCTTGTAAATCCGTACATGGACCCCCATGTTGACAAAACTGTGCCATATTGTCCTACATGGGGGACTACAAGGGACGTTCCCGATGCAGTTGCGAATCTTCGCAACAAAGCAGCAGGAGCCCAGCATAAAGGGCGGCATCGACCTCTGGGGAGCCCATGTGGTCCATCCTGAGGCCAGGCTGGAAAATCATCCTGCAAGACTTGTACAGTGGACATCCAGTGGTTTCCAAAATGAAGATGTTCACCAGGGGCTACATGTGGTGGTCAGGCTCAATGGCGACATTGAGCGGATGGTACAGTAGTGTGCAGCGCGCCAAGAGCATCGGAAGCTCCCGTCATCAGCCTCGCTCCACCTGTGGGAATGGGTGGGAAACCCTTGGCTGCATCTGCATGCCGACTTCGTCAGGCCCTTCCTGGGGTCAATGTTTCTGCTACTGGTTGATGCCCACCCAAAGTGGGTGGATGTACCGGATGCCTTTCACCACTTTGTGAGACACCATCAAGAAGCTATGCCAATCTTTCAGCACCCTTGGTATTCCAAGAGGTGCATATTACTGATAACGGTAGCCCCTTCACAAGTGAAGAATCTCAGGGGTTTATACAAACTAATGGTGTGAAGCACATTCAAACTGTCCCATATCGTCCCCCTTTGAATGGTCTATCTGAGTGGGAAAACTTTTAAGTGGGGCATGAAGAAATAAACCACAGGGTCAGTTTAAATGAAACTGGCACGTTTATAATTTAATTATCGAACCATGACTCATGTTGCGACCAGGATAGAGCGGGCGGAGCTACTGATGGGTTAATGGCTATGGACCCGTCTAGTTTGACATCTTCCAACCTTGGTGGGAAGGTGGAAAAGAAGTAAGGCCTCAAGAAGAGGCATCATGACCATTGGAAGCAGGGCAGAGGATTCAAACTAGGTAACGGCGTCTACGTCCGAGATTGTGGCGAAGGCGCCCAGTGGATACCGGGGACCACAGCGGAGAAAACAGGGCCATTCTCCCCCCCTACCCCTGCCTGCTTTCTATTAGCCAAGGAGCACAACACTCTCCAGGGACATGTATCCAGGTCAGCAGGAGATGGAAGACTCAGAATCTGATATGAATGCAGAATCCTTATTACTTTCGGAGGATGGTATGGTCAGAGACGGACCTCTGACAGGATCCCTCTGACATTCGGCGCGGAAACGGTGCTACCCAATACATTACACGCCATCCCCTCAACACAGACCCACAGCTGTCAGAAGCACAACCACGGGCAAAGTGGCAAAGGAGATTCTCTCTGCATCCAGCGACAGAGGGACTTTCAAACTTAACGGTGGGGGGATGGGGGGATGAAATAACCCTCACGAGACCAATGGGGATGACCCGACTGATCTCCCCATGGGATTCGTGGACTACGCGCTCCCCAGCTATTGGGCGGAGATCTATCAGCTGGGGCTCGTAGAAATCACCTCTTAAAAGCCGGCCTGAATTGGGACCGGCGTGATCGGGAGTCCCGGTTGTGACCTATGTGCTGTACACCCCGTTACGGCCTTTTCTTTTGGCAGAAAATAAATTGCCGTTTTCATTTACATTCTCGGATCTCCTGAGCTTTTACTGGAGCTGGATAATTTGCCAACACCCGCCACCCAATTTGGGAGCAAGAATTCAGCCCAGACTGACAAAAGGAGGTGTCAGTGCAGATGTCCAAAATGCTGGACCAAAGAGCATCTTGAAAGAGGAGAGAGAAGTGGAGAGGTTCAGGGAGGGAATTCTAGAGCTAAGGATCTTAGCAGCTGAAGGCACCAATGGAGGTGTGATTAAAATTGGGGATGTCCAAGAGCCAGAATTGGTGGAGTGCGGATATCTCACAGAATGGGGAAGGTGCAGAGCCAGGGAGATAAACAAAAATCAACTAAAATTAGACCAAACTGCATGAAGTATATTGAGTGGAGAAAATCTTTGATTTAACCATTGGAACCGATCTAAAAATCTCATGATGAGCACATTCAGCCAAATCACAGAAAGGAAACTGTCAAAGCTTAAAGGCATTCAGAGCTCTCATGGGCTTAACACGCATCAATGATAATAAATATTTCACATACTCAGCACAACTCCTTACCCTAGAAAGACTGAAATACAAAAACAGCAGTACGAGAGCGGAAACCACGTGAAAAGATTAACACAATCCATAGCTGTCTCGTAAACTATCCATCTATGATAATGGTCTGCTCACCTTTGCTAATCATTTTGCTACTGCAAGAGTGAGAAAAAGTGAGAGGAAAGGTTCACTCAGCAACATTATCTGGGGGCCTAAGTGCACCATCTAACTTGGAACTCAATTAGAAAACTCCCAGGGCTTTTCTGTTTCTTTTGCCGTGTTTACGTTGTTGCGCTGCAACTGGTCCACACCAGATGCCATCTCCATGGCCCTGCACTCTACCCTGGAACACCTAGATAACAAAGACACCTATGTCAGACTCCTATTTATCGACTACAGCTCAGCCTTCAACACCACCATTCCTACGGAACTCATCTCCAAACATCCGTGGCCTTGGCCTCGGCTCCTCCCTCTGCGGCTGGATCCTGAACTTTCTAACCCACAGGCCATAATCAGTAAGGATAGGCAATAACACTTCCTCCATGATCATCCTCAACACCGGTGCCCCACAAGGTTGTGTCCTCAGCCCCCTACTATACTCCTTATAGACCTATGACTGTGTGGCCAAATTCTCCTCCAACTCGATTTTCAAATTTGCTGATGACACCACCGTAGTGGGTCGGATTTCAAACAATGACGAGACAGAGTACAGGAATGAGATAGAGAATCTGGTGAACTGGTGCGACGACAATAATCTCTCCCTCAATGTCAACAAAACGAAGGAGATTGTAATGGACTTCAGGAAGCGTAGTGGAGAAGGTGCCCCTGTCTACATCAATGGGGACGAAGTAGAAAGGGTCGAGCGGTTCAGGATTTTAGGTGTATAGATCACCAACAACCTGTCCTCGTCCCCCCATGCCGACACTATAGTTAAGAAAGCCCACCAACGACTCTACTTTCTCAGAAGACTAAGGAAATTTGGCATGTCAGCTACGACTCTGACCAACTTCTACAGATGCACCATAGAAAGCATTCTTTCTGGTTGTATCACAGCTTGGTATGGTTCCTGCTCTGCCCAAGACCGCAGGAAACTACAAAAGGTCGTGAATGTAGCCCAGTCCATCACGCAAACCAGCCTCCCATCCACTGACTCTATCTATAATTCCCGCTGCCTCAGAAAGGCAGCCAGCATAATTACGAACCCCACGCACCCTGGACATAATCTCTCCCACCTTCTTCTGTCAGGAAAAAGATACCAAAGTTTGAGGTCACGTACCAACCGATTCTAGAACAGCTTCTTCCCTACTGCCATCAGACTTTTGAATGGACCGGCCTGGTATTAAGTTGATCTTTTCTCTACACCTTGCTATAACTGTAACATTATATTCTGCAGTCTCTCCTTCCTTCCCTATGTACGGTATGCATGGTTTGTACAGCATTCAAGAAACAATACTTTTCACGGTATACTAATACATGTGACAATAATAAATCAAATCAAATCAAATGATTTTATCACCTTCCTCCATGCCCCATCCCCCCACTATCTATGTAATCTTCTCCAGCCCTACAACACTCTGAGATACCTGTGCTGCTCCAATTCCTGCCTCTTCGATATCCTCAATTGCTCTACCACTGGAGGCCGTGTCTTCACCTGCCCTGGCTGGTAGCTCCAAAATTAGCCGCCCTAAACCTCTCCACCCCATTACCACTCTCTCCATCTTCAAGCGTGTTATACCGTCAATTCACTGTGAGACCGTGAGAACGAGTGAACATTAGGCTTTATTATCCATGAACTCGCCTGCCAGAGTCGGCTGTACAAGTGAGTGCCACCCCCAGGTGGTCGGTCTATATATGGCCCCGGTGAGGGCGGAGCCCATCGGGGTTCCAATACAATACCTGTAAGTAGACCGTATCATCACTTCCAGGTCATAGGACATATCATTTTACAGACAGCTCATGCATTAGGTAAATACATTCATCACAAAGCGGGTTGCATCTGGTTCTGGTAATGAGGTGGGATAAGTTGGGGGGGAGCATTTAACAGTCATCTCACTGTCGTAAGGTTTACGTTAGCCGTGGAGAAGGACAAGGTGCAATCCAGAGTGAAAATACTTAATTGGGACGAAGCCAATTTCATTGGTGTTCGAATGAATCAAGATTGTCAGGCAAAGCAGTAAGGAAAGGCTGCCTTTAAAGAGAAAATAGTTTGAGTGCATTCAAGGTCCATTCCCATGAGGAGGAAAAGGTAGGACAAGCAAAGGCAGGGCTCACCTGGTACAAGAGAGACAGAGAGTACGATGAAGCAGACAAGTGTCAAGTTGACAATACAGGTGAGCACAGAAATGATAAGTTGTGATAATGAAAAATGGATGAAAACTCAGAGGGTAAGTGAAAAAAGAAATAAGAGAAGCAAAGATGAAGTATAAAAAGAGACTGGCAGCCAACATAAAAGGGAATCCAAATACCTTCTAGAGGTATATAAATGGTAAAACAGTAGAAAAGAAGGAATGGGACCAATCAAGGAATGAAAAGTAGATTTATTTATGAGGCCGAGAGCATGGCTCAGAATACTAATTGGGTATTTTACATCTTTCTTTATTCAGAAAGAAGATGTTGCCCATTTCATAGAGAAACAGGAAATAACTGAGATACTGGATGGGCTAAAAATCGATAAAGAAGAAATATTAAAAGGCTGCTTGTGCTTAAAGTTGATAAGTCACCAAGACCGGACGGGAAGCACCCAAGGATATTGAGGGAAGTTCAGTTGGAAATTTCGGGGGCACCGACCATAATCTTCCAATCCACCTTAGACGCAGGGGTGGTGTCAGAGGACTGAAGAATTGCAAATGTTATCCCCCTCTTCAAAAAACGGTGTAAGGATGAACCCAGCAACTACAGGCCTGTAAAGTTTAACTTTAATGGCAGGAAAGCTTTCAGAAATGATAATCCATTTGGAAAAAAGGGATTGATCAAGGAGAATCAATGCAAATTGGTTAAAGGAAAATCATATTTAAATAACTTTAGGGCGCGAGTCAATGGCAATGAACAGAGTCCCGTTTTGGGCATGTTTAGCCGGGTGTTTCCCAGTGCTTGCAGCACTGAGAACGACTCTGCTATTAAAAGAGAATTTGCTTCTTTTCCCAGCCTCGGCGAGGTACGCCCCTCTGAGGCTGCATTTAGGCTCATTTCCTGCACTAATGAGCTCAGTTCGCCCCACCCCGGCCTCCGGAGACCCCCCCCCAACACCCGAACTTACCAATTAGGGGATCCTTGAGCCCCCCACACCCCACCTCCTAAGGGCAGGGCACCCCCGGGCCTGATCCCCAGCGTGAAAAGATGCCACCGTAACACCTTGGCAGTGCCGCTGCCAGCCTGGCAATGTCATGGTGCCTGGCTGACATCAGGGGTGCCAGGGTACCAGCCTGCCCAGAGCCCGACCACCCAGGAGCCCCTGATCGCCGGGGACTTCCCTCCCAAGTGCCGGTATGTTTGATCCACGTTTGTGGAAACCAGTGCTAAACGGTGCTTGCCGGAGTCTCCGAGGCGAGGCCAATCGATCCTGCACCTTGGGTAACTCCTGCGCAGACATATGCAAGTGAGCCCAATTGCCCACTGGAATATGTAAATCTGGATCCTGTCCATTGAGTGCGGGATCCAGCCCATGATGCATCGCGAGATCTTGTTAGATCTTGCGAGGTGTAACGAGCATCCTAAATCTCGCCAGAGAATTACCGCCTCATCATATCCCTTAGTCTTTGGTTGAGGTAACAGGGAGTGTCGATGAGGATATTGTGGTTGATGTGATGTACATGGACTTCCAGAAGGCATTTGATGAAGTGCCACATAACATGTTTGCCAGCAAAGTTAAAGTCCATGGAAGAAAGGGGACAATGGTAGCGTGGATCCAAAGTTTCTTGAGTTTCTGGAAACAGAGAAGTGAATTCCGTACACCGCATCTTAAACAAGTGTTTTTATGAATTGATACTTGGTCATAATATAGATGAAACACTGTGAGATCATTATTTTTAATGCTTCCGCCTGGAAAATGATTTCTGCTTGGCAGGGTGAATGCATTTTAGCCATGCACAATTCTATTATAAATTGAAGCAATCCGGTCTCCTGATTCTGTTCTCAACTTGCCAAGCCTCGTGTGCTATCCAGCATTATATGGCTCATCGCAAAACACAGTCAAAATGATGAGGGGTTTTGTTCAGGGGGGAATAGGGAGAAACTGTTCTCACTGCCCGCTGGGTCATTAACCAATGGCTACAGATTTAAAATAATTCCCGAAAGAACTAACAGGTAAATGAGTAAAAAAAATATGGTTCTGCAACAGACCACCCAAGGAAGGTGATAGAATTAAATTCCACAGGAGCCTTCAGGCACTCTTGTTTTAATTCATTTTACAGGATGCGGACGTGGTTGCCATATATCACCTGTCCCGAAATTCTTGCGATGACTACCTTGCTGACTGGGTCATTTCAGAGATGTGAGATGTAACTTTTTACCCCTGACAGGCGACCCTACGATTTGGAGATGAGAATTCTGAGGAATAATGAGACTGTACTGAAAGCTAAACACTGAGGTCTTTATTCAAGTATTTTAAAAAATAAATTTAGAGTACCCAATTATTTTTTTCAATTAAGGGGCAATTTAGCGTGGCCAATCCACCTACCCTGCACATCTTTGGGTTGTGGGGGCGAAACCCACGCAAACACGGGGAGAATGTGCAAACTCCACACGGACAGTGACCCAGAGCTGGGATCGAACCTGGGACCTGGGCGCCGTGAGGCAGCAATGCTAACCACTACGCCACCATGCTGCCCTATTGAAGTTGAACAATACAGTAGTCCGTTACAATACACCTGTCACAGTTAGTCACAAATACTTTACGAGATACATGTATGGATGATCACCCAACCAAGTCAGTTCCTTGCTGATCACACCTCTAGCAGAGATCGGGCTGCTTGCCTAAGCACTGTTTCATCCTTTTTACAATGATTTTTATATCTTTCTTTCCAAGGAGGACAGGATCGTTTAGTCCCACCAAAATCGAGCTTATGTTACAATTGTCCAGTGAAATGTCCAGTTTTTTGTCCAAACCATGACATTAGACACTCTTCAATAATGTCCATTTGGTTAAAACCCCCTTCAGTAATTGCCATCCCTCTTGGCTGCTGGCTGCGGTTTCAGATGTGAAGTTGAGGAGCACACTAGAATCCAGACAACCCATCTACCCAACCTTTCAAGTACCACCTGCCCCACCTGTAGCAGAGCCTGAGGATCGCAGACTGGGCTGATCAGCCATCTCAGAACCCCTCTGACCAGAGTGGAAACGAGCCATCCTCGATCCTGAGGGACTGCCTGCGAGAAGACATGATTTCAAGATCTTTCCCAGTGACTTCCTTCCTACACCATAGAACATAGAACATACAGTGCAGAAGGAGGCCATTCGGCCCACCGAGTCTGCACCGACCCACTTAAGCCCTCACTTCCACCCTATCCCCATAACCCAATAACCCCTCCTCACCTTTTTGGTCACTAAGGGCAATTTATCATGGTCAATCCACCTAACGTGCATGTCTTTGGACTGTGGGAGGAAACCGGAGCACCCGGAGGAAACCCATGCAGACACGGGGAGAACATGCAGACTCCACACAGACAGTGACCCAGCGGGGAATCGAACCTGGGACCGTCGCGCTGTGAAGCCACATTGCTGACCACTGTGCTACCGTGCTGCCCATTGGACAATGAAACGGTTTCTGACTATTGTTTGGCGAATTCCCAGTTTCTCTGCATTTCAAAAGGGGTTTTGTCAATCTATGTCAGTGTGTGTATCTCTTTCTCAAATTCTCAGACATTTCTAGATTTTCCCAAGATGTAAAGCCTCTGTTGATCGAGTCCTGACCTGACATCAGCGTGAAGCCCAGTTTCTCAAACCTGTTCATTTATTGGATTGGATTGATTTACAATATCTTGCGACCTTGAAAGTGTTTTACAGCGAATCTGTTTATCTATCATGAAATCCATCTTCCAGTTCTATACATCCAACAGCATTCTGCGTTGAATTTAAATTAGTGATGGAACCCTCTCCACCACCCCCTTTTTTATCTTTGGCTTTTAAGAACTGAGGCTATAAAGTCCTTAAAAGACTCCCAGTCTGTTTCCAGACTTGAAGTAAAGAAAACTGACCACCTGATACAAAAAACACATGTTCCTAGCTTTGCGATCTACTCAATATTCAGCTATTTGAGGTAGTCCTACAACAATCTGTATATCTGATTTCAGCTGTTTGAATCCATCTGAACTGTAATTCAAGAGTGGAGAACATTTCTTCCTTTACTAGACCGGCTCGCCAACAACAAACCAAACACTTAATGCTTCTTTTGGCTTAATCCTTGTAGAAGTGCACTATCTTTTTCAACTGTATCTTTCTCAAGTGTGCGACACGAGACTGACAGAGTGTTCAGATTTTCAGAGTACGTCCGTGAATAAATGTTTCTTTAATGTTTCTGTGCCTGAAAGAAACCTATCATTCGATTTCAGGCTGGGCAAAGTTGTTTGTAAGTGTGGGATTCTATTATGTTCGGAGAGCTGCGGTGTGAATGGTAAATATGGTTGCTTAGCAACTAGGGGCCCTGGTAAGGTTAAGCAAAAAGCTTTCTTTGTTCTTTAGTTTTTAGCTGGAAGCTAGGGCAGCTGAAGACAGGTCACGGGGCAGTGATCAGCTCTCTCTCAACTCTGATAGGAGAAGTTGGAGAGAGACTAGTCCTCTCAGCTTTGCTAGAAGGAAAGCCATATAATGGAGTCATTTGCAAGAAAGCATGTTTCAGAGGAACTAAGGAACGGTGGGGTCTGGAAACCTGGATTCTGTCCATGGTCGGTTGCTGGGATTGCGAGAAAAAGATTTCTAACATTTGTCTTACTACCATCTGTAAACAAATTGTAAAATAATTGAAAAGAAGGTATTGGCTGCCTAGCGGAATTTGTGTAACAGTGAATGTCAGCCAAGACAATGAAAACCTGTAAGGTTGGTACAAAATCCTGGAACCGACTCACTGTGAAAAGTGGAGAGGAAGCTCTGGTCATAAGAGAGTCCTTTGGAAAACGTGGAGTTGATTTTGGCATGCGTACCGCTAAGTGAATGTATTCCTCTGGCCGAAAATTTAAAAATGTATTTTGGGAGTGGAACTTGCAAACTCTCATATGACATAATTTGGGGAGATTCTGAAGAAAAAATCCACAGACACTAACTTGGGTTCAGAGTGAAGTGTGTGTTTGACCACAACCAATCTGTGTGTTTTAAAAAAGGACTTTGTATGCAAATGAGACCATTGTAGGTTCAAATGTGCTGTATTATCCATGATAATCTGAAAACCCGTGTGTAAGTGTTAACCTAAGTGGGGATGGGGGGAGTATTGTATTATAATCAATTTTTTAAATGTTTAATAAAAGTTTTTTTCCTGGTTAAAACTAAGTAGTGGTCCTGTGACTCTTTTCCTCCACTTTTGATTTTTTTTAAATTACAGTCTTTTGAGCCAGGGTCCTTATTCTGGGATTCTCATACATTTATATCGTCAATTGGGATCGTAGCACAGAACTCAATGAATATCCATCAACTGTTCTGAAGGGCAGAGAATTCCAAAGATGCACAATCCTCTGAGTGCCGAAACCCTTCTCACCTTGGTCTTAAATGATCCACCCCCCTATCCTGCCCTCTCCTCTAGGCTCGCCAGGCGGTGGGAATCAACCCTCTCAGCATCCACTTCTTTCTGTTTTGTTAAAACTATTCTGGTAACTCTTGGCTAACTGCTAAACTTTTCCAAATGTATGTTTTGATTCAAATTCTGACAGTGTAAAATTTGCCACATACACACGAACTAGTGACCTTAAGATATTTGACTTTGTGATGGGATTCAGGCAGGGTGCTTTCAATTTTGATTTAATTTAGCAAGGGCAGGTTCACGGAGAATGGAATGCCTCTGTTTTCATGCAAATTTGATCGAAAGGGCTTTTCCTGCGTAAAGCATAATGATTAAAGGTAGTTGCTTTTCATAGCATTTAACTACAAATAGTCACTACAAATATTCCTCAAATTTGATTCAATCTTCTAATACGTTCTCAGTCAAATACATCATTGAAAATCAGAGTTTTACAGCACAGAAAGAGGCCCTTCAGACCATTGTTTCTTTGCCAGCCATCAGGCTAATCCCGTGTTCCATTAATTTTCCTTTATTCAATTTGTCAATTTTAATTCATAGAGTCCCTACAGTGCAGAAGGAGGCCATTCGGCCCATTGAGTCTGCACCGACCCTCTGAAAGAGCACTCCACCCAAGACCACTCTCCCGCCCAGTTGCAATAATCCCTTAACCTAACCTACACATCTTTAGACTGTGGGCTGTGGGCCATTAAATCACCAACATGTTTCATTTAATTTGTTTGTAAATGAGACTCTATTATCTGCTTAAAGAGTAGCGTTTTTGTTTGCTATTTTTAGAAAGAGCTTACCTTGTCCACCCACTAACTAAGCTACCTGATGCCGGTGTCCATGTATTTACATTGTGTACCTTGTTTTGCCCTATTATGTATTTTCTTTTTCTTTTATTTTATTTTCATACACTTAATGATCTGTTTGAGCTGCTCACAGAAAAATACTTTTCACTGTTCCTCGGTACACGTGACAATAAACAAATCCAATCCAATCCAATCTTGGGCAACAGATAAGGCAGTGAACCTACCATTTGAGTCAGAGCACCTTTCACTGCTTCGCCTTCAGGTGGACAGGACAACGTACCGACAGTCTGCTCAGTCTACCCAGATTTAATGTATTAACCATAAAGAGAGGCCAGAGAGCTTTTCCACTTAAAATAAATACTTAAAAACCAATCTATCTGTCTGTCTGCCTGTCACACATTGTTCAATATCAGTGAAAATCTGCTTATTTAATACATTCTTTAAAAACTACCTTTAAGGAATTGAAGGGTTAATTTCTATCGAAAGTCTAGCTTTCGTTAATTAACTAAAAGTTTATTTTTAGGTCGGAAGTAGGTTTTAGACCAGCTTTAAAGCAGGGTTCGCACCGGCTCTGCTTGCATCTGTAACTAGTTAATTGGATAACTGGCTTAAATAGGTTTCCAGAGGCTAGATTCAGAGAGTATAAAAGCAGGCCATCTTACAGTGCTGACTTTATCTGCACTGAGATGCTGCTTTTGGTTGCAGAAGAGTGCTGAAGTTGGAGTTTGGTGACTGAGGGAGTTCAGTGAGGAGAGAGTGACGTGCTCTTTTCCCTTTCTAACTTTCCTCACAAAGGTGAGCGGTGGCCTTGGTAAGTAGAACCTGGAAGCTGTGGAGCTGGTTAGGATAAAAGAGCGCGGCGAGAGCAGCGGAGACACAGGATAAAAGAACATGAGGAGAATTAAGACAGTGGAGAAAGGGGGAGCGGCTTCAGAGTGATGCCACAGGAAAGTGGTGAGCTGATTGGCTGGTAAGGAATCTACATGTAGGGATTAATATTAAATAGCAGTACATTTAGAAAATCGTATTACAATTAAGGGACCAACTGGGAATAATAGTTTAAATATAAAACAAATCTAATTAACTAAAGTAGAGATTGGCAGTGCAGGCGATGTGTTACAGCTGTAGTATGTGGGAGCTGGTGGATCCCATTGCAAGCCATGGTGACCACATCTGCAGCAAGTGTTTGCAGCTTGAGAAACTTCAGCTCAGAGTTGATGAGCTGGATTCCGAGCTTCAGACACTGTGGCGCATCATGAAGGGGGACAGCTACCTTGATGCTGTGTTAACAGGCAGTCACCTCCCGTAGGTTAATTACTTTAAACTTACTTAAAGTTACTGTATGGGGGGTGAGCAACTGACCACTGCATCACTGTGGTACAGGAGGCCATTCAAGCGGGGAGGAGCAAAAAGACAGGTAATAGTGGTCAGGGAATCTATTATCAGAGATATAGATAGCTAGCATTCTTTGTAAACCGGATCAAAGGTCACGCATGGTGTGTGGCATACCTGGTGCCAGGGTTCGGGTATCTCAAACTGGCTTGAAAATATTTTGAAGGGGGAGGGGAATGGTCCAGTTGTTGTGGTCCATGCTGGGAACAACAACATAGGCAAGAGTAGGCAAGAAGTCCTGTTTGGTGCATCATCAGGGATTAGGAACAAAATTAAAGAGCAGGACCTCAAGGGTTATAATCTCTGGATTATTATCTGAGCCAGGTGCAAAGCCTCGGGGGAAGTCCATACAGTTTCCAAAAACAAGTCACAGGACAGAGAGTAAAGAAACAGTCATGAATTCTACTTCAGGCAGGGCAGGTAACAGCAAAACTATAAGAAGCATATTGATTCATGCAGAACAGAGGAATAATAAAACGGGTGAGTAAAGCATCAGTGCTGAGGGGCAGGTGAGAGTGTACGGCCCACATAAGAATTCTATATATAAATGCACAGTGACTAAGGAATAAATTAAATGAGCTGCAGACACAAATTCAAATTGGAGATTTTGCTAGGGCAGCCATTACTGAGACATGGCTGCAGGATGTGTCAGGACTGGGAACTGAATATACCAGGTTATGTGGATTACAGGACATAGGGGGAGTACTTTACTGATCATAATCATAATCAATTCATTGGTGAGAGAGGATATAGTGAGGGGAACGCATCCAGTGAAAACCTTGTGGGTGGAACTGAGGAACCGTAAAGGATCAAAAACTGTAATAGATGTTGTGCGTAGATCTCTTGGTACCAAGTGCTAAATTGTATAAATGCAGAAATTAAACAAGTGCATCACAAAGGCAAAATAGTATTAATGGGGGGGGGGGATTTAAACTTTAACGTAGATTGGGAGAGGCAATCAAGCGCCTCTCAGAAAGGTTGTGAATTTCTGGAGTGTGTCAGGGCTCATTTCCTACATCAATGAATCCTGGATGCAACAAAGGGACAAGCAATATTGGATTTGGTAATGAGTAATGACCCTGATTTTGGCGTGAACATTTATCAAATAGTGATCACAACATGATTGAGTTCAATGTAATGTTTGAAAGTGAAAAGCCCAAATTAGCTGAGAGGATTTTAGATTTAGGCAAGGCCGACTTTAATAGGATTAGACGGAGCAAACTGGGAAAATCTGCAAGCAGGGGCGAGATTCTCCGACCCCCCCCCCCCCCGCTGGGTCGGAGAATCGCCGGGGGCTGGCGTGAATCCCGTCCCCGCCGGTTGCCGAATTCTCCACCACCGGATATTCGCCGGTTGGCGGGCCCCCCCCCCCCCCCGCGATTCTCCGGCCCGGATGGGCCTAGGTCCCGCCGCTAAAATGCCTGTCCCGCCGGCGTAAATTAAACCACCTACCTTACCGGCGGGACAAGGCGGCACAGGCGGGCTCCGGGGTCCTGGGGGGGGCGCAGGGCGATCTGACCCCGGTGGCCTGGCCTGCGATCGGGGCCCACCGATCCGCGGGAGGGCCTGTGCAGTGGGGGCACTCTTTCCCTTCCGCCTCCGCCACGGCCTCCATCATGGCGGAGGCGGAAGAGACTCTCCCCACTGCGCATGCGCGGGAAACTGTCGGCGGCCGCTGACGCTCCCGCGCATGCGCCGCATTTCCGCGCCAGCTGGCGGGGCACCAAACGCCATTTCCGCCAGCTGGCGGGGCAACAAACGCCATTTCCGCCAGCTGGCGGGGCGGAAGTCCCTCCGGCGCCGGCCTAGCCCCTCAATGTTGGGGCTCGGCCCCCAAAGATGCGGAGCATTCCGCACCTTTGGGCTGGCGCGATGCCCGTCTGATTGGTGCCGTTTTTGGTGCCAGTCGGCGGACATCGCGCCGTTGGGGGAGAATTTCGCCCCAGAGCAACGTTGACCACGAAAGACTGAAAGTAGGGATATTGTCAGTGACTATGGGGACATGGCAGACATGTTGAATAATTACATTGCCCCAGTATTGACACTAGAAAAAGGGATAGCTTGCCGGAAGTCCCAAGGACATTAATAGTGGATTGGGAAAGAGGACTAAATAAAATTAATGCAAGCAAAACATTGATAATGAGGAAATTAATGGAACTAAAGTGTGCCAAATCCTCAGGACCTGATGGTTTCCTTTCGGCTGTGTTAAACGAAGTAGGGGAGCACATTGTAGATGCCCGAAATATAATTCCACAGAAACAGGATTGGAAAATTGCTCGTGTCACTCCACTTTTTAAGGAGGGTGGAAGAGGAAAACCAGGGACTTACAGACCAGTTAGCCTAACATCTGTGGTGGGGAAATTATTGGAGTCTATATTTAAGGATGGGGTAACTGAAGACCTCAAAAGTTTTCAGTTAATCAGGGAGAGTCAGCATGGATTCATGACACGTTAAGTCATGCCTGACAAACCTCATTGAATTTTTTGAAGAGGTGACTCGGGTATTGGACAGAGGAATGTCAATGGATGTTGTTTGTATGGACTTCCAGAAGGCATTTGATAAAGTTCCACACAAGAAACTGTTAACTGAGGTGGAGACCCACAGAAGTGAGGGCAAATTGGCTGGGAAATTGGTTGAGTGGTAGGCGACAAAGTAGGGGTAATGGGCAGGTACTCAAATTGGCAGGATGTGACTACTGGTGTCCCATTTGGATCTGTGTTAGGGCCTCAATTGTTCATGTTCATTAACAACTTTGATAATGGCGTAAAAAGTCGTATATCCAAATTTGCGTGACACGAAGTTGGGTAGTATAGTAGGAAGTGTAAATGACAGCATAAAATTACAATGGGATATTGATAGACTAGGTGAATGGGCAAAACTGTGGCAGATGGATTTCAATGTAAGGTTATCCATTTTGGACCAAAAAAGGATAGATGAGGGTACCTTTAAGGTGATATTGCAGCTAAATTCAGTGGATGTCCAAAGAGATGTGGGAGTTCAGGTGCATAGATCTTTAAAATGCCACAAACCAGTACAGAAAGTGATCAAGAAGGCTAATGGAATGCTGCCCTTTATAATCGGGAGTCGACTTTGGCGGGACTGTAAGATCTCACCAACGGGAAGGGCTGGAGAATTCCACCCGAGGTTCTACTACCATTGAACCTATGTGAACACTAGAATCATGATGGCTGCATGTCATGGTAAGACATTGGAAGAGTTTCTACTTCAAAACAAAGTTAAAATTATTTTGGCTTTATAATTCTGTTTTTTGACTTTTGCACAAGTTAAATTAGACATGTGAGAAATTAATAATTTGCTTTCCTGTGTATCTCATACATAAATGTCTCCGGTTTCCAGATGTGCATTTAATTATCATAATCGTTTCCAGAATCTGTTGTTATTAATGAACTGAAGAGTACATTAGTTCCAGACAACTAATATGTAAAATAGCGACTATGATGTCTGAGATGAAGATTGATTATTAATATTTGTGATGAAAGATGATTAAAGTAGCAAAGTCCTGAACAAGTGACAAGATAAAGTGATCTTTCGATGCAAAGTTTGTTCAACTAGTAACAGCTGAGTGGAAAAAGCGAATGAAAGATGTTGACGTTGATTAATGTTTAATCAACATTGTTACCATTAACCTGTTCAGATAGATGAGGAGCAGATCATTTCATCAGTGGGCAGCAGTTTACTTCGAATGGAGTGATTCCACTTGCACTATGTCCAAACACATTTTCAGACGATAAGAAAAATATACACTGTTGGCAAAGGTTCCCTCATCCACCAATGAACAAAGTCAAACTGGACTGGTGTAAAATAGACTTGCTCAAAAGAAGAAAAGTCCATTACAGACCGAGGCTCAGGAAGTTCAGGCCACCTACAAGATAAACCATGGAGGTTTTCATCATATCTGCGGCAGCCCGTTGCCGGGGACATGTCCGCTGTCATGCCTATAAGTCCCAGAAGGTAACCTCTGATTTTATACTAGTTTAACTTCTAATTTCGCTGGAGACAATTATATTTGTGTTGTATAAAATGTCAATGTGTTGTGTGTCTACCTTTTTGAAGCAGTGAGCCAGGTCCATGTGCCACAACTAGTGAATGGGGTGCATAGAATTAATTTCGTTTTGGGAATGAAGAGTCTATATCAATTTTTAAACATATAGTTATCACATCGCTGGAAGCTTAAAAATGCTGTGAAAAAATGTAATCATGCATAAATTTCCTGTATCACTCAGCAACAGTAACCATAGAATAGAATTCCTACTGTGCAGAAGGGGGCCATTCAGCCCATCTAGTCTTCACCCTCCGAAAGAGCATCTACCGCAGCCCACTCCCCGTAACCCCTATAACCCCACCTAACCTGCACAACTTTGACTGTGGGAGGAACCCGGAGCACCCGGGGGAAACCCACGCAGACACGGGGAGAATGTGTAGACTCCGCACAGACAGTCACCCAAGGCCGGAAATGAACCACTGAGAACTGATGTTCCAAGTTACCCTTCTGGGATTTGGGATACTCTCACATTTAACATCAGCGGGGTTCTTAACACTTGCTCCAATTATCTTTTCACCAGCTGACTCTCACCACACTCGCTCCTTCCTAGCTTCGTTCCTTGACCCACTACCCGTTCCTCACTGCAGATTCCCCACCAACCGCCCACTGCTGCCTCCTCGCTACCACCGGCCTGTTTTCTGCTCCGTATTCTGATCTTGTTACTGCTGCCTTCCTGTCCTTCACCTCCTGGTCATTTCTGCCTTCTCATCGTCCAGGCCTAGTGGCTTGGAAGAGGCTGCTATATTTCAGGTGACTCTCTCCGTTCCATCATTTGGAGGGCTGGTGTAGATATGGTGGGCCAAATGGCTTCCATCTACATCATAACAATTCTGTGATTTCCTTGTTCTGGACGTGTATGCATCTGGTTCAATTTACAAGTGGAAATTTCAACTGGTTCCTAACCCCTCAGTGAATAAGTTGTTATTCTGCTACAGCCATGGCTCCAGCTCCTCCATGTGACCCTAACCAATTGCCATTGAGGGAGCTTGATTTTGATGAACATGTGACAAAGGTGAAAACTGACAAGCTTTCAAATACACCCCTCGTAAAGCCTGTTCACAAATTGATTATTTATTTTATTCCACACCCATTGAAATTTGAAGTTACCGATCAGGCTTTCACAATTGGCTCTGATGGGTGGCATCCACCACTGATTCTGAATTTTTAATCCTGTAGCCAGGACTCCCAAGGTGGTTGAACAGCCAATTCCCTCTATTAAGACGCTGAACCTCGCATTTAGCTTTGGAACAATTCACAATAATTGGGAGACACAATATTCTTAGGATCTCGCATCTTTTTTCCCCTGGGAATGAACAAATCAGGGTATTGCTAGAGAACAAGGCTTCCCATGTTAAATCCGAGAAATTGAACAGCGGAATCTGTTCCCAGGAAAATTGGGCATCGCTTCCCCGTCATTCGTACCGTATTAAACTGGCTGTTTTTGCCGGCACGGCGACGCAGTGGTTAGCACCGCTGCCTCATGGCGCTGAGGACCCGGGTTCGATCTCGGTGCCGGGTCATTGTCCGTGTGGAGTTTGCACATTCTCCCCCCCCCCCCCCCCGTGTCTGCGTGGGTCTCACCCTCACAACCCAAAGATGTGCAGGTTAGGTGGATTGGCCACGCTAAATTGCCCCTTAATTGGAGAAAAATAATTGGGTGCTCTAAATTTATTTTTAAAATAAACTGGCTATTTATTGGTATTTGCTCTGATGAAGCCACATCTTGGCCATGCCGTCCCAACGATGGGGGAAGGCCAGATCCTCGCCGTCGACGAATACGTTCTCTGAGGGTTTCGACAGTCGGGAGAAATCTCTTCTCCAGTAGTGCAAAGCCATCTCAGGATGAATGGGCTGCCTGTTTTACCATGTGCCCGCTAGTTGCTATGAGCCAGCTTTTTGCGCGTGCCTCTATTGGCATGGACCAATTTCTTACCATTCAGTCTAACCTACCAAGAGGTGAAGTGACAGTTGCACGCGATAGTGAACCAACAGCCTGATTTACACACTGCCTGCTCATCTTCCCCATTGAAGTCAATGATTCAAATGCATAGTTCCCTGACATTGTGCGGGATGGTGGGTAAGATAGGTTACAGTTGGAGTACTCTGTATGGTTTTGGACATTTCAACCGCAGAAAATGAACTACATCAATTCATCAGAAAAGACACGAGAGAGGGATCCTCTTGCAATGGACCATTGGAGCTTGGGATGGTTTTCCACAGGGAGTCGTTGAGGTGGAGAAGACTGCATCTTAAACTGGGGGTTACGGTAGAATAATGGTTATACTACTAGACGAGTCATCCAGTAACCTGGATTAATGATCAAATTCCATCGTGGCAGGTGGAGGTTTTTGGGCGGGTTTCTCCGCTAACTGGCGGGGCGGGCTGTACCGGCGCGAAGGAGTGGCGTGAACCACTCCGGCATTCAGCCGCCCGGAAGGTGCGGAGGACGGGGACTAGGCCGGCACCGGAGTGTTTGGCGCCAACCAGCGCCAAAGGGCCTGCGCCGTCTGGCACGAGTTGGCGCATGCGTGGGAGTGGCAGCCTGTTCTGACGCATGCACAGAACCGCTGCCGTGATCCCAGTGCATGCGCAGGGGGTTTCGTCTCCGCGCCGGCCATCGCAGAGCTTCACTGCGGCCGGCGCGGTGGGAAAGAGTGACCCCACGGCACAGGCCCGCCCGCGGATCTGTGGGCCCCGATCGCGGGCCAGGCCACCGTGGCGCCCTCCCCCCCCCCCACCCCCACCGGGGCCAGATCCCCCGGCGCCCCCCTGAGGACTCCACAGGCCGCCCGCAGAGTCAGGTCCCGCCGGTAAGAACCTTGCGTAATTTACGCCGGCGGGACTGGCCGAAAACTGGCAGCCACTCGGCCCATCGCGGGGCGGAGAATCGCCGGAGGGGCCGGGCGCGGGGGGGGGGGGGGGGGGGGGCGGATGCTGCCAGCAGGTCGACGAATCCCGACTCATGATTCAGTTAATAAATAAAATCTGGAACAATGATGTTTAATATCACTTTTGGTGGCCGTGAATATACGAGCTGGTTGTAAAATCTCGTCAGGCTCATTAATAGCCCAACTCGTCTGACCAGAGTCGGAATGACTGCGTCTGATTCTAATCAGACAGAAATTACCCATTAACCTGGTTACATGAAAAGGGTCTCACTTCCAATGCAGCAGCCAGAAAAACTCCCTCAGTACTGGAATCCACACACAACCTTAATGAGGATTAGTGCAGAAATCACGCTCCCTACTTTCAGCACTATCTGTTTATTTGTTATTTACAGCACAGTAGGAGGCCATTCGGCCCATCGTGTCCACCTGCTCCCAAAAGAGCAACTTAGCTAGTCCCATTCCCCAGCCCCATCTCCGTCGCCTCTAAATTCATCACTTTGAAATATATATCCAGCTCTCGTTTGAAACCTCCTATGGAATCCGCCTCCACCGCTCTCCCAGGCAGCGCATTCCAAACCCCAACAACTCTCTGAGTAAAGAAGTTTCTCCTCATCTCACTCCTAGTTCCCTTGCTGACCATCTTGAAATTGTGACTCGTAGTCACTGACTCGTAGCCGTTTCCGGAGAATTTCGCCCCAGGTGTGGATGGCGCCGGTGGGAACCTGTCGTGTTGGGCAGGCCGCTCGGCCCATTCAGGCTGGAGAATCGCTGCTCGCCCATTACCAACGGCAAGTGCCGATTCTCCCAGCGGCCAGCCGTGATTCGTGCCGCGCCGGTTTGGAGGGGGTGGGAGAATCGCGTGCGGCCGTCGGGGCAGGCTTTTATATTCTATGCCTCTATTTATAAACCCAAGATGCTATAAGTCTTCTGTTTCAACTTGCCTGGCCACTTGAATCCCGAGGTCCCTCTGCTCCTGTACTCCCCTCAAAGTTGTACCATTGAGCCTAGATTGTCTCCCTGTGTTTCTTCTCCCAAAATGTCTTACTTCACATTTCGCTACATTGAAATTCATCTGGCAGGTGTCTGCCCATTTGGCCAACTTGTCAATGTCCCGCTGAAATCGCTCAGCATCATTCTCACAATTCACTATTCTCCCTAGTTTAGTATCATCTGCAAATTTAGAGATTTTGCCTTCAACATTCATCTCTAAATCCTTTAAACAAATCAGAAAAAGCAAGGGTGCCAACACTGAGCCCTGGGTAACATCATTTCAACTCATCTCCAGTGTGAGAAATGCCCATCCATACCCACCCTCTGTTTCCCATCTCTGAGACAATTTCTAATCCATGCTGCCAAGGACCCATCAATCCCAAACATTTTAAATTTTCTAACCAACTGCCGTGTGGCACCATTTCAAATGCTTTCTGAAAGCCCAGATATACAACATCCACGGCACTGCCTTCATCCACTGCCTGTGTCACCTCGTCAAAGAACTCAATTAAATTTGTCAGACATGACCTGCCTTTAACAAAGCCATGTTGACTGTCGAGTATTAACTTAGTATTTCTCTAAGTGTATATTTATCTCATCCCGTATTATGGCCTCCATCAGTTTTCCCACTTTGAGTGTCAAGCTGACAGGTCTGTAGTTTCCTGGATTAACCTTTTCCTCTTTCTTAAACAACGGCGTCACACTTGCAATCCTCCAGTCACCCGGGACTAATCCTGGGCGAAATTCTCCGACCCCCCGCCGGGTCGGAGAATCGCCGGGGGCTGGCGTGAATCCCGCCCCCGCCGGTTGCCGAAGTCTCCGGCACCTGAGATTCGGCGGGGGCGGGAATCGCGCCGCGCCGGTTGGCGGGCCCCCCCGCGCGATTCTCCGTCCCGGATGGGCCGAAGTCCCGCCGCTAAAATACCTGTCCCGCCGGCGTAGAGTAAACCACCTACCTTACCGGCGGGACAAGGCGGCGCGGGCGGGCTCCGGGGTCCTGGGGGGGGGGCGCGGGGCAATCTGGCCCCGGGGGGTGCCCCCACGGTGGCCTGGCCCGCGATCGGGCGTCCACCATGGCGGAGGCAGAAGAGACTCCCTCCACTGCGCATGCATGGGAAGCTGTCAGCGGCCGCTGACGCTCCCGTGCATGCGCCGCCCGGAGATGTCATTTCCGCGCCAGCTGGCGGGGCACCAAAGGCCTTTTCCGCCAGCTGGCGGGGCGGAAATTCGTCCGGCGCCGACCTAGCCCCTTAAGGTTGGGGCTCAGCCCCCAAAGATGCGGAGCATTCCGCACCTTTGGGGCGGCGCGATGCCCATCTGATTTGCGCCGTTTTGGGCGCCAGTCGGCGGACATCACGCCGTTTCCGGAGAATTTCGCCCCCTGTGTTCAGAGAGGCCTAGAAAACGTTCTGTCAACGGCTCCGCACCTTGCCTCTCTCAGCAATCTAGGATGCATCCCATCCGGCCTGGTGACTTCTCTACCTGGAGTGCTGCCAGCCTGTTTAGCACCTTTTCTTTATCCGTCACTATACTGTTCAGTTGCTCAACACCTGCATTTTCAACTGGGCCATTGTCACCAACTTTCCATTTGGTAAAAACAGATGCAAAGTACTCATTTAGTAGCCCTGCCATACCCTCTGCTTCAGTGAACAGTTTACCTTGGCTGTCCCTTCTGGGCCCCACTTTATCCTTCACTAATCTTTCACTATTAATATGCTTGAAGAACAATTTACAATTTGTTTTCGCACAGCCTGCCATCCTTTCCTCATGCTTCCTCTTAGCCTTCCTTATTCCAGCCTTAGCCTCTCTCCTGCATTTGAGATACTCGTCCTGATTTCTATTGCTATTATTATTCCGCCATGGATCATATGCCTCTTTTTTTATTCCTTATTTTACCATCAATATACCCTCAGTCATCCAGGGTACACCAGCTTTGGATACCTCATATTTATTTCTCATGAGTACGTACCAAACTTGCACCCTAATTATCTCACCTTTGAAAGTCTCCCATTTTTCATCCACTGTTGTATCAGTATCCCTCAACCTTCTCGCCACAGGGCCATACCAGGGATCGAATGGGGGCTTGTGTGGCATTTCTTCGAAGGCCACTCCAGGCTAATGTGTTGGCTCGGGGGAGACGAGGGATACCAGCTGAGGTCATTGCTGATGATGGCACTGCCAGAGGCCCGTGACTCAGGGGGGAGTCCTGTTATAATAGAGCCCACACTGCCACCCGGACAGTTATCCAGCGGTGCATTGGGCTGGAGAAGATGCAGTTCTACCACCTGGATGGTTTTGCGATGCTCGACAGCTCATCTCCGAGAGGGGCTCTCACTGCAGTAGTCACCGCCATAACTGGCGCTGCAGCGAGGTGACATTCTGGAGGGGGATGAGGAGGAACATGCAGCTTCCTCTGAGGAGGAGGCAGACCAGGAGGGAGTGGAGGACAAGCCCCAAGAGATGGAGGACAGGCGGCAGCAAGGGTCCGACAGGCCAGGAAGGCCCTCATAGCCTCATGATTCGCTAATTAGATCTTGGTGTCCAGCAGCTGAAAAAAAACACTGGACCAGCCCCCCCCCCAATTCCCCCCCCCCCCCCCCCCCCCCTCTCGGGTCTCTTTGACATCACACCACTGTGATGGGCCTCGGTTGGCTGTGTGAGTGAGTGGCTTGTCAAGGCAGGCGGGTGATGACGCCTCTCTGTGAGGAAAGCTGTGATGCTCCTCAGGTTCTGCTTAAGTCTGACTCCTGTCCATCTGCTGACTGCACACAGACTCCCTGGCCCATGACTGAGTGAGGATTGGGGGCAAATTCTCTTGGCCCCTGTTTCCAGAGGCGGGGGAAAGAGGCAAGGCTTAGGGTTCAGTGAGTGATTGGGCTGTCATTCCAGGATGTCTGTCACTGGGGGTATCGAGGGCTCTCACTGTTGGGATTGCTTGCAGGCCCATGGGAGAATCTGAGTTCAGAAGAGGAGATAAACTCTCCCTGTGGGAAAGGGGTCAAAGACCGAGGCTTTGAGGTGCGCTATACTTTAATGGTGATTATTGACAGTGACATTTATCTACTTCTAATTACGGTGTCTGACTTCACCCATGCCTACTCTGAGCTCCTAAAACTTCTTAATCTTATGTGGCCCAGTGCTAGGTCTCGGTGTCTCCTCAGGAAGCACATCAAAGGTGGAGGTAGCCTGCTGCCTTTCGCACCCTATAGCCTGAGATGCCTTTGGCGAGCATCCACTGGCGGACATGGACCTGGAGGGAGTCACTGGTGTCACCCTGCCGTCCTGTTATGCCCGCTGCCCCTGAGATTCACCGGTGACACGAGGGGGGATTCTGACGTGCTGGTCTCCTTGATGGAAGGCCTGGCTCCAGTGCATCCTCCTCCATCAAGGTGTTGCCCCTGTATTACTCCATGGAATGGAGGGGAAGCTGGAGTGAGCGCTGCCAGTACAGGAAGCCCGCCATTGGCTGAACGACGGCGTCGAAGCCCTCGGCCAAGACCCTCTGTAACTGGGCCATGCTCCCGAGGCCCTCAGCCATGGTCCTCTGTAACTGGGCCATGCTCTCGAGGCCCTCGGCCATGGTCCTCTGTAACTGGGCCATGCTCTCGAGGCCCTCGGCCAAGACCCTCTGTAACTGGGCCATGCTCCCTCGGCCCTCGGCCAAGACCCTCTGTAACTGGGCCATGCTCCCGAGGTCCTCAGCCATGGTCCTCTGTAACTGGGCCATGCTCCCGAGGCCCTCGGCCAAGACCCTCTGTAACTGGGCCATGCTCCCGGGCCCTCAGCCATGGTCCTCTGTAACTGGGCCATGCTCCCGAGGCCCTCGGCCAAGACCCTCTGTAACTGGGCCATGCTCCCGAGGCCCTCGGCCAAGACCCTCTGTAACTGGGCTATGCTCCCGAGGCCCTCGGCCAAGACCCTCTGTAACTGGGCCATGCTCCCGAGGCCCGAGGCCAAGACCCTCTGTAACTGGGCCATGCTCTCGAGGCCCTCTGCCAAGACCCTCTGTAACTGGGCCATGCTCTCGAGGCCCTCGGCCAAGACCCTCTGTAACTGGGCCATGCTCCCGAGGCCCTCGGCCATGGTCCTCTGTAACTGGGCCATGCTCTCGAGGCCCTCGGCCATGGTCCTCTGTAACTGGGCCATGCTCTCGAGGCCCTCGGCCAAGACCCTCTGTAACTGGGCCATGCTCTCGAGGCCCTCGGCCATGGTCCTCTGTAACTGGGCCATGCTCTCGAGGCCCTCGGCCATGGTCCTCTGTAACTGGGCCATGCCCTCGAGGCCCTCGGCCAAGACCCTCTGTAACTGGGCCATGCTCTCGAGGCCCTCGGCCAAGACCCTCTGTAACTTGGCCATGCTCCCGAGGCCCTCGGCCAAGACCCTCTGTAACTGGGCCATGCTCCCGAGGCCCTCAGCCATGGTCCTCTGTAACTGGGCCATGCTCCCGAGGCCCTCGGCCAAGACCCTCTGTAACTGGGCCATGCTCCCGAGGCCCTCAGCCATGGTCCTCTGTAACTGGGCCATGCTCCCGAGGCCCTCGGCCAAGACCCTCTGTAACTGAGGTTGGGGTCCGTGCCGGGGAGGGGGATGGGGGGTCCGTGCCGGGGAGGAGGTTGGGGTCCTTGCCGGGGAGGGGGATGGGGGTCCTTGCCGGGGAGGGGGATGGGGGGTCCGTGCCGGGGAGGAGGTTGGGGTCCGTGCCGGGGAGGAGGTTGGGGTCCGTGTCGGGGAGGAGGATGGGGGGGTCCGTGCCGGGGCGGGGGATGGGGGGTCCGTGCCGGGGAGGGGGATGGGGGGGTCCGTGCCAGGGAGGAGGATGGGAGGGTCCGTGCCGGGGAGGAGGTTGGGGTCCGTGCCCGGGAGGGGGATGGGGGGTCTGTGCTGGGGAGGAGGTTGGGGTCCGTGCCGGGGAGGGGGATGGGGGGGTCCGTGCCGGGGAGGAGGTTGGGGTCCGTGCCGGGGAGGGGGATGGGGGGTCCGTGCCGGGGAGGGGGATGGGGAGTCCGTGCCGGGGAGGAGGTTGGGGTCCGTGCCGGGGAGGAGGTTGGGGTCCGTGCCGGGGAGGAGGATGGGGGGGTCCGTGCCGGGGAGGGGGATGGGGGGTCCGTGCCGGGGAGGGGGATGGGGAGTCCGTGTCGGGGAGGAGGTATGGGTCCGTGCCGGGGAGGAGGTTGGGGTCCGTGCCGGGGAGGAGGATGGGGGGGTCCGTGCCGGGGAGGGGGATGGGGGGTCCGTGCCGGGGAGGGGGATGGAGGGGGGGGTCCATGCCGGGTAGAGGTTGGGGTCCGTGCCGGGGAGGAGATTGGGGTCCGTGCCGGGGAGGAGGTTGGGGCCCGTGCCTGGGAGGGGGATGGGGGCGGGGGTCCGTGCCGGGGAGGGGGATGGGGGGGGGGTCCGTGCCGGGGAGGGGGATGGGGGGGTCCGTGTCGGGGAGGGGGATGGGGGGTCCGTGCTGGGGAGGGGGATAGGGGCGTCCGTGCCGGGGAGGAGGTTGGGGTCCGTGCCGGGGAGGAGGTTGGGGTCCGTGCCGGGGAGGAGGTTGGGGTCCGTGCCAGGGAGGAGGATGGGGGGGTCCGTGCCGGGAGGGGGGTGGGGGGTCCGTGCTGGGGAGGGGGATGGGGGGTCCGTGCCGGGAAGGAGGATGGGTGGGGGGGGGTCCGTGCCGGGGAGGAGGATGGGGGGGTCCGCGCCGGGGAGGAGGTTGGGGTCCGTGCCGGGGAGGGGGATGGGGGGTACGTGCCGGGGAGGAGGTTGGGGTCCGTGCCGGGGAGGAGGTTGGGGTCCGTGCCGGGGAGGGGGATGGGGGGTCCGTGCCGGGGAGGGGGATGGGGGGTCCGTGCCGGGGAGGGGGATGGGGGGTCCGTGCCGGGGAGGAGGTTGGGGTCCGTGCCGGGGAAGAGGATGGGGGGGCAAGTGAGTTGGTCCACCTGGCCAGGTGCCAGCCTCCAACAGTTGGACCCATGCGGTCCATGCCACCTGGCTGGGGGGAAGGAGGGGATGTGGGCAATGATGACATGTCGTCGTTCCCCCCCCCCCCCACCCCCCCCCCCCCCCCCCCCCAACCAGGCCGTCATGTTTTCCGATCATCCAGCGATGTTGGCCGCCGTGGCGGCAGCCGCTAATGTCCATATTGCCCTGGATGAGGAAGAGGAGGAGGAGCGTGCCAGAGAGGCGGCACAGCCTGCCGCAGAGGGGCAGGCGGCAGCCGCCCAGGCTGGAGGGACACCTGACCGACAGGACGAGGAGGGGGAGGAGGACGTCGCAGCCCCACGGCAACGGAGGCACCCGAGGGCGCCCCGTGTGTACCGGCCCCGGCAGTCATACCAGGACCTCACGGACCGGGAATGCAGGAGGAGACTCCGGATGAGGCGGGAAACCGTGGCACACATCTGCCACCTGCTGGCACACCTGTCACCGCGTGGCACTGGCGGGGGACACCCTCTCCCCATGTCCGTCAAGGTTACGGTGGCCCTGAACTTTTATGCAACGGGGTCATTCCAGGCACCGAGTGGGGACCTGTCCGGCATATCGCAGACATCGGTGCATCGGTGCATCCGGGCAGTGACAGATGCCCTATATGCCATGGCGCACCGCTACATCCGCTTCCCTGTGGACCGGGCCAGCCAAGATGCCCGGGCCGTGGGCTTCTCTGCCGTGGCCGGGTTCCCCATGGTCCAGGGCGCGATCGATGGGATGCACGTCGCCGTGACCCACCTGCAGATAACAGGGCCGTGTTCACCAATAGGAAGGGGACCTATTCGATGAACGTACAGGTGGTCTGCGACCACCGCATGATGATCCTGCACGTCTGTGCCCGTTACCCAGGCAGTGTACACGACTCATACGTGTTGTCGCGGTCATCCATCCCCGGCATGTACGAGGGACGCCATCCCCGGCTGAGGGGCTGGTTGCTGGGCAACAGGGGCTACCCATTGCGATCATGGCTGATGACGCCTGTACGGAGGCCACGCAATGAGGCGGAGAACCGCTACAATGATGCCCATGTAGCGACAAGTGAGTGATAGAGAGGTGCTTTGGCGTGCTGAAGATGCGTTTCAGGTGCCTGGACCTCTCTGGGGGCGCCCTCCAGTATCGGTCAGATAGGGTCTGCCGCATCATTGTGTTGTGCTGCGTCCTGCACAACATAGCCCAACAGAGGGGCGATGTGCCGCAGGCAGAGGAGGGCGGAGTGGAGGAGCAGCAGGAAGAGGCGCAGTCCTCCCAGATGAGGGGGATGGGGGCAATGGTCAGGGCAGACGGGCTAGACACAGGCGGGTGGCTGTCCACCATTACCGGCTGGCCCAGCGGGCATGGGACAGACTGATAGCCGCCCGCTTCGCTGACTAGATGGGCGTGGGAATCGGTTGTATGGCCACAGACCGCACACCATGGCAACAGCCGACCACCCACAACCCCCACCCATCCACCCACCCAGCACCCTCACCCCCCTCCCCAACCCCCCCCACCCACATGCACACCATCCCCCCCCCCCCCCCCCAAATGCTGATCCACCTGCGGCACAACGGCCGGGCTCACACAGTTGCGGGTGGACGCGTGTCTATTGCAGGCCATGGAGGATGATGACAACCTGCCCTGCGGTGAGCTCCTGGCTCCACATCGTTGGACTATGTCTGACCCATGGCCACAGTACCACCATCCACCCGGACCATCCCTGCATGCGGCTGTGACACTGCAGCGCACGGTCCCGTCCTCTGCCCGGGGGGATGTTGATGGCGGCCCAGGGGGAAGGGGGCAGACTCACCTGGGGCTGAGGTAAGACCACCCCTCACACACACACTTGCGCTCAACGTACATGACACCCCCGCACGCTTTGGACAGAGCACAAAGGCAGCTTCTGTAGGTGTAACATTGACTTTAATAACCAAAGGAGTTCATGCACGTGCCCTAGCCCCTAAAACCCATCTGTGCCCTGCACCCGTGCCAACTTACTCAGTGTCTAATTGTTTGGCCTTACGGGCCCTTTGACTACGTCTACATGGTTCCCCAGACGGTACAGCAGAACTGGAGGTGGACTCCTGTGATTCCTGCCCTCTGACACTGGATCCCTTTGGCGGCCGTTTCCTGGGGCGTCCTGGCCTAGATGGGCCAGGCTGCGGCCCGGGCGACTGGGATGGCGAGCTGCCAGCCTGTCCTGCCCATTGCCCACCCGATGCACCTGGGACGGAAGGGGGGGAGTCCGAGGTGTCGCGGTGTTCCGGGACCTCCCCTACAGGGGGACCCGGGACGGACCACACCACCTCCTCCTCCATCGGGGTGCCCGGTGGCCCCCAGGCCTCTACATGGGTGGGGGATGCGAACGGACTGGCCATCCGACGCCCCACCGACATCTGGCGCTGCCAGTCCTGGAGGCCCGTGCTGGTATCGACAGGGGTCTGCAGCCATGGAGCCCAGGGGGTTGGCAAACCCTGTCTGTGACAGTGCGACGCCGGCTCGCACATGGCCACTGGCGCCAATGCCCTCAGAGATGGCCTGCAGAGACTGGGCCATGGCCTGCTGAGACTGGGCCATGGCCTGCAGAGACTGGGCTATGGACTGCTGAGACTGGGCCATGGCGTTGAGCGCCTCTGCCATCTGGCGCTGGCACTGGCTCATGGCCTCCTGTGAGAGGGCAGCCATTTCCTGGGCCACAGACGCCACCTGCACGGAAAGCCCCAGGCCTCGCAAACCGTTCCCCATGCCTGACACCGTCGCATCCATTGCCTCCATCGCGGACGCCACCCGTGCGGTGTCAGCCTGGGTGGCACGCATGACCGGGACCACTCCCAGCTCCTGGACGCGGGTGGACTCCTCCACCTGCGACTGCAGCCGCCGCAAGTCGCCCGTCACCCTCTTCGCTCGTCTCCGGGTCGGTGGTTGCATCGGATCTATGGGTGGGTGTGGTAACTCCAGGAATCCGGGATCCATCTGGGCGGCAGATGTTCGCTTGGGCTGGGCTGCCCTCTGACCGCCCGGCCCCTCTGCTGCTCCTACCTCCACCTGCTGTACCGGGACGGCTGTGTTGTGCACACCAGTGAGTGTACCAGACGCCTCATCACTAAAGTGCCCAACCGAGGCGAATGTTTTTGCGATGGTGGAGGGTGTTGGTGACAGCAGTGGCGTTGTGTCGTGCTCTTCGTCCCACTCTGAGTCCATGGCACTTTGGGGTGGGGGTTCGTCTCCACCCATCCACTCGGAGTCACTGTCCGGTATTTCGTCTTCCTGGGTAGTGCTGTCCTGGGTAGGGGTGTCCTGGGCAGTGCTGTCCTGGGTAGGGGTGTCCTGGGTAGTGGTGTCCTGGGTAGTGGTGTCCTGGCTCGGATGTGACGGGGGCCTGTGGCTGCCCCCCTCGTCGCTGGGTGGCACACGCCTGCCTCGTCGCTCCCGCACGTGACGGGGGTGTCGTCTCCCTGTTGCTCCAGGTCTCTCCGTCTCCCGTGGTGTGCGAGGGGCATCCTGCGGGCATCGCATGCCGGAGGGTCCGGGTCTCTCCGTCTCCCGTGGCCTCCGAGGGGCATCCTGCGGGCGTCGCATGCCGGAGGGTCCGGGTCTCTCCGTCTCCCGTGGCCTCCGAGGGGCATCCTGCAGGCGGTCTGCATCTGCGGGGATGGGTACCTCGACGTTTGCTCCTGCGATACACAATGAAGCATGCATGGTTAGACACGCAGGCAGTGATCAGGTGATATGGGGGAGGGGTATATGGGGGAGGGGGGATATGGGGGGATATGGGGACGGGCTGTCGGTGGCTCACTTGCTAGTACGCCCCTGACCTCTGCATCAGCAACCTCCCGGTCGTCAGGTCCGCCAGCCAGTTCCAGGGCCCTTTCCTCGTGTTCGGTCAGTGGCCTCTCATCAGCGAGGCCTCCTCCAGTCCTCACATGCTCCCTATTGTTGTGTGCGCGCTTCTCCTGTGGCGGGGGGGTGGGTGGGGGTGGTGGCAGGGGTAAAAGGCAACAGTGTTAGGCAGGTATATGAATGCACGCCATCGGTTGCGCGTGCATTGCAGAGGTTAAGGTTAGGGCTGGATTCACT